>NW_003805434.1:721060-1120807 GCF_000255335.2 Galendromus occidentalis
CCCCCCCCCAACGAAAAATCCTGCGTACGCCACTGGTTGCGACGGTTGGCACGGAACACATCCCGGAGGTTTGAATTCTCTGACCTGCTGACCGATCGCCTGGAACGAACACTGATCGGCGATCAGGAGAGTAACCAGTCCGGCCGCTGCGATTGAACGCATCATGAACGAGCTGCCGAGAACTCCACCACGAGTTCGGCTATTTATGTAACTTTGATTGCATCTGCAGATGAATCTCTTTCGAGAGTCGAAGAGTTGAACTCCGCAGGGTGATCCGAATCGCGGATCGGAATACAGTGATAAAGGAGTCTCGCTTGGCGCGTAGCTTATACGGCGAAAGGTTGATTTGAGCGCCGATAGGACGAAGACAGGCTGGATGGATGGAGGACGTTAGGACACTCGTGGGCCCACAGCTGTTCCGGGCGGCCAGCGTAGGTTGCGGAAATTCGAGGCTTAACTCCGAGGAAGTTGATGACGGAAGCGACTTAGGAGTGGGACGACGTTGGAAAAGTCACAGACGGAACTCGACAAGAAGGCAGGTGGTGTTTGTTCGCAGGATTCTCCTAGCAGTCGATTTCGAAGGATTGTTTTTGGAGGAATTTCGGGAGCTTGGTCGGGAAGCCTATCCGCCGGTTGAATATCTTCTTTGCGCACCCTCGGGCAGAGAAACCCCTTCCCGGATGTGAAGAACCTCGCCGAACTCGAAGTCTGGCCTTGACCCCGAGAGCAGTCTCAAGACTCGTAGGATGATCTAGGCAGATCGTAGAGAGCTCCAGAGTACTTTCCGAGACCTCGCTCAACACGCTCCGAGTATCTGCTTCCCAGAAACTTAAAATATCATCCACGCCCGGCTCCGTTGACATTTGCTTGACAGAAGAGGCCTTCTGCTCAGTGTCGCGTGCTTAGCTCTTAGAATGGATCGGGAAAACGCGACAGCTCGTCTTAAAAAATGATTCCTGGAGAGCCGTGTCGTCAAAACGAGCAGAATGTCCTAAGAACGCTCCGAGCTCCGGAGGAACCATCGGAGTAATCACAAGGGACGCTCTCGAAGAGAAACGGGATCGGCAGTCACGCAAGAGCTGAGTCGTCGCAGCAGACTCATTATGCTCCGAAGTTTTGGTGCTAAATCTAGAATGACTGTCCAATGGAAGGACACCCCGAATGTCGACTGTGAATTCCCCCTAAATTCTTGTCGTGATGAATCACGAAAGTCATCGGGTCGAGCCATATGATCTTTTCATCTAGCTTCTTAAGGAAATCCGCCTCCCGACGGAATGAAAAGTCAATCTCGGGAATCGAGCAATTATCCGGAGCTCTAGACTTGATTTTGAATTTATTGCATAAGTCATAATTGAGATGGAGTCCAGGCTCACCGTGGCGACGTGCGGTGCCTCGAATTATGGGATCCCGAGAGACTCCAGAGAGATTAGAAACGTCAGCGACGAGCTGGCCCATTTCCGTAGGCTAGGGCTTATGTACCGTCTGGAAATTGTGGCACTTGCTCAGTGCTCCGCGGTGATGATTCACTTCCGTCACGCGAAGCTCCAAGTTGGACCCTGGGGATCATCGGAGCCCTGAAATCACCCAGGAAACCTTGACAAATTCCCTCCTCGACGAGAGCGTCTGCAAGATATTCATCACGGGAATTCGAAAATACGGTACATCCGAGAATGCCTCGCGACAGACTTGAGTGCATGCTCCGGATTCCAGACTGTCATACGCTCCGCAACTAGACTGACGTTGAGGGTAAGGGCTGTGTGATTCGATCACATGTCGCGTCCAGCCGTTCTATCGGCGTGCGCTCGTAACCATACGAATTCCGAACCGAGCTCAGGGACCACATTCATCGGCGTTCCACCAACTACCAGATGAAACTTTTCATGAAGCGCCTCTTGCTCACCGTTTCTTAGGTCAAAAGTATGACGCGAGTTTTGCCGAGGCGTCCCCAGGGTAACTTAATGCTTGATCAATGAACAGCTTGAGGGAGCAGCTGTTGCGGTCGGCTTCTTTTGAGGCTCTTCCCGTCTTCTTCGCGCTTGTTCGATAAAGGATTTCTCAATTACGGAGCGTGATTGTTCAAGCAGGTCCCTTTTGTCGCCCTTCCGAGAGAGATGCAGTGAGAGCACGCCGGAGTTCGGTGCTGCTCGCGAAAGCGAGTCCCTCCCCGGTGCCAGCTCCCTCTGCTGGCGTTCAGATGCTGATGTTCACGCTAATTCCGTCTCCATGGACCGGACATTATTCACTGCTAGCGGCTCGCAGCCTCTGGCCGTCCCCTCATAACATGAGTTGATCATTCTTTCACATGAGCACGCAGGTTAGCGAGGAAAACTCAGGTTCTCCAACCTGCATCGACCACAAAGATATATGTGTATCTTCGCAGCGATATCGACGTACTCTGATGCTGGGTCAAGCCTTGGGTCCCGAAAAGATTCCGAGAAGGGGGAGTCGAGAACTCCAGCTCCAGATGCCCGAGTCCCAGATGCCCGACTCCCAGATGCCCGACTCCCAGATGCCCGACTCTCAGATGCCCGACTCCTAGGTGTCCGATTCCCAGATGCCCGATTCCCAGATGCCCGACTCCTAAATGCTCGAGTTTAGCCCCCTCCCGATTCCGAAGCCTTCTGAGCGGTTGGGTAATATCGGTCAGGTCAGCTCTCGAAATACGCATAATCATGTGGAATCATCCTGCCATGAGAATCGCTCTTCTCTTTCGGGACGAGAACCTCTGGATTAGTTCTCTGACCCATTCGATGATTTGAACTCGGATAGACCGTTTCGTAGCAGGAGCTTATGATCTTACTCACAGCTGTACGACACAGCCATCGTATGGGAATCCCGTTATATCCATCCGACAACGCTTTACGAGTAAAGGAATTTGAGTCTGAAAATTATCCAAAATTCTCCATCGGCATGCGGTGACGGATCCGCGGGGAGAAGAGAAAACGCGTCCGGCCTGACTCGACTGCCCATATCGCCGATGATAAAATAGGACCTAGGCATCCATCGGCTACCTCTGCGAAGCATCGTTCGCCACACCCCCTCCTCCAGAGCATTCCTGTATAAGCAACTGAGTACCTTTTCATGGTTTTTCAGCGATCGGTAGGAGCGTCATCACACGCAAGGGTCAGCTATGGACGATCCCTCGAGAATGCGGCTGCACTCCTAGATCCCGGGATTTACTGGTTGCACATGAATTCCGTCAGTATCGACGATTCGAAGCGCTGAACGGATTGCATGGGGCGATTATCTTTTCCGGTGGATCGCCCGAGATCTCCGGACGGAGAGGGCTCCCGAATTCCATGACCCGAAATTCCGAGGGTACTCCAACCCTTACAACGTTTTGCATATTAGGCCCGAGACACTGCCTAGCGAAGGGTTGATGGTTGACCAATCGAAGCCGCTATGAGAGATCCTGTCGCCTCGAGAATTCCGTCCTTCCCGGAGCGCTAATGGCTTCGGCTCGGAGGCTTTGTGTACAAGTCTTACGAAAGCGACTTACGGCTTCCTGCCGCCTGTCTCGGTCGGCTCGCATGCCTCGAGCTACAGAAGCGCACTGTTCTCTATCGTGATTCACCACGATTACCGAACGGATGTCCGCTGAGTTCAGTGCAGCTTATTGAGGAAGGGATTACGCCTGATTGAATCTTCATCGAAATGCTACATGCGATTCAGGATTGATCAGGGAAATTCCGCTAAGCCACCGTTTACATCATGTCGAAGGGGTAATGTTCTGTGTCTGGAACACGCTCGGGAGAAGGCTCCACGGTTGAAGCGAATGGAGTGCACGCGTCTCCGCCTGTTCCCGTCAGCGGCGGATCGAGGGAAGGGGGCGATAGGGCAATAGCCACTCCAATAACGCTTCGATCCTCCTATACCTCCCATGTTAAACGAGCAGACGGACCCGGATCGCCTCTACCAAGATACATCGATCGCTCCCCCCCTCCGTGAAAAATCCTGCATCCGCCTTTGGTTCCCATCCTCACCGACAGTCAGTTCCGCTTTGAGGACAAAGGCTCCTGGTGCCCTCTTTCCTCATGCTCGTCGACGGAATTCCCGGATTCCCTTCGTGCGTCGGAACTTCCTGACTGCTGTGACGGTCAGAAGGAATCCGAAAGCGGTTCCAGAGGAATGTCTCGGAGCTCTATTCTGGAGTCGGAGGTTCACCGCGATCTCAAGGCGAGCTACGTGGGCGTTCACCCTGAAAGATGGTGAACTCTAATAAAACGGATCCCAGCCATATTGAGCTATGTCGGGCTCCAGAAGGATTCCGAGTCTCCGGAGCCAATTCCTGCCTGAGCCAGATCGTCGACGCTTGACGTGTGGGTCATGCTTGAACGAAATTTCCACAAAAGCAGCAATCACCAAGATTCACGTCGGTCAGGATTCTTGGTATTTCAAAAGTATTCTCTGACCGCGATGTTTTGGAGGCAGTGAAGTTGTTGGTAAGCAAGCGAGTACAGCGAGTGAGTCGAGCAAAATTCCGCTCGCCGTCTTGTTTCGCACAGGTGTCCCCGGACTCGAATCCGAAAAGTTCTAGACATCGGAGAGAATTGAGACATTATTCATCCGTCCTCGTCGTTTCCTCTCAGAATTGCGGAATCCATTAATCAGAGCTCCTTCCTAACCCACACGTGCTCGAGGCCAGATGGAATCTAACGACGGTGGGAGTACGGAGCTGGAATGTAGGAGACATCATTTATGAATAGTCGCGGGAGGAATAATTCATGAGCAGTGCGGATTCATGAATGGATGAATGGGGAATGGAGGGAGATCCAATTATTCTTTCTCGCTACTAGAATATCGCGGTCTCTCGTGGAGGAAATCGAGTCGCGAGGCTTTTCATCACGAGCTCGGGTCCTTGGCGTGAAAGTAGACGCACGTGTCCCACCGAATAGGACACTGCAACAAACCGCGTCGACGTAACGCCGACAACCTCGCAGAGGCCGATGAATGCTGGACTCTCTCCCTTTCTCACGGGAGTATCCACTACATACACCATAGCCGCTCCGGACCATTGCCGAGCCGTATTCCCTCCTTCTCAGGACCTGTCCCCTCACCCTCAGTCGCAGGGCTGGTAGGAATGCCCCGTGCTTCGGCCTATACCCTTCCTTCGTTCTGGCTCCCCCTCCTCCTCTTCTTGCCCCCGCGATCCTTGCCACCAGCACCGTCGTTGCCGCCGCCACCATCACCGGGCACCCCTCACCACACACACAGAGGCTTCCGAGAGCCCACCAGTCAGTCCGCGAGCAGCAGAGCGCGCTGCGAGGATTTGTGAACCGTGAGTTCTATACGGCTCGTTACGTCGAATATTCATTGTGATCCGCGCAATCCCGGCTGTATCGATCCTCAATATGTGTTAGATCTCTGAGGTGAGTGTTTCGAGCTTCTCCTGCGGAGAAGTACTCCGACGAACGTGCCCCGAGGGGAGCATTGCCGCAGTAGAAGTAGTGAATCCCCGGGGAGGGGGGTAACGCGAACCCCTTCCTGCGATGAAGGACATCACGACAGAGTCGTGGCTGGGGACTAGCACTCGACATCCTATAGTGGAATATTGCGGCGGGGTATCCGACGAGTGTTCATGCGCTTCGACACGTTTTTCGAAAGTTTTAGCCTGCTGACTTGCTGTATACGTGAGGGGGAGGGACTCTGTGTAGACGTTCTATGGACATACGATTAGTGAAGTGAGCTGTCAGCCACGGGAATGGATCCATTGACGAACAAGGTATCGCCGTGTTGTGTACGCTTGTCCGTAGTCCTCTGGAGCGACAGCCTAAGAGCGCGATCGCGGAATGTTCGCGGCACGAGGGCTCCGCAGGGCGCTGAAGATCTGACTGGCTGACTGACTGAGAGTGGGATCCCGATAACACGTGGATGAAGTTTTACAACCCGTTTCTAGTCATTTTCGAGATTGAGTTGGGCGTTACGCGTTAATAGTAATCCGGAAAGCCCCACGCGAGACTTTCAAGCCGAACGATGATCGGGTTCGGAATTGGATGCGGCCACGAGAACCGGTTGCCGACCCCGAAACGGCGAGTCAGAATCGATCCTCCTCGTCGCGGATTCGTTGACCTCGTGGTTGAGGTACGTCACTCGTCTCGAGGAATATCAAATTGCTCAACCCAGAAGGAAGAAGATCTCATGAGAATTCTGCAATGTAGTCGAATCGACCCGAGAGATCGAGATCCGGCACAGTAGTCTGGAGAAGGCCGGGGAGATTGTATGCCCGGAAATTGGAAGACGAGCCTCTAAATGTCTCTCTTCAGACTCGTGCGCGATTCGTCTCGACTCTCTGGAACTCGGGCATCTCTCCTCGACCATCCTTATGCAGGAGCTCCTCCGAGTCCATAGGATTCGTCGATGACCTCATCGAGGTTTAATCCCAACATTAGTTGATCCGGTCATCTGCCTCCACGAGCTCCCGGACAGGTCACTCCCGGGCGACATTTACGACCGAGACGGTACATGGAACTGAATGTATTCCGAGGTACGGCTGCCTACGAAAGCTTCGATGAGGAGTGCCCTCGCCGAAGTCGGAAATAATATTGAGGCTATCAAGACGCACATTCTCTCGAAATCAGCCGACCTATTCCGACTCTCTCCTTCGATTCGGTTAACTGCTCGAGTGAATGTAGTGGGAGCAGCTCCGAGGGAACAAAAGGGATTCCCGGAGAAGAACACGAGTAATCCCGGGTAGAGCAGAACGAATCTCTATCTTATTCTTCCACAGTGCGGCAAGCAGCTCTCGAAAGTTGTTACTGATTCTCGCGGTTGGCTCGCTCTCCCTCTTCCTCCCAGGTACGGAATCGATCCTGCTCCACATGGAAATGAGCCAGCTGTGTACTCGGCAAATACGATGGCCAAATCGACGGCGGTGGACGAACGGATAATGGAAGGAAGCTAGAGAGGAACAGACCCGAAAAATATCGTTGAGGTCCGGGCCATCCCTGAACAGAAACACCGTCCCGGGGACTCTTATGATAAGGAGGTATAATCCGTTGTGTATCATATCCCTCATCTGGCCTACCGAGGCTCGCGCCAATCTAATTCTGATCGACCGAGCAAATTCTACGCGAAGTGGTCGGGCATCAATCGAGGCTCTATCAAGAGGAATTCCCCGTCGCCTGTTCCACGAGGATTCGAGCCCTTAAGTGGAATCTTAAAGAAAAACATCTGCTCCACAGCGATGTGGGAAACCCAGTTCTCACATCGACGTCGGGAGTTGCGTTTGCCCAGCTCCGGCTCGGTCGAGAGGGATCTGAGCAGGAAGATTCGGTCGGGTTCAGTTTCTTCATCAGTCATCAGAATAAGAAATTGACTTTGAACCGATATCAGCGCTCAGAAAGGAGAGAAGCTCCAAAGGTTCACCCTGCTCTGTACACTGTCAGCCTTCCCCAATGTTTCTCTCGGAGGTCAGTACAGAAGTGGGTCCTCTGAGAAGGCGCGTGGGAGCGTGCGTACCCTTCTCAGGTGAACTTAGCACCGGCCTTGAATCATCTCAAATCCAGATCGGAGTTTGTCTGACAGACTTCAAAGTGAGCAGTATCGGAAGCGAATGAGCGGACCTCCCGATCTCCGACTCGATCAGATCCGTAATTTCCGCAATCTGCAGGAAGGCTCAGATCCGGAATATTCGGAGCTGTCGTATAGGACCGATGAGCGACGTTGCTGGACCGACGCGGATCAGGAGCGGAATGAGTTCCTGGAAGGCGAAAACACGCAAGAAAGGTAAACGCTCGAGGCAGTGGGTAGCCTATTGTAATCGAATCAATTTTCCTCTGCGGTCACCTAGGCCTGACGGACCACCGCATCTCCTTCTTCCGGATCCCGGATCGGCAAATATTCCTCTAGAGGACATTTTCCTTTGTTTCCGAAGAGTTCGGGAACGGTTGCATTCTAGTGGACCTACCGCCAGGCTCAAGTTGAGCTCTTCGGGAACCTTTCACGCAAAATCCTCAGCGTCCCGAGGGAGTGGGGGTCTCGCTTTTACCGACCGCTTTATGTTTCTAAGCCAATCCCGCTTAGTGCCGCGGAGCCGTTCCCGCAAGGGGAACCATACCTGACTTCGACTTATCGAGAACTCTTCTTCCCCCTGGGGAGCGGCTCCCCCATTCCCGAAATCGATCGACAGCATCACCGGAAGAGCGGAAACGGCAGAAACAGCGGGAAAATGAGCCTTAATCCCGCCGGACCGAATCTTAATTTCAAGGACACCCCTGAGCCTGGAAATGATTGGAGCGCTGAATCGTCCGATAATAATTTCGATTCCCGTCGCCGGACAGCTTCCTCCGCGCCTGGGTGAGATCGATGAGATCCGGAAATGGAATGTACGGACTCATGGGACATACATATGCTCCCAGCCGCCTTGAGGTCGACATCGAGGAGTGCACTCTCACCTGCGACCCGACCGCTTTCTCCAGCATTCTAGAGAGATCGATTGTTTCCGATCTCAGAGATTGGACATGGTTCTCCCGCGGAATAGGTCATTTTCACCCACGTCACAACTTGCGACGCTGAAACGACGCTTACGTCAGACTGCTTTCTCAAATGCCCATGTGGACTGAGTGACTCAGGATTTCAGTCAGAAGACAATCATGATTCTCATCGGCGGGATCAGTGCCTAGGAGTCGCCGATGCGGAAATTCCTTGCTAAACATAATTGTTTTTCTTTCTTCATCATCGCCGTCTGGAAATCCAGTTCTAGAATCGGAATCTAAGTCGGTCTGTCACTCTAGAAATCCTCTGGGTCCAATTAGAGCCAGTCACATCACCTTGGTTACCCTGGTTCAAGAAGACTCAAGGGACAGCAGGAGGATGGGAGGAAAGTGGATCCAGAGCCGAGGCTGTCGACTGTCGCGCACTGCTTTCACCCGCAGCCGCTTTTTAATTCAATATGGCTCCGATGCCCAACTCGATCAAATTATTCAAACACTCTCCACGTCGTTACCGTCGGCGGCTTCGCGACGAGGAGATTCCTCCACGCTCTACGATGTCAGCTCATAGCTGATCCTTACAGAAAGACGAGTGCACAACCGCTCATACATATAATAATGAATGCGAGGCGGATCTCCCCCGTTCGCATCGGGTCGTATGCATGTCGATGAACGATCGCGCATATTTCGCTGATCGAATGGAAAATCGGAGCTTCCCAGCCCAAAATCAAACATCCACGGAAGGAAACGAGCTCATAGGGACGATTCCCCGCTTCGGTATCCAGAGTTTGCACTCACTCCGACCGCGCTCTCCCACGGTACCGGACTCTAGCTAAAACGTGTCGCCCACCCTACCAGGAGAAGACCGACCGCAGAACTCCGCAATGGAAGATCTCGCTTCCGACCAGCGGCTCCGGAAAACAGCCTCAGAGTGCTGACTGCGATCGAAAGATTTCGAACTTCAATCCACCCGAGCCCGAAGCGCTCTTTCTCAAGTTCGGGACTCCTCAATGGACTGCTTGCGCGAGCCTCCACAAGCGCGAATCTCCGGCCGAATGAGGTCGGAAGTTTTCGCGGCCGGCTGAGTCGACGCGCAAACGAAATCTACGTAGGCACTCATGAAAACGCCATTTCGGTATGCCCTAGGTTAGAGTGAAACTTGAAACAAATCTCGGAGGGGATGTCTGAGCGTGAGAGCGCCGGCAGAACACGAAGGAGACACGCCTGTTCCGAGAAGAGAGCTCGCTTTTTTAGTTTTATTCTCATCCAATTACTAGCGAAGTGGCTGCCCGAGAGCAGGCGATTTTCGTAAGCTGACAAGCAATGATCCCCTTCTCCCGTCTGAGCTAATGGTGTTATCCCTAGCGTAGGCTCAGGGAGTCCACTCGGTCGCCGATTAGCCGGCGCTGGAAATAGAGCATCGCTTACACCTGTCAAAGTTTGTGCGACACGCACCGGAAGATACGTCGTGAAGAACGAAGGATGCGTTGTCGGGTCTAGTTCCTCAACGCCTCGATGGAAATGTCCTTCCAGCCCTGATCGAAAACAGATTGAATTAGACCTTCAAATTGGGCGCCCCGGAGTCGATGCAACTCCCGAGGCTCTGTTCTCGGGGCAGAAATTGCCTGTTGGTAGACTCTGATGATCAACTCGAGGTCGGCTCAACTAAAAATTTGAGAGAGAAAGAGTCAAAAGTGAAAGATTTCGCCCCATTACGAGGAAGATCACGAGAAGCAGCCCAACGAGAGCGCTGTTCTTCGAAAATGTCAATGATCCCTACGGGGTGGCACTCCTGAGCCTTTAAGAGCACGATGACGACTGAATGTTCCCGAAGCTGCTTCCAAATTCCCATCCTTGAGTCATTGCTCGTGCATGAGTCTATCTCCATATCTCGAGATATCCCGGCAGGCAATGACTCGGGAACTGCGTAGCGGGAAAGCCCTGCAGCGGTTACGATGACGACCTGCCGGACACGCCGTCGGGTGAAAGCGTGACGCCTGCGGGCTTAGAAACCGGTGTCAGCCCCGCTCGGCAAGAGCTGGAAGGCAGGCGGGCAGACCCTATCTCTCAGCGACAGAGTCAGTGACAATTTATCCGATTGCGAGAGGCAAGCTACCTCTGCGTCGTTTCTCAATTTGCAACCAACCCGGTAGGGTGTCTCAGGGAAAGAAGCTCGGGTATGGAAGGAAGGCTAGTTTCTAAATCAGTTGCACGGACGGTCGCTCGTTGACTGCGCTGGTGGGCCCTCTGCATAGAAGTGTTTGCCTAGCTCGGCGATGACATCATTGCCGCGACCGACGTTCCCGTATTATGTGGCTTCCCCTAGGCTTCCCAAACGCTTGTCCGGTCGGCTGAGGCAGTCTCGCCTCCAATCGCGTCGGCCCGAGGTGGTTGACCAGAATGCTGACGCTGGCGGCTGGCATCCGCTCTTTAGAACAGGCGGATGGCTTTCGGGAAAGCCTCGCGACGTCACAGCGACCTCCTCTCGAGAGCTAGTGCGTCGTGTTCAAGGCATGCGTCCAAGACGGCGGCTGTTTAGAGATCGTTTTGTGCGGACACCAGGAAACGTCTTCCCTGATCCGTCGAAGTTGTTTGAGCCCTCGTCGTGAAGGAAATAATTGGTTCGACCACCATGGAACAATACCAATTACGTAGAGAAATTCTATTCGATGTTAATTTAAACGTGATGCGGCAACTTATGGGTGTTATACGTGACTGATTATTTGATTATGGAACAAAATCGCGCGAATCAGACCTTCTGACTCATCAATGAGCGAAGCATGTAGAAGTGTACAACATACAATGAACACCAATAGAATACCGCGAACGTGTCATGCTTCGCATAGATAAGGTGTCCGGCGTGATTTCAAACCTTTCCCGGATCGGGTATAGTCGTAGAGTAAGGAGGTGCTCTCACCAACGGCTGAGCAGTGGGTTTAAATTTCACCCATTTTCGATGGTCTGGATGATTTGTTTCTCGAGAGCCTCAGTAGGTATTCCAATTCTGAGAGCGCGTTCGATTCGCCTCTAGTGGAAAAAATGCGGTCGCGCAAGACCAGCGCTACGGGCCCCTTCTCGTCGAAGCTTCTTGCACATGGTACACCGACTCCCCGCGGAATACGATTTCGATAACGTGCTGCCTCGGATCGAGTCTGTCTCAGGTTTCTGAGCACAGCGATTCGACCTATGAACGAGCCTACAATTCACTTTCCGTAATATGAAAAGACTCTCCGCGGCTAAAAATTCCACCGGAGCAGCTCGGACGACGAGACGCACGTCTGAAAATCGAAATCCAGAAGTCCTGCGAGTAGCCCGCTCTTCAGAAGTCAATGATTCGGCATGGAAGTCTGCCGAGCGACTCTCTCGTGACACGGAGCATGAGCGATGATTAGGTACTCGAATTCAAGTTCATGCGGAGTGCGATCTCCGTAGTGGACCAGCTCGACCCCTCTCGGGCTCCTATCTTGGTTACAGCATGACTCCGATACAAACGATCCGAAGGAGAACATGACAGTGGATGCCTCGAGCTCGGAGGGCGGCCCCGATGAATGTCGACGCGAGAATAAATTCGTCCCGAAACCTCGAAACCGTCGCGAAGAACTTTTGGGCGCTCCACGGGTCGGTAGGCGCCCGGTGGCTCAGCGAGTCGATATTCTAGTCGGCGGACGCTCTTCTGGGATATCAGTGGCGAATATCTTACCAAAAATTACGCAGACCGCTTATCTTTACGTTGTTCCGCCGATTCGGCTACGACGGAATCGGTGCGAATGAGCCTCGCACGAAAGTGCGCCAGATTAACCTATACCGAAACCTGCCTATCGGTGAGCGGCGGATACCGCGCGGAACACATTCTAATAGGTCTCATGAGAAAATTCGCCGCTCGTGTGTAGAGAGAACAGCTGACTCCCAGTCTTGTTCAGTCTTCTCGCTCGGTTGGTCTACCCACCCGCTCGCCCATCTATCCGACGCTTGGCCGCTCGCTCGTTC
This sequence comes from Galendromus occidentalis, assembly GCF_000255335.2. Classification (NCBI taxonomy): domain Eukaryota; kingdom Metazoa; phylum Arthropoda; class Arachnida; order Mesostigmata; family Phytoseiidae; genus Galendromus; species Galendromus occidentalis. The sequence continues at coordinate 733,477 of NW_003805434.1, forward strand.
GATCCATACGTCTGTCGGTCGGTCGGTCGATCTGTCGCTCGGTGAGAGAGTTGACATCGTAGTAGCAAGGCTCACACTAAGGCAGTCGGACAGGCTGGCTGGCTGGCTGGCTGGCTGGCTGGCGGGCAAGCAAACAAACAGCCAGACGGGCAGATAGGCAGGCAGGCAGTCGGCCGGGTGAGCGGACGCTTGGTCTGGCGGGCGGCAGGCGGGCGTTCGGTCGGTCGCTCGTTCGTTCGTTCGCTCGCTCTTTTACTCACTCGCTCACTCACTCATTTGGTCGTCCAGCGGCTCGTTCGCTTCAGCAAGCAGGCAACGAGTCCGTCATTCACTCAGCTCGTCTCCTCCGTTCGCGAATGAGCAGTCCTTACGCGCACCTTCTGCGCTTGACTGTGTCGACAGTCTCAACGTTGTTATTGTCACCGTTGTCGTCGTTGTTGCTCTAAAGGTCGTTGTCGTGGTGAGAGTGCGGCTCAAACAGAACTCTTAGAGTGACCCTCCATTTAATCTTAATCCGCTAGTTGTTCGTTATACGTCATTCGAGTTACCCCGGTCAATGTGCGCCGCTCCCTCGGAGGGATTCGCTCGCAAATTCTTGCTCACTGGACTCTTTGCCGGGTGGACTAGCGTTGGCGAGTCGGAAATCATCTACTGTGCTCGTGAGCGATGACAGAAGTCCATCGGACTGAACTTGAGCTCTGAGACCGATCGTGACCGAGCGAAGATCTCTCCGATTTCTAGACTCGGGAGGAACCTCATTTCCGATACACACTCGGTAGGTCTTCATTATCTCAGCGGTCTACTCCCGAGCGAATGTTCCCTGATGAATAATAATCCGAGCTTTGTGAACGATGGCGAGCCCGCCGGCGGACTTTCACGTTGACCATGTCGGGCTACCGCGAAGAAGGGCCAGCGACACTGTGGCGACTAGTCCGTTACAGTTCCAATTAGCCCACCATTATCACGTCAAACGGTAAGTTATCTCCAACTACATTAATATTGTAAAACTTTGGATCGGCATTCTATTTTCGAACTCATGCGAAAACGGCTCCCAATACTAAATAGTTGGACTTTCGGTGCGCGGGGATAGACTCGCCACCCTTCGGGAGCAAGCGATTCACACACGATTGTGATATACGATACTCGAGGAAAGTCTCAACTCGCGAGTATCTTTCATCATAGTTGGCCACCATTGAGTCAATGCGGCTATGAGAGGATGCGAGTGACAATTCCCGCCCTGATCCCGGGCGTCGGAATTAAAGGGGTGAAGGATTGAAAAGATCATGAATTCATCTCTCGGATTTTTCGAAACGCAGCCAGCGCGTTTCCCGTGTGGACCCAGAATGCACATCATCAACGGCTCTTCATGACTCGAAGCATCAAAAGCATTTCGAGAGCCTGTTCGTCGGGGCGCGCTGTGCGTGACGCGCGAAGGACGTCACAAATGCGCGTGGCAGGTTACCCGGGAGGCTGGCAGGTTGGCGAGCAGTCAAACGAGCAGGAGGTCGTCGATTGTGGTCAAAGCCAACATTCGCCGTGCTGATAACGAGACATGCGACTGGAAGAGAGGAGCCACCGAGAGACACGGCGGAGAGCTCTTTCAGTTTGACTTGAGCATCACCCGGAGCCCGCGCTCGAGGAGCGATTCGCTCACCGGAATCGAGGGAAAAAATCATCTCGACTTGTATCATCTCGTCTTCGAGGACGACGATATTATGTAGCGAAACGTCGATCTGATTCAATCTGAAATTGTTTATGCCCTTGTCGTGAGACAATTGGTTAACCACCATGGAGTAATACCAATTACGTTGATAAGTTCTGTGCGATGTTGATTTAAACGTGAGATTGCCCTCACTAGCACGTGCTCCGATCCTCGTCGCTCCTACGTCGAAAATGTGTATGACCGTATGCGGCAACTCATGGGTGTTTCACGTGACCGATTACGGGGCAAATCGCGCAAATCTATCCGAATGGTTCTGACTTATCGATGAGCGATGCACATAGGTGTGTACAATATATAATGAACACCAGGAGTATACCGCGAACGTGTCATGTTCCGCAAGGATAAGGTGTCCGGCGAAATTTCACTTTTCCGGATCGGGTGTAGTCGTAGCGTAACCAGGTGTTCTCACCGATAGCTGAGCACTGGGTTCACTTTTCACCCATTTTTGACGGTTCGGTAGATCTTTTTCTCGAGAGCGTAAGCAGGTATTCGAATTCTGCGAGCGCCTTCGATTCGCTTCTAGTAGAAAAAAAAACACGGTCGCGCGAAACTAGCTCTGCGGGCCCCTTCCGGTCGAAGCTTCTTGTACGTGGAACATCTACGATAATCGGCTTATTTTCAGTCTGTCTGACGGTCCGGAGCAAGTCCTCGTTTGACGCTCCGGATCAAATGCGGATAGGACGACTCGAGCATTCCGTCTTTCTTACCGCACTAGATATGGTGCTCAGGGCCCCCTGAGCCCATATAGCCGATAGGGAATATTCTGCGCTCCGCCACGAGCGCCATCCTCTGATTGTGAATCTATCGCCTCCCGCTAGGGACAGGACTGAAGATTCCAGGCGCACGACTCGCACAAGTCGTTGGATCGGGAGAGAGTCCACGACTCTCTCACGGCAGCGCTGTCCGAAGGCAGTGCAAACATTTTTCTTCGCGGAAATCGCATGATTGGCATTCCCTCGACATGCATACATGTATCATTTACTCCGAAAATTCGAATGTGTCTAAGCCGCTGGAGGCCACGGAAATGACGCTCGGCTTTCTTCAAGCACTCAACGAGACATTCCCGATCTCCAAATGGCCAAGCGGATCATTCAGTCGACAGTTCAACGGCCCAATCAGAGAACCGTTAATTGTTTGCGGCTCCTTCTCTTAGCGTGCTCGTGCGAGATTCGGAGCGCGATCGAGACTCGAATCGAGCGGACCTCTGGTCTGTCCGAGTCGGAGTGAATTTGGCTCATTAAATATTTCGATTCCTCGATTGTACGGGGACACGAATCGAAGTCTTCGCACTGAATGTACGAGGATTCATGACGACGGCTTCGTGACGGTAGACACCTAATCGTGATGGCGCGACGGAACGTAAGTCTTCGACACGAATCGTTGATCGTGTATCGCGAAAGAGTCCTTCCCCGACAGAGATAGAATCCAAATTCGCTGGCGGCTTTCGGTGAAGCAGGGACGAAAATCGTAGAGTTCGGAGCTGGAAAGTATGCGTGGAATTCTTAAATTGATTCTTTGCCCCGGTTCGCGTCGGCAGAACATCCCTGAAATCCCCCGGCTGCGAAAGGAAATCTCTGGATTATCGTGAGAGATGGATTGGACAGGAAATTTGATTTTGGGCGAGATCGACGCTCCGAGGATTCGACGATTTTCGTCTTGAACATGAATCCAATCTCGGCTCGTGGAATGAAGCTTGAAAAACTGAACTCCCGCGGAGTAACGCTGAGGGACTTGACTGTGGATAAACTACTCTGCAAGTACGAACAGCGAAACAGAGACATCGTCGGAAAGTTTGACACGATGTCAGTTTCGTACTCGACAAGTTGTCGCGGTTCTCTTGAGAACGTACGCTATCAGCTCGAATCGGCCAGTATAGTTGTATTCCTTCGCTCATCCTGCTTCCAAAGTTCGAAACCGAAACTCTGATGCCTGCTGAGAGCCAAACAGCAACTTATTCGTTCCGATCTGCGATCATCTCCGAAACCTTCAATAGCACCCCTCTGACGACTGATACTGCCCTCTCAACGACAAGGAAGATCTCTTAGCGGCGGTCTTGACAGCTCAGGGATTTTTCCAACGAAGCCTTCATTTCCCGAATATCCAATCATGGCAGAGAATTTTATCAGGAAGGGGGGGGGTATATTTACTCAGTACTCAGCCATTGAAAAAACTCATCCACCGAAATGACGGCCATTGTGGCTCGACAAGTCCGAGACCTATTCAGAGCCACCGCTGATAGACACAAGATACAAAACGATGCAAGCTGTAAATGCAAAACCGTCCCACGTAGGTGATCGTTCTGCGATCCATGTACGCAGCGTTGAGAGAAATAAGCCCTATCCAGACGACCTGAAGCTGAACGGATCAAGAGCGATCGATTTCCTCATCGGGATGTTCGACTGAAGCCGAGGGCAAATACCGCGAGAGCTGATTCATCGTTATCTAATTATTGAAATGCTATGAACACCCATACAGCGAATTCTAATTTAACCGTCTGATGCGGCTCCGAGGCGGGCTCGTTGCACGTGAGACTGTCGACTAGCGGTCCGGAGCCGGCATCACGTCTTCTTTTTGATGGTCTCTCGTATAGTAGTGTTTGTTGTCATACTTCGGAACGATCATGTAGAAGCTACCGAAGGACACAATCCGACTCGATCTGTCTAATTGAGGCTCCTTTCCGATTGTTTGCAGGGTCGGTAGGACTTGGAATCACGCGAAGAGAATGAAATCTAGTGTCGAGGCGCTTTTGGACCTCTGTGGTGAGTATTCCGTCTACGCTTAAGGCCGGCTTTCTACAAATCTCAGTTTCCTTCTCTATGAGCCAGACGGGGGGCTCTGTGTGTCACTTTTGTTCCGCTAGCGCGGAACGCTCACACGCATCTCGACCTCGGTCGAGACGACTGAGACGGATTCCCTGCTGGTCGATAGAGCGGCGGCGATAAGAAATCCCGCAGACAAATATGTGCATCGAGACTAGAAAATTTCCAGACCGAGGGACATCGTCAAGACGCTTCTCCAGTCTTCGGGCGTAAGTCAGGAGTCCGGCTGAAAGACGGGCGAGTGTTCAAAGATAGAAAACCGCCGCGCCGTTGCCCTGCTCTCTCCCGAAAAGCAAGGACTGAGAATCCCGAAGAGGCGAGCCGACTTTCTGACATCTTTGTGGATTGAAACTCCGGAGACGAAGCGCGCACCAAATGTTGCTTCTGAATCCGCCACTGTCCTCTGCGGCGGTCGTGTCCGCTCCGCAGAGTTCCTCCTCCATGCATCCCATGATCACCCTCAACCTAATTCCCTCGCGATATCCAGGGAATAATCATCCCTCCCCCCTCTGGCGGAAAAGAAATTCCGATGGAGCAACGAAGCAGCTATTTACCCCTCGTTCCCCGGCCATTCAGGCCATTGAGTAAACGTCCGGAGATTCGAATTCTTGCTCCTCTCCAGGTTGCAATCAGGAACAGACACAGAGTTCAAAGGAGTCAGGAGTTTTCCGGATGCCCGGCTGCACCTTGGAGATTCTTTCTTCGCTCTGTGTATCTATTCCATTGTCACGGATAGCGATACGTCGCACGGAAACGAAGAGGCATAGCAGTGGTAAATTATTCGCCGATATCCTATCGGCTTGTCATCTCTCAGAGAATCCGAGCGTTTGCATCAGGCTAGGCGCGTATCTCGCTCCATACCGAGATTGTTCTGTATAGATCTCGGATTAGACGGACTCAAGCGCGGCATCTGGCGGTACGAGTGATCGCTGCAATATTCGCTTCCTTCCCAAAGAATTCCTGGAAGTCGACCAAAAAATGATCGCGGAGTCCTCCGATGAAGCGGAACGGGAGTCAACCCAAGGATCCCATTCAGTGTCTGCTGAGCGAGTTTCCGGCGGTGTAGGCCCAGGTGCACGACGAAGCGGAATACCTCCGCCATAGTACTGTCTCAAGGCCGTTTGTTCTCTGCGGGCAGGTAGGAGCGATATCTACCCTTCAGAGGTTTGGAAAAGTTCTCCAAACCCTCATCGGGTACTGAATCATGTCAGGAGTGCATTCAGCTTTTCGCTCTGCTCAGTTACGATCTGCCATAGAAGGACCAAGTCGAATGCTTCACTTGATTACCCACTCCAGCGCTTGACTGTGAGCAGGAGTGTTTGAGCTCTAGAATCTCTCCTCTCTCTCCCAGCGTGACTCGAACTGTGCGCCTGGGGGGCGTCAGCTGCGGAGTTTCGCACAAGAAGTAAACAAACACCATAGTGAGCACTCTCGCACTCGCTAACATCTGCTATAGATGCGCAAGTCGATCAGAGCGTGCGTCACGAGCAGCTGCTCGGGAGCTTTTCTCCTTACGGAGGCTTTGGAGGGATCAAGTTCGAATTGAACATGATCACTCCGAACTAACGCTCTGACGTCTTTGTTTCGACCTCGTTCCGATCATCATCATTGTCTTCAAAGCGGTGAGTTCGTCTTTTCAGCGCAACCAGGCATTCACGAGTGTTTGCACGAGCTCCTTAATTCGCTATCCTTAAGTGGGCAGCTCGATTCGACTTTGAAGGCGAGCAACTGAAATCCTCTGATTCGGAGGCTCCAATGATATGGCTGAGCTTGATTCCGACTCTGATCTATCCGGTTGGACCACGAAAAGTACGAGGATGATTGAGCGGAATCGGAAACAGACTTTCCGCGGAAGAGGAATCGACAGGGGCGGGCGGCGGAGTGTCGCCATTCCATCAGACATTGGATCAGTCGAATGGAACGATGATTGGGACAATCGATTATTTATTATTTTCCTAAAATCGAGAGCTCCGTTTATCTACGGTATTCCTGCGAATGTATGTCGCGGTACGGGGTTGGCAGTTAAGCTATGGTTTCGCGGAATCGTCAGGCTCGGATGGCCTCGATTCTGAGGGTCTGAACGGGACAAGCCTCCTCGAGGATCGCTATGAATTCCCGACCGATACGAGGAGCAGGACCGCGGCTCGTCGCGGGCCCCGTCGTGAGAGCCGTCGATGCGAGGCAGAAGACGATGGAAGTGATCCCAGGGTGGAGTCGATTGATGATGGCGATGAAGATTACGCTCCGGATGATGATGACAATGATGGAGCATATAGCGAGCCGACGATGTGAGTCGACGATCATCTCGCTATCATGGCGCTGCAGTTCCATTATTGTAATTGATTCGAACTGTCTGCGCGCTTGCTGAGATGAGTTGTCGACTGGGTTGCGGTACTCGAAGGAATTATCGCTCTTCCTCGCATCGACTGTTTCCGCTGCTCACCCCGGCTTCCATGATCTCGATCTCGATCCTGATCCGTCGGACACGGCAGCGTCCGGTGACTGTGGAGAACGGGAGAGCGTTCTTCAATGAATATTGCTCTCCGAAGAATTTTCATTTTGACAATTATCACAGTTGCCAATCTAGGTAGGTATATTCACTTACCGAGAGCGACGCGATGCAACAGGCTCAAAGATGACATTTGAGATGCGTAACTGAGAATGGCCATATGGCACGACGGCTTCTCTCGATTGATGATTTTCGGCTCGAATCAGAAACAAAACGACGATCCGAAGTCTTTCCGCAAGGATTCGGAAAATCGGGTACGCCCAGTACCGGCGGCTACGTGTTTGAAATCCCCGAGTTATCTCGCTCAAACTCGGAATGTCCCGATCCACCACTTGAGGTGTTAGACGCGGTCGGTAGCTGTCGATCCGATAACGGTCGCTACTTTCGTCTCCCCATCTGTGGTAAGTGGCTGCCAGGAGTCCGGACAATAACCCTCGACCGGAGGCACACATAGCGTTGAAGGTACCCCGTTGGCGCATCATCCAATCAGCGTCCTCTGTCGAGCATGTTAAATTAGATTCGATGCAAGAGTTGACCATCCAGTCGGCCGGGAAGACGGAAGGATAAACGAACGGACGAAGGAGGGAACGAGCTCACCGACAACTAACCAGCAAACCGCCCGGAAAAGCGCCCGCACGACCCGTGGGGCGGCCATCAGGCGGTCGAGGGAGTCACGCGCAGGAGTTTTCCCTTCAGAACTTTCTGTTTCGGCGACAGTGTCTGGAATGTGTGGACTCTAATTATCAGGTCCGCCGCACGCGTCGCTGCACGGCTGCGCACTCGGAATCTGAAACCTCCGCAGCAGCTGTGGGCCCCGGCGACTGCAATAGTCGAGTTTCTGAGCCGGCAGCTCGCGAGGCTTCTGAGCGCTCTTTCCAGTTGAGGAGCGTTCTGATCTTTGTTGCCGCCCGAATCTTCGGGGTCCGGAGGATCCATCCGAGAGTTAGCTCCGTGAACCTTCACCGGTACTGCTCCACAAAGCTTGGAAGTTCCGAGTCCCAGTACTTGCGACGTTGACTCCTGGAGACTTTTTCCGGACGCGACTTGTCCCACGGGGAATCGTAGCTCCATTTCATCAGAAAACCTCCGTCACTTCTGGATCGATGATCAAAGCGCTCCGATCGACTCGGCGACGGAGGGTGCGGGGGCCTGGGGGAGAGCGGAGCTCTCGTCGGTCGGAGGTAGAGCGAATCCAAAGCAGCGTAAACTTCAGAGGAACTCGTTCGCTTTCCTGTGTCAACCCAGAGGCGACAACGGCGAAACTGGCAGCTGAACGAGCGTCTAGCGAACGTAATGGGCTGCTTAATGACACGGAAACGGGGCTACCTAGCTGGTCTTCCAGCCTTCCTTCCCTCCTTGCTGGCTTCTTTTCCTCCGAGTGAGCCCGACCTCGTCCGACGGACAAAGCCCACCAGAGGAGAATCCGGGAGAGCAGAGCGAGGTCACAGCTTCCGGCTGGACAAGCTTCAATTGTTGTTCGAGTCCGACGAGTGGAATTCTTTACGTTTCCTAATAGCGGAAGCAACGTCGATATCCTCTCACTTAGAGGCTGGCTGAGATGTTGTTAGAGTTGCTCTGGGAACTCCTCGGAATCGAAGCCGGGCAAGGTCTGAACAGGTTACGAGCGGTCCGATTTCAAAACCCAGAAGTCCTCCAGAAGCGCTTCAGAAATTGAATTTTCCACACGTTCCGCTTCGCTACGTGCCTCCCTAACGGGATCGGGTACGAGACCATGGGCAGAATTCCCTCGCTCCAGCGCACGGCAGGCAACGAGCAGCGTCAGCTGATCGTGATGGCCTACCACTCCGTCTGGGATTCTTCTTCGCTGGTGCATATGACGTCGTTCGGAAGCGCATCTGCCGGTCGGGAGATTCCATGTACAGGATGGGAAAACGATGGAACGATAGCCATAAGGGGAGGAGGAGAACATAATCACATGCTCCGTCGGCCTTGCCCCTGCAGACGAATACACCGACCCAGCATACACGGACGACATGGTGACCTGGAACGGCTGAGAATTTTCCACCAATATGTTTTCAGCATGTAATCGTTGAAGGCGAATGATTCCTAATGATCAGAAATGGATAGATTCACTGACGTCGTCCTCCAGCGCTCGTGAGTCCCCAAACGGACATCCCTGAGAGATTTGCGTGATATTCCCTTATTCGCTCCTGATATTCCCTCCATGGGGAACTTTGAACGGAGAGCTCTCGCACATCGGGGAGGGACCCAGATGTCTCGATAGTTCGTGTCGGGAACCGGAGCTTTGTGTACAAACCCCGGAGATTGAACGAATGTTGTTAGCGCCCGACGGTGCTGGAGATAGACTCGGATCTCACAAAGCATCGCCAGGACCGTTTCTATGGTTCCCGGAATGTTCCCGGATGAAGCTTCCCATCGACACGCTTGTGGTCTACTGGCTCATCGGGGAACTTTGACAGTTCGGTGGAATCGCATCCTCTCGTCCACTTTAAAGCACCGCAATGCTGATGTTATTTTGCGAAACTTGATCAACGAAAGACTTCGAACAGGAATCTAGAATCGTCTACCTACTCTTTTACTTCGAATGAATGGACCGGAAACAGATTCTCGCCAGCTGTTGTTAGACTTGATCGAGGGAAAAACTAGGCAGGACCTTCTGCACTGCTCCTGCGGAACCGCCGCTCTGACTGGGGGACGCTATTAAGCTTTTGTGACGTCAAGTCTGACCCGCAGCACACTGCCACTAACAGCATGAGCGGGAAATCAGCTTCTTCTCGGACTCTATCCCTAGGCCGATTGCCCTTTATTTCCCTCAATTACTCACACTCTCCCCCCCCCCCCCAACCGTCCATACCCCACGACACCGTTCGGTGCATCATACCAAGCGGAGAATACGTCACACAGCGAGTGATATAGAGATGAATAAGTGTTGTAGATCTTCAGGTTTTTTCTCGGTACAACCACGGGAAGGGCACGGGAGGGTATCAGTGTTGTCGCTCGGGCTTTCTCGTGGTGCAATCCCGACTTACCTTACTTCTCGATAGGGAACCCCATTTTACACCTAGGGAGATCGATAACTCCCGCGGGGAAGTATTCACCGCATTGAGGAGCCTGGCGATAGAGATCTGCCGAAGGATATTGAGTTAGAGACTCCCATCGTGGGAGGGAGGGCTCTCGGAAGTCTCCTAGAGAATCGCATGATTCTTGTATGATGCTCCGCTTTGGTTTCGTTGACCGAGAAGTCATGGGAGCCGGTTCCTTAACGAACTTAAAATCGGAGCACGGGAAGCTCCTCTGCCGCTTACACTCAATCGCCTATCCGAAAGTTCTTCGATACAGGAAAACTTCAGGGCCCTCTCGTCTCACTGAATAAGTGTGCGTTCTTCATTTTCAGGCAGTCTATGCGAATCAACGAGTCGGGAGGTGTTTTCCAAAATCAACCGATATGTAAGTCACTGCAAACCCATCGTCCTGAAAGAATGAATGAGGACACTTATCTGCGCGAATACTCCCTTTTATGTTCGTTTTCTATCGTTGGCTGTCAACTCGTACCGACTCGGTTCAGTCCCAGTCACATGGTCATCGTACGAGGCATGTGGGGATCGGAGTGTCGGCCCCATTTGTCATTTACGAGCATCATTCTGCGCCCAGCGGGCAACCGTCGATTGTTTTGCGCTTCCCTCGGACGAGACTTGTCTGTGTGATTTGCCAGAATCGGATGGTCTCCTTGAAAGAGACACTCGCAGCGTATGAACCTTATTCCACGTGAGAGCATGCGAGTCAATTCAAACAAATCTATTGAATCGGTGTATATATTTATTCATCTGATCATTTGTACGTTCTTTTTATTCATTTATTTGTATTTATTTGTTTATTTATTCATTCGCAACGTTTATTTATTTGTACGCTCATCTGTTTGATTATTCATCTATCCATTAATCTTCATTCGATACGTATTCACGAGGGTATGCAGACAAGACGAGAAATCATGAAGCTCTCGCGGGGGCGTCCCATTCGGCAAGAACTTCGAAATTCTCGGCGTGTCTTCGGTCTCGAACGGTTTCGAACCATCGGAGGGTTTCAAGGGTACAGGCGTTCTCTTCCCCATTGGAGGGAGGGGGTACCTGTTCCCGCTCATTTTCCCGAGCTGAATGGAGCTGACGCGTCCACTTCGAGATCCATAGACCCCGAACTACGGCAATACTGGATCTCAAGTCCCTTTTCGATCTCAAGATCCCTCTCTATCTGCTATGGAACTCAGAGAAGATAGAAATCCCCTTTTCGTAGCGGCAGGACATCTCTCTCTTGAGGAGGGGTCTCGGCCGACACGGCTCATCACTCCTTTCGTTCCTGAGCCATGTCAACTCGCAACCGATTCCGTCATGGCTGCCACATGGCGGCAGCGCAAGATTTCGCTCCGGTTTCTGTCATGGCTCCGCTAGGCATTTGGCCATGGTAGCGGCAACTCCGACTACAAATTACTCGCTAACAAGTCAGTCGGTGCATATGAGCTTGTTGTTCAATGTACATGTACGCGTCACTCTGTCTGTCACCGCAGACAAACCCATCTTAGCGTATTTCCCGAAGTCAAAAGACGAGGCGAGCTGGCCATCGATGCTTCACCTCTCCGGACTTCGGCTCCGCAGAATCTCGCTCACAGCGCGCTATGTCCGAGGTCGAGCGTTAAAAACCGGATTTATCGCCAATTCATTTCTGATGCGAGGCGAATCAGGCCATTCAGCAACTCGGTGGATGATCGCCAATGGATCATGAATACATACACATACGCATGCAGGTAGTTGTTGTTATTGCATTTCCGCAGACTTGCGGTTTGATCAACGATAGTGTAGCAGCCGACCCAATAGGAGAGTCGCGACGAATGGTCAATGAATCAAATGCATTCGAGGACCGATCAGATCACTGGTTTTCTCTTCCGGTACTCGATTGTTCCGAGATCAATCCTCCCCGGGATCGCGAGAGTGTAATTGATTTTTCCTGTGCTAAGAATAGTCGTGCTCCGTCAAAACTCCGTAGGATCCATGCTTTCCCTATCCTCCGAGGGCCAGAGCTTCTCAGGAAGCGAATGGCGGAGTAAAGGCTTCCTTCTCACTCCGAGAATCCATCTCACGGAATTCGTGGCGGAGGAGGTAAGCGTTTTGCGGGAAGAATTTGAGGGTAGATCGGCAATTTTACCGCGCGATGTTATAGGTAGAGTGGTCACGGATAGACTTACGTTTTTTAAATCGTGAACTGCCGAAGAAACTCGCATGGAACGGCATTCCCGACGGGAGGTTGACTCTCCATTCTCCATGCCATTAGCCTGATTGCGCATTACCTCGGTGATGAAGACGAAGAGTATTGTTCGTCGTCCTCCAAGAGCGGAAACAATCTTCTTCGATGTCGAGACCTAGGATGCCATCGACTGAATTGCACAACAGAGCCAAACACTCGGGACAAGGATGACCAACTGCGGGAAAGCATTATAGGTCAAGTGACGAAATCACCGAGACTATTATTTTCACCCTGATTCCCATGCTACTCGATCCTATGATGGACTTCCGAAGGGAAGAAACAATTTCCTGAGAGCTCGACCTTGACGGTGGCGCAGTAAATGAATTTTAATCTTTCTCACCGCGAGCCTACGGGGACGATCGTATTTCTCTGACGGGACCGATCGTTATTGGATGTGAGTTGTAAGCGAGGCCGAGTATCGAGTGTTCGCACATATCTCTCTTAGGCTAGCATCTGACTTATCGAGAGAGGATCTTTCGACATGGGTGTCGTGGACTTTGTTTGGTCCATTGGGCGGTCCACCGCAGCTCTAATTGCACGATTGTCATGACATACTCAGGAGCTGTATCTCTTCGTGGAAATAGTCTTGGATATCATCCATCGATAACAACTAGGCTGTATCCGCTTTTCTGATAATCTCGACGACAGCAGCCGCGACGACGAGGTTCTCCCAACTTTCGGATTCTCTCCAAAGTCCACCGATCCGTCCGGGTCATCGAGCCGAAAGAGCAACTCGCTCGTTTGCTCTCGCTCCCTTGAAACGACTATTCTCCCGAACACCTATATAACATGCTCGGCGATTGCGTGCGAGAAATTACGTTGCGCGATCGCCGCGGCAGTCGGTGATGCCGCCTGGCTGGACCCGATGGAGTGAGTGCTCGTGAACAAAAATTCGCTCATTCCTCCCGTAAAATGAAGACACGGCATACCCTTATACCCCTAAGTGAATTGCGAAGCCCATTCCTAAATAGATTGTGCACTCAACCCTTTGTGTGATCGAGTTCGATTGATCCTTTCAGTGTTCAATCATTCGAGTAATTAAGTCATCAATGACTCGCCCTCCCCGGCCGGTAACCAAGCTCCCTTGGGAGGAATTCCTTGAAACAGGCAGCTCATTTTCGGTATTAGGAGATTGACGGCGCGAATAAAGGAAACCATCGATCGTTCCCGTCGGATGAATCGACAGAAATTCCCAAAACGGATGGGAAACCTCCCCGGTAGTCTATTTGGGCACTAGATGAACTCTGTTCCTCTACCCGGATTCGCTTGACTAACTCACTCAATCCATTTGGGCCGTCGGTCGCCGCGATAGAATCGACCGAATCAGCAGAAAAACATCACTCGACGATGTCATCATTCTCGACCTTTTCCGGAAGTATGGGAATAGAAATCATCCGGGCAATAACAAACATGAGCTTGGTGTGGATGATGGGCTATTGATGCAATCGACAGCCTCGATTGCAGCCGCGAAATCTTCCGTTCCTTTGGACTTCCAGTCCGCCTCTCGATCTTTCGCTCACATCGTTACCCAGGCGCTTTCCTGGAAGCGAAAGGGATAATAAAATTTTATCCTAAAACTAATCGTCGGACGATTTTTCGATTGCAGTTGACAACATGCACTGGTGCGGGTTTCGCTTTCATACTCACCGCAGAACAGGAGGATTTGGCGTGCCGGATGGTGAACGATGGCCCTGTCGAGGGCGCGCAGGAGGAAGTCTTCACAATGGTGAGAAAAAAACTATTTAGGCTACGGTGTTCTGCACCACAGCTCCCTGAAGGTTCCATCTCTTGCAAAACCTCGCTGGCAAGCCCCGGGCTGCGAGGCTATCCGCGTTCAGTTCCCCGATATCATTTGCATAGGGCGCTCATTCGCTCGATCCGGAGCAAGGCTCTCCTGACAGTAGCGTGGAAAACTCCGCCGGGCTCTGATTAATAAATTTAGGATCGTTGGTCCATGGTACCTACCTCCGGATGATATGAGCGATTGCCGAGTCTCCGAGACGAATCTTCTGCACCCATTGCCTCGGGACATTCGGAAAGGAATTAGGTCAACTGTGAGTGGTGGTCATCGTACAGAGACGCGGGGAATGAGGCGGAAGGGGCAATCGGAATGAAACGATGAACCGTGACGAATAAAGGAGCAAGTGCCGGTGGCGTATAGCGTATCCGGACGCAGCAGGTCTTCTGTCCATGCGATTCCGTGGCAAGATTGCGGCTGGAGAGCTAGAGCAACAATGAGAAAACGAGGATATTATACTGAAGACCAGGTGGAGTGGATCCTCTGTTTAACGCCTATTGATCGGCACTTCGGCTAATCCTAAGTTCGCGGAAGCGGCGTCGCGGGCAAAATTTCCACCGACGCTCAGCCAGGGCGATGGTTGGTGTCGAAATACTTGGCGGCGTTGTTGTTGTATGATTGAGTTGTGTCGGAGTCGCGAGAAATCCCCACAGAAGAACTCGACGCGCGGAGATAGTGTCGAGGACCTGGCATTCGAGTCGCTGGGATTGAAGTGAGGGAATCTCCCCAGATATCGGACAATCTTTCTGGAAGCGATTTCCTGCAGGATTCGGACAGAAATCTCGGCGCGCTGGGAAACCATATAAGTCCAGCGTTCGGAACTCTCCGGCAGCACAAAATGGGATTCTCTCGGAGGGAATCTGTCGGAGATCGTCGAGATTCTAAAGCTCCTCCTGCGAGGAACGTGGGCCTTGTGGACAGCTGGAGAAACGTCCACCGGACAATTCAGAGTTTAGGAATACACTCGTGGAGAGCGCTCACTCACGAGTGCCGACGCCTCCCTACCGACGCTGGAGCCCAGCCCAAGCGGATCACAATACTGGACGAAAAGATCGCTGCGGCGGTATCATGAAGAGAAATTCCTCTCGCGGACAGCTCGAGACGTGGAATGGATTCTTTTGAACCTTCGTAGTTTGCAAAATTCTCCTGAAATGCTTGCCAAAATGCTTGCTGAACGGTTGTCCCGCGAGAGAGAGTTTCTCAGAGTGCGGTACCGGAAGGTAATTTCATCGGCGGTCCTCTACGTCTCCGAAAAACAGAATGATGATCATGATGACAGATGTGGAAGAGCTCGCTTATCGTCACCGTCGTCGGACTTTTGTAGCCATCTGCCTAGGCACCGATGTACTGTGTACAACCCGTGGCGAAACAGTATTCATTGTGAGCTCCCTTATCTGACCTACAGAGCGGTATGTCTCCCATCGATACGGAGAAGGTGTTAAAGGTCCGATGACACCGACCGCTCTTCTTGACACTGACGTTCCACGCTGAGAATGAAGCTCGTTTACGCGCTTGTGAGTTCTAAGCTCTAAAGCTCATTCAATTGACGGACACGGCCTTCCCTATAAATATCAGAGTAACTCGAAGGAGTTGAAAGATTGATCAGTAGCCGATGTTGTGGATTCAGGGCTGTGTCAGCGACCCCGAAAATCTAAAATCCTCCTCCGGTGGAAGCAGAGTCATGGAAGGACTCTTTCTTGTTCTGGTGACTACTGGCCGTCACGTCGTCCGATCCGGATGACAGGTATTCGGACATGCAAGACTAGTTTGCGGATAGAATTGCTTTCAATTGTTGAAAGCTGGAGTGCGTCGAATCGGCTCGAATCTCTCGGAATTCATCATGTTATGGAGCTCCCTCAAGGCAAGATAAGACTGCGGAGCCGAGGTGGAAGCGGCGGAATCGTCTTTCCTGAGAGACTCCCGCGCTGGGTTTGGCTCGCGAGCGTTCTGGACGAATGGAACGCGGTCGCTACGCCGGCGCTGATTGCTTGACCTCTGATCCACTTCACTCTAGCAACGACTTGAGAGTATTCTCAAGTATTCAAAACATTGGAGTGGATGCAACGCCTTCCTCTTTTTTCGAAATGCAGAAATATCCGAAGACCACGGAAGAGAAACATCCAACAAAATCCAGGACTGTTAGAGACTTGAAATCGCACAAAGGGGGATCCTAACGACAAGGGAATCGGATCCCCAAGCTACTCGAGGCAGCTGGTCGCCTATTCTCCTACATCTGTCGAGATGGGAACAGGAAAATACGATCGGAATCGATGTCCCGGCTTTCCCTGCTACTCATTCCCTTCGTTGTCTTCTTCCTGTGTATGCACCGACCCGATCCCCTTGTCTCGTCCTCGTGTGGTCTCATCCAGTCTTAACGGAAGAAAATGAGTACGGCGGGAGTCATCGATATCTTCCTCAGTCTCAATCTCATGAGGTCCGATGGACATGGTCATCGGTGTCGGGAGTTTCTACCCACATGCCTTGAGGTTCCTCAGCTTTCGGGTGACTTCACTGCCGATTCTCATTTTTTTCCACTCTCGAAACACGCCCGAACAAACGATTCACAAAGATCAACACTGGCTATCCGAAGGCGGAGAGCTGCTTGGTCGGAGCTGGGGGACCATGAGATGGAAGTTTTTTTTGTACTTTCTCTGTTCTCCCCTCGAATAACCGTCCCTGTTCCCGTTTCCGTCCCCATTCCCGAACGGATCCGGAGCTTAGCCGCATCCGTGCCGCTTCCCGGGAGAAGTCCGCTCCGATTGAGTCTCTCGAATCCGTACCGAGGGATCGCTTTTCCATCCTCGTGAGGGAAAACATTCTCAATTGTTCTCGCATCAATATCCAGCCGGGATTCAATTATTATGAATAAAACGTCCCTCTAATTGAAATTCATGTTCTCCGAGTTTCCCCGTTCGTCTCAAACTGGGTATCGGATGAGGGAGCTCTCTCAGACGAGCCTCGAACCATATCGCGGTCGAATCCATGAATGCGAACAAGAGGATTCCTATAGGAAGCGTCGGAATTTAGATTTTATTCAGCACACAGCAGAAGAGAAATCAGCAAGCTCCCGAAGAATGGAAGAGATGCGGGAGCGAGCGGCAAGATAGAGTAAACAGATCAAACACGTTCCCTCTCCTGCTCTTCCGCGTGCCAGATCTCCATTCTCCTCCCAGAAGGGTGAGGAACCACAAACAGACGCTCGGACAACAGAATCGTCTTTTCTCTGGAGGTTCTCCCCGCAGCAGTACGGGGGGGGGGGTTGCGGCCTCCAAATTTAGAATTCATTTTCGTCTCCTTCCGAACTCATCTCGGTGTGTTCATACATATGTGACTGAAGCGAAGAGCAGAATGCTACGTGCAACAGGAGAAGAGACCAGCGAGGAAGCTACCGTCAACGCGGGGAGGAAAGGAGAGCCCGACTGTTGCCTGTTGCAGCCGGTGAGCCCACCCGCTCGCTCGCGGTGTTGCATTATTCCGGACGACGCCCTTCGTGGCCTTGAAGCCGGCCTTGCCCTTTTCCCTTGCTGAGTCCAACGGCAGTCGCTCCAACACCAACGAACATTTTAGAGGAGCTTAGACCCGGGGCGGGCCGCGTGAGTGTTCACCTACAACCCACCGAGCCACCGAGCAACCGATTGTGTGCGCGAACTCACAAATGCGTCGTCCGACTTCCTCGCGTGAGGAGGGAATGAGACGAGACTGCGGGAATGGACCGGAACTGTCTCGGAAGATTGATAGGAATCTCGAAGCGGAAACCAAAAAGTTCAAACCGAGAACCGGAACATCGGGAGAGCCCTTTCGGAGTACAAAGAAGTTCAAGGGGAATAATTCTTCCTCCCGGCAGGACCAGCTCGCTCGCAGCACAAGCCGAACGCTTGTAACAAAAGACTCGGGCTCTTCCTCCCCGAGAAGTTCCTGATCCTTATTAGTCACGAATGCGCGTCAGGAGACTTCCGATAGGGCCGTGTGGAGGTCATCGGAGGCACTTAGGTAGTTGGATTCTAATCACAACATGAGAATCGGATATTAATCTGCTGTATCCAATGCTGCTGGAATGGAATAGATACGGGTCGGTACTCGCTCACTCAGTTAGCGAGTCGCTTACGGAGAGCGAATACCGTTTAGCCGGAGAGGAATAGGAGACCTGAGGGTCCTTGAGAGGTTTTCCATCATTCAACCTGCACGCGATTCCGGGAGGCCTTGACAGTCGTGCGGTAGCTCATCCGCCTTCGGTGGCAGAAGGCCGGACATACATATGTAGTTGATGCATCCGTGTACATACATACATACCTATCTAGCAACACTGCTTGGGGACTGAGCCCTCGAGGGAGCTCATCGAGACGATTCCTTAACGTCGCGCAAATGTTTTACAGGCCCACGGAGCACAACTCGTAGCGCTTCTCCAGCAGCAGAACTCTCTCCAACTGCACGAAATCCCTCAGGTGAGCAACGGGAGCGGGGCTATGTAGGAAACTCCCGAGCAAGACGGAGGAGAATTCTCGGAAGGATGAGGGCTCTCCTCCGACTCTCGTCGCGAGGGAATCCTTCGAGAAGAGATCTGGGCATCCGATCGTCCGCGAAATCGCGAGAGAGTCCGACGCTTGTTCATAGTTGTCACAAATCGATTCGAAGCTCGATTGCCAAGCAGGTTAGGGACAATGGACGCTATCGACAGATTCCACAGAGTCGGAGGAATGTTTGGAGACAGAAAACCTGGAAATTGAGTTCGAGGCGATCCCGGGGTAACCGATTCATATTCTTACTGTTTGGGGACACTTCGCTGTGATCGGGGAACTCTAGAGTTAGAGGCTTAGTTTCCGCTTCCGCGGTCCTATTGCGCCCGAAAAGGGGATAGTCCGGGGTGTACAAAACTTCCATAAGGGACTCGCTTGGATTCGTCTCTTCTCCGGAAATGCTCGAGAAGAGTCAACATTCCGGCCAAAATCATCACAACTCCTTCAGATTCGGGGCTCAGGTCTCATTTCGTTCTTATTGTCCGCCGTAGTGTCTACGTCGTTCAAGGTCACTCGACGATCTCTGAAGCTTCGGATCCCCGGACGCCTCTAGAAATATTTTCCTGGACTCACCGAGTCGGTCAGTCCGTTCCCCCATTGAGATTTTCGAGAGAACCGCAGAGAAGATGGGAAGAGTGGGAGATACCCTTACGGGGGGCGCACGGGCGGTCTCACAAGATTTGGGAGACAGTACCCGGAAAGAAGTCTTCAAATGAACTCGCTTACGCCGAAATTGATTTTCGATCGCTCTGCACCGTGGATACAAATAAGCGATTCGGTGATGGCCGTTCCCGTTACCTTCCTTCCTTGGTGCTGGGGAAATTCGCTGAGGGAACTCCAAAATAATTAACGGAGCCAGCTCCGGGTGACCTTGCGAATTCTCGGTTGGAAGAATCCATACTGTTGGCCAAGCAGCATAGTCGAAATCCGAGTTCCAGGTCTCAGTGAGCAGCGCTACAGGAATAAGAGAGCTGCCTGCATAATCTGGGGATCCGCGGAACGATCCGTACATTCGAACGACCCTCCGTGGTGTTTCGAAATAGTATGTGCGGCTAGTGTCCTGAAAGCGTGTAGTACCGTGGCCAGGGTCGCACTGAGCTTCGAAAACGCCCATCCCGCTACGGTCTTCGAATCCTGCCATGAGAGGTGGACAATTTTGACATTTGAGCTCCCTAAATGCCCCCATAGGTTTCCCCAATCTTATGGAACGGTTGATGGAACGATGACATCGAGTATATTTCACTCTCACTCTCCACTTTCACCGGGCTCAGTCTAATTCTGATCCATTGGGCTTTTCTCGTCCTTGAGACGCGGACTCTCGAGCTCTGATCGATGAGCGGCCGCGATGCGCCTCTCTGCGATCTAGCCTAAGCCTTTGCTCTCAGGCGAGTGCTCGAGTGCAAGTTTGCATCACCGTAGCTCTCGCGAGTTCCGGCTATATCTGTCTGTCTGTCTAGCGGTGAGAACACGAGTGTTGATACCAGAGCAATGTCACGTCGACCATATCCTCTCAATTCGGCTGAGTTCTGTGTCACGTAGCTTCTTTCTGTCTTGGTCCGGATTCGGGCCGCCTCTTTAGTGGCGACGGTACTTTTTCTACCGCGTTGACAAGGACCGAAGTTTCTCCTTGTCTACGGAAATCATGGAGGGGCACGTTTACGTCACGACTAAAACGTCAGAGCGGGATCTCCGGTCGAGGATCGTCCGAGTCTATTCATTCCCAAATGTATTGACACGGTGGAAATTCTGCTGCTCGATAATTTTCAACTCGATATGGCACAGGTGTTTTACGTTGTGTTTGACGTAGGACGTCACTCGCGTTCGAGTGTTATAATTGGGCAGCGGTTCCCTCGGGTCCCTCTGACGTTTCATGTGACGTCTGATACCCAGAGCCGCTTCGCTGAATACGGGAATTTTGAGGCAGTCAAGGACTTGTGCGATTGTTAAGCGAATCCTCAAATGGCGTGAAACGTGTCTCGTCAGCTCTCGGTCGCCGAGAGTAAGACGTGTTGTGATTACGTGAGCGTTTGGCCGTTAGAACCTATCCTCCACCGATATCGATTGAAGATGATCTTTTTGAAGCGGGGAGCGTCGGCGTGTGCATCGGGTATTTCAGATCGCCTACGTTGAATTTCTATAATAAACGAAAACGACTTCATCCGTGGATCGCGGCGATTGCAGCGATAATCTGTCATTTGAATAATTATAATACCGAATCTTAATCGGCCACACCCCGCATAGGATTTCCCGCATAATGCGTCTTGGAAAGTCACGTCGATTCAGAAAAGTCACGGTTCGCACCGCGGTATGATGTCATGCGGAGGAGCTGCAGGAATCGAAAGGTTTACGTCGCCGGGCTACAGCCAGCGAGACGGACGCAAGCCGCGCTAATCCGGCAGCTAACATCGCTGAAGTCGCCCTCATACGTGGCGTGACTCAGCCAAGACGAGAAGCTTTCGAGTAAAGCCCTGCTGTTTGCGACGTAAACTTTGCGACGAGCGCTCTTCCCCCCGTACCTTTTTGCGCTCCAGTCTCTCACCTCCGGCTCCGTTGACTCAGCATCGGAGTCACGGTCCGAGCATCGGTTCGGCTCGAGTTCTAGATCTGTCACTACTCGCGAGTCTGCTCGGAATTCCACGGTAGAAACAATGACTTCATGCTCCTATCGAATGAAATCTAATGATTATGCGGGATCAACGGAACTTATGCACTGATTCAGAAATTCGGTGTCGTGCATTCCACGAAAATGCCTCGGTGCCTAGGTAATCAGCTCAGCCTGGATAATAATTAAGGGCGCCTCGCTCTGCGTCAGCGACGATGCATGTTACGTGACATGGACTCTCTGTATGGATCAGCCCTCAAGTATAATACTTGTCACGATTTAGCGACAAGGGACATATAGACAATCGAGCGGAACTTGGAAGGTGTCTAAGAGACAAGGAGGTCATACAGGGAGGTGCAAACCGAAAATAAAGAAGAATTCGCTTGGCCTTCGATGATTCCATCCCCTTGTCAGGAGGGTGACTATAGCGCCAGCGAGAGAATTACGGGACGATCTCGGCTTCCTCGGCCCCAAAGGCCTGCGGGCCTGTGCCCGTCTGATCGAGGGTCCTCGAAACGAGCGAAGCTCCCCCCGAGTGAACCTTAAGGTTCTCCCCCTAACGTCCGAATTCGAGCCGAGCCCATGTCACCGGAGTCCTGGCACGTTCGCAGAGACAGTCTCGCGAGTTTCTTTCATTGTAGGGAGGTGAGGCTTAGTTCTTCGGAACAATGGAATTTCCACCCAAATTTCCTGACAAGTTGTGCCGTTGCTTGCTGGGAAGGACACGCATATGAACTGGGCTCGTGCTATTTCGGGAGCGCTTAATTGAACGTGTGCACGCCATCCAAGACATGAGTCAAGTCGTGCTTTGCTTCTCCCACCATGCCGACGAACGTGCTCGATGACTGGTTGTGGGTCATCGACTCGATTGGACGACGAGGAATGGCGAATATTCAGATTGCGGATCGCACTCGCTCGAACAAGGTCGACACAGATCCCCCGCGAGGTATTAATCAGACTCGGGGAAATACCCAACGTCTCTACGATTTTCCATACTCGGCCATTGTTGAACAAATTCGGAATTCGGGGTCCGAAACATATCCAATTTGTACGAACTGATATTGCTACTGGATTGGAACATGACGTCATCGACTGCTTAACGAGCGTCGAGGAGTTCAGCTGCCTCGCTGCTCGCGGTTGGAAGGTAGGGGGAAGATTGTCCCCTTACCCACTTCATAGAATTTCGGATAAAATCTTTCGTTTGTTTTGAACGCCCTCGCGAACACTCGCTCGCTCGAGAGATGCCTGTCGGCATTGGAATGATCCATGATGAGAGCTTGTTTGTGGCAGAGCGAAGACGGAGCTCTTCGACGAACGACGACGGAAGGCTTTTCCCGGACGGGTGTCTAATGTAGGAAATATGTCTCAAACTTTAAGACACGGTGACTTCTCGGGACGGCACATAGGAGAGTCATCCCCTAGTTTTCTCAATCACTCACCTGGCCCGTTCCCTTGTAGGTGATATCAGAGGAATTTTGTCAGCTGATCGGAACTTCACTGATGAACACCCTGCTAGTTCCGGTATACCATCCGACGAACTCTGATAGACTCACACTGGTAGCATGCGTAGCCAACAAGAGCTCGTCGCAGTTCGACGAACAGGATCGAGTCAGGGTGAGTTCTTGCAGAACGCTTCAAAATGTTCTCGATTCCTTCGACTTCACCTTTCAACTCTGACGTATGCAAGGGAAAAGAATGATTCGACCCCGTTCCGCCCGGTCTCGAACCTCAAGGAAATTCCCAGGGAGTCTTCCCTCAGATCCTGCTCTTCTATCATATGCCGGTCCCCTCGTAGCTACTCGTCCATGTATCTTTCCGTCGAAGAATGAGGTGGAACGTCGATCGCTACGGCCAGAAACAGATCTGTTGACCGGATATTGCCGCTAATCGATCAGTGGAGTTGAGGTTATCCAGGACCCCGGATACGAGCCTAAGCAGCTGAGAATTCCCTCCCGACAGGTCTCCGACTGCATGAAGGCTGTATCACCGATGATCCTCCGAACCATGGCCTACGAGGAAGAGAAACGGCTCCGGGAGGAATGCAAGAGTCTCTTGACGGTTGCAAAAAATCTCTTCACCCATCTCGGTAAGTACAGTTTTTTTTTTTGTCCGCGCCTCTCGCGATTCCCCGAAATATCACGTGAAATCACGCTCCTTCAGCGGGTCGGCGAGGGAGAAAGTAGGTTTCTACGACTCTGTTAGGAAAACCTGTCAAACATATCACGCGTTCCAAGAGCGCACTTCAAGTGACACTGCTTCTTGTCGCCCATCGATGCGGCGCTTGATTGTTGGACCAGCGCGTGTATTGAGTAAGAAGGAGAACATCGCTCGCTCGCTCGCTTGCAAGACGAGGTGCGTGTCGATGTTGCGTTTCTCATTCAAACCCACTCGAATCGATCTTGCATCTAGATGTCGCTCGAAATCTTCGATGATTACTCGGCTTATCAGGAAGCGCATCTACATCAGAAAACGATCGCGCATTCATAGAGTGACAGCGTTAGAGCTTTTCCGACGAATCGATTCGCTCACGACGTAATCGTCGCGACATATCGAGATGCTCTGCCCTGGCTCGCGCCTGGCGTCGCTGTGTCGACGCACGGAGCAGCAGGACCTGTGAATCGATCTGTTCAATAGATCGACCGCGTGTTAATTGACGTTTTCTCGTCGTCGCCACCTGGGGATAGAATAATTCCACCTTTTTCTGTCTCTCCCGAGTGTGGCTGCTCAAGGGATTGGAATCGTGCGTCGCACGAGCTCCAGACGGGAATCCCAGTTCTCCGTCTGGTCAGCTCTGGACAGTCGCTGTAGCCCCAAGGGTAGTCCAGTATATTATCTGGGCGAGCCTCGGACATGTATATTTTTTGTCCCGGGATACTCATAATTCAAGAGGCTTCCGGGCGAGACGTCATCCTTTCGGAACGGAAGCGTTCACAGCTCATGTCATACGGAAACGGCGCAGTCTCATTCCCGGGGGACATCGCCACTCGTCGTATTTTCCGGGTACCTGTAGGAAACAACTCACCAGCCGGCAGTGCTCAGGTGTGCTCTCTTTCTCTCAAGAATACCGAGACAGCTCTCTCACCGTGATACATTGGAAAGGGAGGATCGTGAAAGACATTCAGGAGCTCGGGTCTGTCTCCAGGAGGTCGGATGAATTCATCGCTCGCTCCGTACATTTGCGTCCAGACAGACCCTGGTTCTGATCCGAGGAAACGTCATGGAAAACCTTTCTTTATCGTCCCTAAACCGGTGTTCCAGGGGTGACACCGACCGAGGTAACTCCGAGAGTCTCGGGGCCCCTCGCCTCCGCGACATACGGGGAATATTGCCGTGGCTTTCAGACTCGCTGGAAAGTTGAGCTCCGTCGGGTGAGCCCGAAACGATCGATATCCGTACAAGGGATCCGTCATCTCAACGTTTGGAACAGAGGGTCGCCGATGGCCAGAATCTAGTTGCGAATCGTAAGACGTCGACAAGGCTTTTTGAAGGATTTCGCCGGAGGCCTCTTCCAAACTCGGTCGGTCATGTTGTAAGCTAGCGTTTCCACCATGGAAAGTGCGTATCCCGCCCGAAAATGTCTCCGGCCTCCAGCTTTCGATAATCGCCTCGAATTCGTGATTTCAAGCGACGCAAATTCCTGAGCGAGCGATTCCTCCGATGTCGCGAGCTGACACGCCGCATTTGCGCGAGCAAACAAGCCTCAATCCGAGGCTGAAGTTCTCTCCCTGCGAGTTAGCTCCGCGGGGTTCTCTCCCCCCTCGCCCCCGCGTGAGTGACACGGCGGGGGTTTTCATCTCGCGGACAGGCAGAGAAAGCGAGGAAAAAAAAAGACTCTTGTTTGCTGTGGTCTTCTACCGCGGAATCCAATTTCCGGGGAGCGGACACAAGAAAAAAAACACCCAGAAAGAAGTGCCGGGCTCTTTCCCCCGTATCGCATCGTTGACATCCTCCAAGAATTGTCATATGCACGCACTGCTGTTTTAATCGCGAGCCACTGGCTCGGTCGCTTGCCTGTGCGTCACGGTTGTCAATCGTACAAATTCTTGGGAGCGTCGTGCTGCAGGATGGATGTGAGAGATATGTACGTACCCGGAAGTGAATCGACTCGTCGTACTCGCCGGAACTTGCGTGCACCACGTGCCTCTAGGTTTGCGTGGTCCGAGCGGTCGCACGAACGCCGGCGACGACGACGATAATAACAATAATATCAACGAATCTCGCTCGAAGGTCCGAAGAGCATGTTTACTTGGTGCTGCTTGTGGAGCTGTTGGTGATTTAAATTCTCGAACCTCGCGGGACCCCCTCCCCCTTCCTGTCCGCAACAGTGGCGCAGCGAATTCTGCGCACCCGGCGAAATGGTAATATTTTTTCTCTACTGCCATTATGTTGCATTTTTCGAAGTCATGCCCGCTGGTTCCGGGTTTCGTCCGACCCACCACCGGCGCATGTTTGTCGATTGCTGAGATGCCGGAGACGGGGAAGTGCTTCGCAAAGTGCTCTTAGGTGCGGAGGCCGCAAACGTCAAAAAGCATGCTTTACCGAATGCGAGAAAAGAAGTAGCGAGCGAACGAATCAACGAAACGACCCTTGAACGCTGGGTATCGCTCCGAGCCGTCAGGTCAACCCTTAGAAAATATATAGGTTTTTGTCTCCCCGTGAAATATTCTCTCGGAGAGCCGTATTTCGACGCCTTTCGGCGACTTCCCACGGGCGATGAACTCGGCTTTGTATCACGAGATGCACGCGATCGATATGCCTTGTCGATGAAACCGAGTCACCTCCTCCTCTGTCGAGCTCCGCATTCGGCTCGAATAGGTTGCCGGAGATCCGCGTTCCCCCACATCCCGCCCAAGGGAACTGTATCGCTCCGAGTTGTGAAGTCACTCATTGACGTCGGATCCTGGCGAGGCAGCATCGATATTACCTCATCCATCAAAATCAAAGGACGAACGGCGGCCTTGAGAGCTTGAGGCGAGAGAGGTCCAGCCCCAGCGGGCGTGCGGTAATCTGACTTTTCGTCGTCGATATTGAGAGCTTCCAGCAGGTTAGGGACCTTTGCGGGAATGGGATCAAGTGATGATTTATCGAATACTTTTAATCCGCCGAAGTTCCTCATTCGCCCATTGATTCATACATATGACGCTTCGAGGCGTGACCATCGGAATCCGGTTTATCATTGGTGATCCTACATCTATCCGACTCTGTTCGACGCCCGCAGATAATAATTCTCGTTGGTGGTTGATTCGAAAAAAGAATTCATTCATT
The DNA here is from genome assembly GCF_000255335.2 of Galendromus occidentalis. Taxonomy (NCBI): domain Eukaryota; kingdom Metazoa; phylum Arthropoda; class Arachnida; order Mesostigmata; family Phytoseiidae; genus Galendromus; species Galendromus occidentalis. The sequence continues at coordinate 759,981 of NW_003805434.1, forward strand.
GGATATTTCGGAAAGCGGAGCACGGGTGGACCTTTCTCTTCACTGAAGCCCCATCGATGACCCTTCAGTTCGCGACTCTGGGAAGATGAATTCCGTCCCGCGAGCTCAGAACTCTCGCGGTTTTGACCACTGGGCGGATGGATGGGCCCTGCCAGCGAATCAGCTCGAAATTCCATGAGAAATCTCGCGGAATAGCCACAGGCGGGGTTTGAAGGGCGAACGCAAGGGGGTGCGAATCCATGGAACTCTTTATTGTACTGCGATCGTTAGGATGGCATTGTTACAAGAATTCACCCATCGCATGATCTAGCGGGTACTTTTGCTTCCAAAATCGCTCCTCGTTGTGTATTCCCGGATGGCACCGACTGCGAAAGGATGAGGATCTATCCCCAGAGCCCCTGCCGGATCAGAGATTCTGGAAGTTCTAGGATTCGTTATCGGAAATCGCGCACCGCCTCCTACGCTGCTCGAGGCTTTCGGTGAACTCCGGATTGTACCGACCCCGCTGTATGTTCTAGAGCCCCATAGACGACTCGGGGGGAAAAAACTTTTGGAGACTTCATAGTCAGAGGGTGGCCCGCGAAGACACTATTCTGAGGTTCTCAAGTTTCGATGTAAAGAAGAAAAACAGCGACCGAGCCCCCCTTCGGAGAAAGATGCGAGGTCGGAGGAGCCCGATTCTGGACGGCTTTTCGTTAGCACCAGCGATACCGCGATCTCGCTTCAGCCAGCAGGGGATCACGCCGCGATCGGGAGAAATTTCATTGCGCCACTCCACAACGATATGAATCTCGCACAGGGTTTATCCCTTTACGACGTCTACGAGCTCCGGTCCAATCAGGATCCTCGGAATCGCGAAAGAATCGAACGAATTCGTCGATTCGTCTCGTGGAGGGAAGAAAACGGTGGCTTATAGAATGATTCATCCTAAAGGAATTCAACAGTCAGCGAACGAGGCCTTTGGCCGGGAAAGCCCTCTGTGGCGCCACTTGATGCGGCGCGCATCCGCCTGCCCGTTCGTCAACGTTCTCTTCTGGCCCTTGGATATTCTTCGAGCCCTTCTGGAAATCGAGGTCGGAACGATATCGAGGTTTCCATGAATCGAAACTTCTCGAATTGACCGCGGAACGTCTCGAGGCTCGAACGTCGAGCACCCTGCGCTCTCACGATCCGGTCCCTGAGTGGGTTCCGAGACCCTTAATTGAACGATGAAGGGAATTCCTCAGATCCCTCGGACCGATGGACGCGTCGTATTCCAGCCCGGAGAACTCGAAGGGAGCTGTTCCGTCTTCCCTCAGTCAGTGTTTTCAACATTCCCGAATGACATTCATTTCCCTTGTACGACTTCCGTACGGGTTTCCTCGGTGGTCGGGTCGGGCCCACGACATATTTCTCCGTAGATGTTCTTCCTCGGTCGGAGATCAGGTCGAGTGACCGACTCTGTTGGTCGCCTGCGGCCCGAGAGAGCAACGAAAGCGGTGAATTAAAGTTCAGTGTTCGCGTTTTCTCCCGAGGAGATTTCGCCTTGAGCGAGCGGCCGGGCTAGATGGCGCCTGTGGTGGAGAACTGTCGGTAGCGGCATGCCCGCTCACGATGAAGCGTCATTTCTGACGTCACGGGGTCTACCCTAGCAAAAGCAGTCCGTCTGACGGTTTGCCTGTTCGCTGGCTCGTCAGCTCGGTCGATCGCTTACTCGTCAGCGCTCGACTGCCGCGGAGTGAACGAACCAAGCTTCGGACAACGGCTTATGAAACAAGAACACGAACGATATCTCGTCGTCTTGAGCCGTTTTGAGGCTCGTCTCGCATTGAACTGCGAACTGGTACAGGAGTTGAAGTCGGTGTCTCCCGCCGATTCGGCGCGCCCCGATGTCTGATTTTCTGCTCCGAAAATTTGTCGCCATCCTTCTGAGTGAGAAATATGCGTCGCACCCTCGAACTCATTTATTGATTGATTTCAAGAGTTCCTCGATGGATTCCGGAATCGATTGCTTCGGATGGTGAGAATCGGTGTCGGATCACTCAGGCGGCATCTCTGGCGCGGACGAGCGGCGTGGCAGTCTCGGAATTCCTGTGGATCCGAAGGGGACGGCACGGCCTAAACTTCTGGGTCACGGCTTGAGCCGGACAGACGCCGGACTCTGATGTCAGCTGTCGATGACGATGTCAGTCAGCACGGCAGACGGGCAGACACGAACGAGGGAGCGTATAAAGCGTGTCAAGCACGACAACCGCGGCGTCGAATCCATTTTAAATAGGTCCGATCGAACTATCCGATGTCAGCCCACCCAGTGGCCTTACTGCTTCGACCTCCTTATAGTTCGCTCGGTGACTTCCTGTATCGGAGGGAGTCCGCCTTTACCTGTCCTATAGAATGGACCGATTCCTTATCCACGCTCCAGACTTTGGTTGAAGTAGGTCCGAGCTCGTCGACACGGCCGTGACCAGAAGACATGTTCGCTGTTCGGTGAGGGCGGCGTTTCGGTTAATCAATGAGTGCGTGATCGAACTGGTTCGGGGAAGCTCGTCCGCCAGAACAGATGTCATGAGGATCTCATCCGCGGCCTGGAACTGCCAACTCGGGAGCCGACGAGACTCTCCGAAGACTGAATAATTGACAATCTCCGAGCTAATTCACATCCGCTCCTACGTCTCGGTATCCGGTCTTTCGCCTCGTTCTCAAGGGGTTGCTCGCCCCATAGCCTAATTGATGGACCTGTCCGCGTCCTGCTCTAGATCTTGCCTCCGAAGCATATCACGTTCGGGAGATGGACGCGATCCACGTGACTCGACGGGTGCAAAGGGGAATCAACATTCGTACGCTCCCGAGAGCTGGAGCAGGAACTCAAGTCTTTTGTCGAAAGAATTTTGCTTCCTATTGTAAATGACGCTCTTAGCCTGCGGCCTTGACACGTCGAGATGCGACGCGGTCGAGCTCGGCGGGCGATTGTCCACGGGCATTCTTCCCCGAAATTCGGTTCGGATTCGCGGAACCTCGACGATTTCCCCTCTCCCGGAGCTAGACTTTCCCGGGGGGCTTCCATCCTGCAGAAGGATCAGAACCGCTTCCTCCCCCGCCCGACCTCGAGACCGCTCTCGACGTAATTGCGCATTCCGTGCATCGACCTGACGAGTTTTTAGATTTCAATCTTCTCGCGTTCCGCACTTTCCTATTTTTGCGCGGTTCTCCCCCTCCGGCGTCGTTTCGTGCTCTCGACGGAATCGCGTGCGACCATCGCTATCCGCATCGACGGAAGGAGACTGAGGGGTCGAGGGGAAGCAGGAAGTTCAGAGAAACCGCAGGTGGATCGGTCCGAACTCACAAATGGGCCGACCGATTGTCGCGGAGAGAACCTCCGATGAGGAGCTCGATGGACGGGTTGAGCGAACGACTGACTGACCACCCGATCGATCGATTGATCAACATCCTAAAGGCCTCGAGACGTGCCAACGAACACGTTCGAATGGTCGACCGGGGAGAAGAGGACAGGGATCCGCTGTCAAAAACAGCTCGAAGATCGCTCGTAACAAGCTCATTCGCTCTTGTGCCAGCCGCATGGCTCGTTGCATGACTTGTCGACTACATAAGCTCTCCTCGCCGACATGAGAGCTATCCTTACCGGCAAAGGAGACACTCACTGTGTCGACAGCGCGGTGCTTGTTGTCAATGGAAAATCACGTAGCCTGAGACCCCGGCCTCTTTTTCCTCTTCCCGTTCCTTTTCCCCCGAGCAAGATACTGGAAAAAAATAGATATCCATTATCAGTGTGTGGTGTCCACCAACAAAACGTATCTTCGCCGTTACGCCACTGATGATCTGTTTGCTCATGGAACGTTAAGGATATCGTTTCTATGAGCGTCGTTCTCCTAAACGTTCGGGACGCTTCGCGCTCGTCGTTGGATCCCATTTGAGTGTCCCGACCGGGAATTCAATGAGAAACATCTCGAAAATCTCATTTCTGCAGAGCCATCCATCGCGCTCGAGCGACTCCATGGAAATATATATCTACTACGTTCGAAAGTACTTTGAAAGAGAAGCCCGGAACGTCATTGAGTCCCAAGCTCGACGGCCAGAAGGCATGCAAGTCAGATAAGCAGCAATTACTACGCACTCTCTGCATCTCGCTGACCTGACAGCCGGTAGAGCTAGCAGGACTCGCTCAGTCAGTTCTACTCATTCGTTTCTATTTGGTTGTGACGTCGGCTTCTTTGTAAGCGAATACATACATACACGTCAAGGGTCCGCGACTCCGTCAGCCTTTTTACCTGCCTAAAGTAATCACTGGAACGCCCCGTTCGGAGCTATTGAGAAGCTTCCGGATGAGTACTTTTGTATACTTTACGGCATGGTGTTCCGCGTCCTTCAACTCGGAATGACTCAATCGAATGCGACCATTAGAGCCTCAGGCGCTTTCCTGAGGCATCGTACTCGAATACGTATTCGAATTATCTCCTATAATCTCGAGCGAGAGAAAGGAGCCCGAGTTCGCCGTTCGAGCGCTGAACCATCGATAGCGTCATATGAATACCTGTCGCCATCTCTCGTCGGTGAATAATATCCTTTGACCACTGTCCCGGTGGAACGAGAGGGCTTTCAACAGAGGGAGTCCCAGATCTGGACGTTTTACGCTCTTTTAGAGAAGATCTGGGTAGAGAGCTTCCTCGAGCTCACTCCGATCGTTGGAGTCTGACTTGATCTTTCGCTCGGAATGACCGATCAAGTCCCAGAGCATCAAGCGGAGAAATAATAAGCTGACAAGTTCTTGATTAAGCCTTCCGCGGCTCTAGGGCAATTGAGCAAGCCTGAGCTATAATTTAATTGGACTGCCTAAGCCCATAAGACAGATGGGTGATTTACAGATACGACCCTAGAACTTCGACCGCGGCTACAATGAAGAGGAACGTTTGCCGGAAGTCATTCAGTGGTTGGCGTTCGCTTGCTTGCTCACGACCGACCCGTCACAGAGGGGACGTCTGTCGCAGGTTTTCCGACTATTTGGTCAGCCGGAAATCGATTCTCCGTTTTTTGAAACTTCGAACTCTGTCGACCCTCATGTGCTCGGTCCTCTGGAAATCCCACTGCCCTGCTCAGTCTACGGGTAGACCGGGGTTCCCCGTGTTCTACACAACCGCAGAATAATACACACCGGCACTTGACCAGCGGCATTTTTGTCTCGGCTACTAGTTTGGGCCTGTCGTCTCTCTCGTGTTGCTCAGACCGCCTCTCTGGAGAAGCCCACGGCTCCCCTATTTCAGTCGTCTCCGATCGCACACACAAGGTGTTCTGACTGCCCTGTGCTCACACATGAATGGAATTTCGATCATGTCGGCGAATGAACGGCCGTGGGAGGTTCCTATCCACCGCGCAGAAGAATTCTTGCACAGAGGAGCCGATCACATACCTAGACGACTTGGGCAGGAGGCCCGAAAACGCTTTAGAGTCATTAATCAAGCCCTTAATTCCTGACTAAGTGCATATCGCCCCCTCTGACATCCGTCCCAGCTCTAATCGATTCCTCGGAGAACTTGCTCGGTGTTCGTAAGACACATGTGTTTTTCTTTGTCCCGTGCTGCGGAGGGAGAGAGTGAGAACGTCAGTATCAGCCTGATGAAAATCAACGGTGATGGTAAACATTGTAGCATGGCGAGCTCAGCGACGTTCCGAGGAGCCTTTATGAGCTCCGAGCCACATGCGGCAGCGACAATTTCACGGAGCTGTAGGAAAAAAAACGATGCTGGAGATGCGCTCGAATCGTCCTGAGGCCTATCGATCCGCTCACCGAGCGTCGAACGAGAAGGTCCGCCTGAAAGGAAACCGATTACACCACAGATGAAACGTTTCCACGTGCGTCAGTCCGCCGCTCGCATTCAGGATCCTTACGCATCGGCAGAGCTTCTCTTAGCCCGCTGTCGCCGACGGTCAGGCTGTCCGAGCATCGGGAAGCAGAGCCAAAAAAAAAACGCCGGACAGGCGTCCGACTTCGTGTCGCCAGCGTGCGTCGGACGGATCCGTGATTTCCTCCGCTCACTCATTCAAGCGCTTCTCCGAAAGCTCACCAGATATGAGCACTCGGAAGAAATGGAAAACTAGCGCGAGAGACACCGAGATAGAAGCACTTACGGACAATCACGGTCATTACGGCTGTCGGCGCCAGCGGTTTTCGATTTCGCTCCGTATAATCATGAGTGCGAGCGGGTTTCGCCTTTCGCGCGGCCGAAAACGCCATGAACTATAATCGCGACGTCGGAACTCGATGGGACACATGAATGACGTGGGAAACTGTGCAGGCAAACAAACAGTCGACAAACAATCACTCAGGGAGCTGAAAAGCCGTATGCCATGAAACGGGAGCTTCCGCTGATGCGCGACGTCAGAAAAAATGAAAGCATCTTTGTACGTGTACATACGCTAATGTACTCGAAGCCGACGATCATCTCAATCGCTCCCTCCTGCCTCGTGTAGACCACGTCATGTGTTTTCAATTTTAAGATTCCCGGAGAAATTCAGGATTGGAATTATTTTCCCATTGCATCAGATATCTACATAGAATGGGTATTTTCAGAGATTGGATCATCCCCTTGTTTGTTATGTGTTCTCGTGCTCCCCGGCCAGGAAATAATGAAATCCTGTTAAGATTGATCGAGAGATCTGGACTCCGGGATCCCAGCCAGATCGCCTCTTTATGTAGAATCGAATTTCTCCTCCCATCATCGGACCAAAGACTAGGATTTCCGAATCGATTACACAATCAGCCTTCCTTCAACTCTCTTAACGAGTTAGGGGCCTGAGACGTCTCGATATCCGCGGAGAGCCGGGTCCTCGTCCCGAGTCTTCGAGGAATCGAAGGTCTATCGATCAGGGGAAAATCGAATGGGGAAAAAACAGGGAAAGGGGAAAGAGGCGATTTTGATGCGCTTCCGGGAGAACTCCGAATTTCTTAATGAAAGCGACGGAGCTCCTTCTCGTCGCTCCCCATGAACGCCTTAGGTTTTCCATTCTCTCTGGAAAGAGACCACTTGGAGCATATTGGAACGCATCCAATTTTCCACTCGACATGCGCATCCGACGAGAACCTGGTTAGTCGGCCATTCCTTTATTATGCCGTCCAGTTGGGTTAGGTATTACTATTCGGCTGGGAGTCATCCGGCGCATGTTCCGATTTCTCGCCAACCGGGTCGAGGGAAACCCGCCGCGTTTCTGTCCACGACTCGAAACGATGTCGGCGTCGAACTTGCGAATTTCCTCAGGCGACATGGCTCACAGCCATTGAGACCCGCGGGTCGCGTGCGATTCGCGCTTGAAACAAGACGATCTCCGATACCGGACGAGTATTCTCAATGAAATCCACTCATAGTTGTGCCAGGGTGTCACAGTCACCAGATAGATAGAACAGCTGACTCCGCCTGGACCCTGATGGCTACAGTGATGCTGATGATGACGATTACGGCGGCAGCAAAGACAGAGATGGCGGTTGTGTGGCTTCTTGCCACCGCCGATCCTCCTCTCCTCGCCTCTTGGTCGTCCACGAGCGCCGTTCCCACCTTAGACTCTCGGTAGCAGCCGCTTGGACGCACGTGAACTCGCTTCGGTACGAGCACATGCTTCAAGAGAGTGGTGAACAGTGTTGTTCGGTGTCAACTCCTCTTTCCGTCTTCCCAGCGCTCGTCATCTTGCCCGCCCGAAGGCTGCCCGTCCGCCCGACCGGCCAGGCAGTGAGCCGAGCGTTTCTTTCGAGCGGCCGACGGTCAAGCTCTACGACGACGCATATTTAGTGCGACTGTGGAAACCGCGTTCGAATTAGAATCACACGGTGTCTCCGGGTGGACTGCCCGAGAGAACCGTTGCGGGGCGCTCATCCGTTGCTGGGGTCTCATCGTCGGGGCCTCCCCAGATTTCCACTGAATCCGGTCCGCTGGGCATCAGCTTCGCTTCCTCGCCAAAATGTCGTGTACGTTGCAACGAAGATCGTCGTATGCCCTCGCGAAGACAGACTCTCAACCGACGAGCGTTGCCGTCTCGCGGAATTCCTGTCGAGGCTCTCAGCGACATTGTGAAAAGTGCGGCTTGCCGGATTTGCGCGGGAAGTTCCCGTTAGCTTCGTACAGATCTCAACTTCGTAGACTTCATATGACGCGTAAGTTCCCCGCCATTGATTCATTGGTACCATCGGGCTAAATTGGCTCGAAGACTGTCGGTCGGTCTGTCTGTCTGTCCGTCCGTCCGTCGGTCCGTCAGACCACTCCCTATCGGGTTTACCGTATCGGAGATTTTCTGAAGCGTTCGAGAGAGCGGCTCGAGCGATTTCCGAACGAGCCTCGTGGGCTGGACGTTTCAGAAGTTGGCCATCGGTTGCTCTGCTCGTAAATGAATCGTTCCGGCCGGAGCCTGCCGAGGTATATTTTCACCAAATACGAAGACCTACTCTTCTGGTCGGCCTCCTCGCCGCCATGGTATGTCTCTCGGTGCATGGCTTTCCGTGTCCTATTCCTTCCTACTTTATGGCCGCGAGACGCCAGAGGTGAGCCATTAGGTGAATGTGCTCCATTCTCCCAAAGGCAAGCTACCTAGATCAGTCGGTCGGTTGCCGAGCAGGGCACCTTTGTTTAAATATCTATCTCCCTTATAAGACATGTGCCTTGCTCCAGCAACCGTTATCCAGCTCATGAGATCGGACACCGAGGCTGCTCCGGCAATAAAAGTCAGCCAGCCACGGTAGGAAAACGTACGTCCAAGCGAGCAAACCGTTCGGAAAATCCGGCTGTCCAAGAGCGTGGACGGAGCGATGGGTGCTCTGAGAACAAGACTTCGTCTCACCAAGCATGATTACACCGTATGATCCATTTCTCACGCTGACGACAATTCGAAGGATTCTGGAGTGTCTCTTCGTCAAGGCACGTCTATCGCCGACTGCTCCGTTCCTGCTTCAGGCCATTCGGAAACGCTGGACTCGTAGTGTGTCGTTCGCGAAAAACTGCTGGCGGATTTTGATTCTCGCGGAACTCTCTGCCTCGTACGCCGCGAGCATCTGCAGCGACATATTCGAATAGAATTCGCCGGGTCTTGGCTCACGTCGCATGATCTGCAATCAGTGTTACCTCAAATAACTCTATCCGAGCCAAGCAGGCTCGCTTGACCTGCGATCTCTACACCTTGACGTTGAAATTGTTTTTTCTCCGCTCCTCGAGTTTCTCGAACTCGCTCGAAGCGGCTCGAAATGAAATATCTCGATCGTGAGCTCAAGTCCTCGATTGTCAAGCGCAACCAGCGATTTTTCGACTCCCCACTTGGTCGTCCCGAAATGAATGCTCTGTCGAGATTTCCCGGATCTGGATCCTTCGAAACACTCGGAAGCATGAGAGATACTCCTCGAGATTACGAAGAGGAAGTAGTATCTACGGAGCACGAAACAAGGCGCGTCGTTGGCTTCTCGCGTCTAAACCCACGAAACGATTAGGATGAGTGTCGCGATAACGATGACGTCGATCTCGCTGATAGGGTCAAGGGTTGTGTTCATTTCAATGTTGAGATTTTCGAAGGTCTCCGTAAGATCACCAACGGTCGCGACGAAATATCATCGATGGTTACCCGCTCTGACGTGCCAAAAGCTTTCAATCGTGATGAAGAGGCAATTCCTGGCTAAGCTCGCATTGCTACCGCGGTCGCATCCAAAGACACCGTGAGGAGTTTCCCAAGGCTAGTCGACGTCACTCGGTGGTCTTCCCGCTCTATAACATCAGCAGCAGCAGCGTCGGCATCGCCGCCAGCTCACAACCGACAGCGACCAAGCAGATAGCCAGCGAGCTGGCCGGTCGAGCATGGAAGAGAAGAGGCGGGCTTTCCACTGATGATTCTGAGGGTGAGCGCGATGTTCCAGTTCATCCACCAGCCGAGAAATTCATCATTCGACTGAGTCGTCGAGTCGCCTTCCCTTCGTTCCCCGATCTCGAGCAACTCCACCAGCGCGCGATGGGCGACACCGACCGACCGCCTGGAGGATGGAAAGATAGTTTCTCATTTTTATGAGAGAAATCAGTCGCAGCGACTCAAGCGATAATATCCTCTATGAGATAGCGAGAGCGAATGATGACAAGAAAGAAGAAGAGAAGAAACGGTCTTAACAACGGCATCTTTCGGACATGTATTCGAAATGCACATATAATGCGACCAGCGCCGCCGGTGACTACAGCCAAGGGTCATCACGAGCAACTGATTCACGGCGGACTCGTAATAATATCGATGGGAGCGGTAGCGGGGGCGACTATATTAATTAGTCACGCTTTTTACGATCAGAGAGACTCGCCGTGCCCGGGGGTTTTGCTATTGCCCGCTCACTCGGTGGACTGGCTGGAGGCAATCAGGCGGAGCGCGGCTCGAGCCGCCACCGAGCTGCCCAAGGATCTCCGCTCCAACGTCGCCACGGGCCGGACCTGTAAGAGAGCTTGCCTCGTGGAACCGATTCGGATCGCCAGTGATCATGCAGAGAGACTGAACGAGCTCGTATCGCTCCAATAGCGTAGCTCTTCGGTCTATTGTCGTTGCTGTTGTTCGCCTATAAAATTCGCATCCGAATAACATGCTTTCTCGAAAATATTTCGCCGCTCCAAATACGCGGCACGTCGCGAGACCTTTGAACTGAGAGAGTTTCGTTCACTTGTGACGACCTTGTTCCGTTCTCTCCCCGTTCCTGGCCCGTTTACGTGGAAGGTCGAATCTGGGAACGGTATTGAGCAGCGGAATCAAAATCAGCCCTGTATCGCTGAGAAATCACCAATCTCTCTTCCGAAACACATGTCGAGCATCGAGCTTCCGATTGAATGTTATCTACGATAGGTAGTTTCCTGACATACTCGAGTTCCCAAGAGAAATCAGCTGCTTCTACTGCGACGTTATTGTTGCTCCACCTGATTTGGTCCGATATTTTCGAAGCTTCGCTCTTTCGCTCCTTCTAACAATGAGGGATTATCGGATCGCAAGCTTATCGCAGATATCCGAAACTTGTCACGTTTGTCTGAAGGGACGGCGACACGCCCAAGAGTTAGGCTGAAAACTGAAAACCATGTAGTGTATCTACCTAGCTCGATGTCGAGTATGCGGAGTAGTCGTTTCGACCCATGGTCCCGACCCCAGATCGGTGAGGCTTTGCGAAAGGCAAAACCTTCAGTTTTGTTATCGTCGCTCGTATCGTTCCGCTTCGACTAGACTCGATTGCACCGCGTCTATTGTCGGGCGGGAGCGATTCCAGCTGAGCTCACACGGGAAGCTCACCTCTACGCCGCTCGGTCTTCATTTCAACAAACCTCTCGAGTTTCGCGTCGAGGTGCCGAGGGTCTCCAATGCTTTCGGGCCGCTCTGTTGCCGCTTCTCGAGCAATTGAGCTCCGAGCACTCGAGCTACGGCGAATTTGAGGACCACTCCGAGGGCGAAAGTGTTTCGATGTCTCGATGGGCACCGTCATCCCTGAATGAATGGTAGAGTTTCGCTCGAATTTCGATTCATGAAGTTGGAGTCGACGGTGGATCCGGCAGAAACCGCTTGATCGGTACCGTATTCTGGCCGCCGGAACGGAAACACTTGACGGGGAGCAATCAAGTTGATCACCAGACGGGCAAAAGTCGCAGTTCGAGCAATCCATCTCGGCAACGAAGATGCATGACACGGGCAGACTACGTCTGCGTGAAGGCGGCCTGTTCGAAGTCCGCAAGAAACAGCGTCGCGACGCCAATGTTACCTTCATGAACGACGCTTGACAACAATGACAAATTACAATGTTTGAATGGATGAATGACTATTCGGCTGGCCAACCGGCTGATTGGCTCGGTGCTGGCCTCACCGAGCTACCACTGTGTGTATATTGTTGAAGGGAAGACCTATACTGCAAGGTCCCCCGAGCGAGACACCGTTTTGTTCAATACTGATCGCTCGCTGGAGCTACGACAGGCGACGAGCTCATGGACGACCCAGAGACAGAAAAAAACTTTCAGACTTTCACTAACGCTAAACTCAACTTTTGCAATTTGCAGATGACGTCACATTGCTCCTCCGCGAAATCATGACCGATGCTCGCGATCTCACGCGAGCCGAGAGATGCTCCCTGTTTCTGCTTGATAAAGAACAGAAGGAGTTAGTGGCCAAGGTATTCGACGGTGATCTCGCTGAAGACGGTCAGGAAACCTGCCACGAGGTTCGAATTCCGGTCGACCAAGGTGAGCCTACTCGTTGATCCCGCGTGAGGATTGTTTGCATGAAGATCGCCGCTCGCTTGAGTGCCGGTTCAAAGCTGTCGCGCTCGAGATAATAGTTCGAGCGATACCGTCCCATGTTGGAGGTCCACGACCCCGGGCTTAGACCGTGTTCGACATGGTGCTAATTGGAAATCATGTTGCATCCAAATGTTTCATCGATTCATGCAACGATGTCAAGGTGGAGCTCCTGTCGTGACAGCAGTGAATCGATTCGGTCTACACAACAATGCGGAGCCGCTCGCGGTTTTAAATGCGTTTTCGGCCAGCACGTTCAGACGCAGAGGCGGTTTCCTGAACCGTGGACTGGACAGACCGGCTCGAGGCAGTCGCTGCGGGAGAGATATACGCAGACTGGATACGAATGTCCTTCTTTTGCAGGAATAGCGGGCCATGTCGCCACCACCGGTGAAATTCTCAACATACGAGACGCTTACAACCACCCGCTCTTCTACCGGGGCATGGACGAAGTCACCGGTTTCAAAACTAGAAATATACTCTGCTTCCCCATAAAAGATGACCAGGAAGTCATTGGAGTGGCCGAGTTGTGTAACAAGGTGAGCTCTTGCTAAGCACACAAAACACCTTCCCTGGTATCCGTCCTATAGCGGAAAAGATAGCGGGTAAGCTCAAGAGACTAGGAGGAAATTTTCGCGTCGTCCAATACGAAGTAGAATTCGATCGCGACACATTGCGCCCGTTACAACTTCAGCCGAAGTCCTTCGTCTCTCGCGAAATCCAGACCCGCGATCTACCAAAAAACCCGTCTGCCTCCGAGTCAAATGCCAACGCAGTACTTCGAAGTCTGATGACTTGCCGTGTCTGAGGCCGCGGGCTTAACATTAACAGTTGCTTCAATTCCCGTTTCCGGGAGTCTTCTGACGCACTAGCCGAAGGACAGTCGGCAATGGAACTGACTACGAAGCTGAGTTTTTCGGGTTCACTGACGAAATCTAAAGCGAACGGATTTCCTCTTTTGTTCAGTGCTGTGACTCTCGCCTCATATCTACGGCTCTTTGGACGAACGGCTAGCACGGGAACGGCAGCGAAAAATTCTCGGCGAGCTATCTGAAGTAGACACAGACTTACTCGGACACATTTCGGCTTCGATGAATTCAGGGCTTTGATCAGGAGGGCGAAAAATTCCAAGCGATACCAAGCCACCTATTACTGGGGGGATTCGACGGGGCAAACGCCTTGTGAGCCCTTCCTGAGGTCGAATTGAGCAGTCCATAGACATCGTATAGGATCCTGTCCGTCCGAATTCGGAATCCTGGAAACAAGCCATGGCTCCATCAGCTCCCTGCTGTCACAAGCGTCGTTGGTTGGCTAGATCGTAACAACTACAACGCGTCGCGATGAATCAACGTACGCTGCCGTTCCATTGAAATCTTCCGTCGTCTTCCTCTGCCCTGGGACGGTGCGGCGGAGCCGTGTGCGATGCGCAGTACCCCGACTCATCGCTCGTTGAATGTGCTAATATGTACTACGCGCGGTTCAGTTGTTTGACGATGAACCTACGAATAGATTCCATGATTGGATCGAGAACATTATCCCCTCTTTCCTCGAGTGGGTGGATAGGAGCTGCAAAGAACCTGCTTCTCAATGGATCGCATAGCCTAGTCGGACTTCGGAAAATCCTCAAAAGTGAAGCGAGTGACGTTTTTTCATCAATTCCGACGAGATCGATTAATCTCCGCGCAAGAGCCTTGGATCTCATCACGGTTCCGAGCTTGCGCGAATAGGGCGAAAATCTCTCGAGGGCGTTGGCTCACCGCAGAGCTCTGTCTTCGACACAAGCAGAATTTTCTCCCCAGCCGCGGGCTGGTCTGACTGTTTTCGACTCGCCAGAGATGGATAAAGATTCTGTGGGCAAATCTTCAGACGTCAGTGTGGCGGCATCTTCCACTCGAACCGGAGATTCGTTCCTCAAGCTTCCATGGAATCTTCGTTCCATTTGTTCCATAGAGTGATAGCCGCTCAACTGCAGCGGCTGCTTCTACCATGCATCCTGTAGGGATGAATCTATTCGTATCGATTTTCTCCGAATAATAAAATCTACTCCCTCTCTTCCAGGTGAACGGGAAATGTTTTTCGTTCTTCGACGAGGAAATGGCAAAGGCGTTTTCGATTTACTGCGGTATCTCCATCATGCATTCGTTAATGTGGAAAAAGGTGCGGTCGGATACATGCCATCTAGTAGACGTCTGCATAAAATGTAGACGTTGACGATGGATTTTTGTTTGGGAATTCGAAATCTTCCCGCATAGAGATGCTTCCCGTGCTCGGGAACGAGAAAGACCTGAGTACATACTCCGAAGGGATACATGTATCGGAGTTTGGAGAGTTCCAACATGGCCCTCGTAGTGAGCAAGTGCTCCGATAGCAAGCTTGAAAGAAAGAGTCCCCAAAGTAGACAAAGAGCTCAGAGCCTACTTGTCGGATTCGGTTTAGAATGAGAGCCCCTGCGTTTAGTATAAATAAAGTCTGCCTTCGGGGAGTTCCAGACGCGAGTAAGCTGCGCTCATCTGCGTTTGAATGGGGTCGCCCTCCGAGCGCGGGGTCAACGTCTCGCCGTGGTTCGTCTGCGGCACTCCTCAGTGTGTACGCTCCTTTTACACCACAATTCTGACGTCTTGAGTCTTGAGCAGTTTTTCTCCTCACACCTCGACAATGCTTCGATATCCCCCATATCCCCGCTCGATACTGAACGAAAATATGGAAAAACGAAGTTACGGCGGTGGTCCCACCACAGCGAGCTCCGGGGCGTCCTTAGATCCTGCCGAGGGTCGATAATCTCTCGCAAGTCGTAAAAAAACTTCTGGGGACGGTTCGAAGACCAGCAGAAACAATACAGGACGAAATCAGGAAAGAAATCGATGAAAGTCAGAGGGAATACGCGATTGATTACGATAAGAAAAGAAAACCTTACGGAGTCAGATATGGAATAGGAAATGTGGTACTAGTGTCGAGATCGCCTGTTCATACGGGGCAACCGACGGAGCTACAACCGGAATTCAGAGAAGCCTTGGTAGCGACCGGAGAAGCCGAAAGACCCGTATAGCCTAATACATTCGGAGAAAGATAAGAACTGAACATGCACCGCCTATTGCCAGCGACTCCGTCGGTATACCCAATATTAGTGGTTTGAGGGTCGACGCGATGAGTCCATTGACTGACGGAACCCCAGACGCACCAGGAGCGGCTAGAGAACATGCGAGTACTTCAGAAAAGTGGAGCTCTCACGGAGATTTCTATACGAGGATGCAGAAGCTTGTAGATGAGAACGAGGAACAAATCGAAGCCTTGTCGATGTTGCTGGGACAATGCGGTCGGTAAGAAATAATACAGAAAACAACGGAAGTCGATCTCACCTCGGCGATCATTGAGCAACCGACGAGAGAGACCGAAGAGACAGAAGAAAGAAGGAAGAACCCCGGAAGAGCGGCAAAATTCGAAGGCAGATACGGAAAATGGCTATGAGACTATAAAAACATTAGGGCTCGAGTAGGAATTAGCTGAAGAATCGAAGAATGGAGTAGGACATTCATGGGGCACACGATAGTCAGGGGCTTCAGGGGCACACGATAGTCATGCAAGGACAGGATGAGGACATCATGTGAGATAGCGTGGACGAGAGACCGCCAGAGGGCGTCGGAGGTCGGAAAGAGGCTCGAAATCACGAGTTCTGAAGCGCGAAAAGCAAAACGAAACGGATCGGGAGTTCGTGAGACAGTGACCAGGACAGTCCAAATTGAGAAGGAGTCCGTGAAATTAGAGAGCCAGCGTGAGCACCGACAGTAAGAGTGACAAGAGCCTGCACAGGAAAAACGAAGACAAAGACTGTCACGGAAAGAGTGTCGTGGGAAGACGAGTGAACGAAATAGGTGCGCGAAGTTGTTTATCGGTGGTAGTACTGGTCGAACTGTGGGGAACGAGCTATTAGGTAGAGTATTGTCAGCTCATGTGGGGGGAACGACGCATGGAGGTCAGACGGGCATGTGTCAGTGGATATCGTTGCATAATCCGCTAATCGGAACCAGAGCCGGCGATCATCTTATGCGGTTTATTCCAGCATTCTCATATTCCTTCGAAAAAGATAACCTTCTCATGGTGTTTTGCTTGGGTTTCAGGTGCGCGATGCACAGCATCGTTCTCGGTTATCAAATGAACTGATGATGTACCATATTCTGGTGCCCGACGAAGAGGTCCATCAACTAGTGACCTTAATCGGCAATGATCTCGTCCCGAAACCTCACGAGCGTTTCCACCCGTCGTTCGAAACTTTCCGCGGGGTCCCTCGGGGGATACCTGACAGAGATACTCCACTGGTGAGATGCTCGAACCGCTTCACGGAGACTACTAGAAAATATATTAGGAATTTCGCTCTTGATCTATCTATGTTCCCGGTCTTATTCTGCTTCGCCGTCTCTTGATGAATATTATACCGGTGCAGAGCGTCCTCTGCGCGGAATCTGCGGTTGCTGTGACTGACCGCATCGTGTCTCGAGCCGACAGTCACGGATACTTTCCCTGCAGGCTGTGGTGACGATGTTCGAAGATCTCGGTTTCATTCATCGGTGGCGGATTTCGAGAACAACCTTGGCGCGATTCACTCTTATGGTTCGAAAGGGATACAGAGATCCACCTTATCACAACTGGACACACGCGTTCGCCGTAGCCCACTATAGTTATCTCCTGATAAAGAATTTGCATCTCGACCGAGAAGGTTACCTCACGTGAGTACGATATGATACGAATATGATCACTTCAATTCCAATCCGGCGTGCATCGACTCTCCCTCCGATTGGCATGCTATCGGTGGGGGCACATATCCCTCTATTGAATCTTATATTCGGGGATCCTGTCCAGTTCAGATTTGAAAGGAATTTGGCCGATCTGGGACGCGGGAACAATTTATTTACGTCGTTCTCAACTTGCAGGGATAACGAGGCGCTGTCACTGTTCGTGGCCTGTCTGTGTCATGATTTGGATCATAGGGGCACAACAAACACTTTCCAAGTGAATTCGAAAAGCATCCTGGCCTCGCTCTACTCATCTGAAGGCTCCGTGATGGAGAGGCACCACATCGCTCAAGCCATGGCCATTCTCAATACCGAAGGATGCAACATCTTCGAAAATCTTGAATGCCACGAATATTCGAAGATTCTCGAGAACATCGGTCACATCATCCTCGCGACAGATTTGAGTCACCATTTTAAAATCCTGCCATCTCTTGGCCGAATGGTGAAATCGTTCAACAAGAAGGATCCGGCTCATCATTCGCTTCTAATGTGTCTCCTAGTAACGTCGTGCGACCTTTCTGATCAAACGAAAGATTGGAGAGCGACGAAGCAAGTGGCCGAGTTAATCTACAAGGAATTCTTCTCACAGGGTTCGTACAGCTTTCCGATATCGTCATTTCCTATTGTTGGTCTATGATACATCGATTCCGTACGACTCGAGCCTCCACGAGTCTTCTGGTCGCTCACTTATCGTTTCTGGATGTCTCTTCAATCAAGCATCTGATTGCGTGCAGAGGGCGCACGGAGGTTTCCTCTGCGTGACCACGCATCAGGTCACGTTTCGAGCCTCATGGACTCAGTCAGCCACATGCAGCGCCCAATGGGACTCTCTGACGTGCTCCATTTGTTTATCGTAGGTGATCTGGAGAAAGCGATGGGTATCAATCCGGACAAGATGATGGATCGTGAGAAGGCATTCATTCCTGAGCTCCAGGTCCAGTTCATCGAAGGCGTCGTGCGACCGGTTTTCGTCCTGCTCGCCGAACTTTTCCCCGGGTCCGAAGGTACTCAGCAGAGCCTACAGGCTGTCACGGATATTCTTCTGTTCTGGCAGAAATTCCGGGAGATTTACCTCACAAAGTACGGAACGCATCACGGATGCTCGTTGAGTATCTTCCAAGATCAGCAGCTCGAGAAGGAAGTTGTGACCAGTTTGCAGCTTCAAAACACCAGGTTAGTTGGAGAACCTGATGTCCGAGGGAGGAACGCTCTCTTCCGAAATCGAATCGATTCCGCATTGAACCCCTGACCGCACGAGGATCCGCTTAGACAAGAACTTTACCCGGACGTCGCTCTGAGACTTTCTCTTCGATTCGCAGGAAACGCAACTTTCACGAGGAATCGGTTTCACCAGACTCTGCTTCGTGACATGATCGAGCTCGCAGCGCAATAGCCCGTAGCATCCAATCCATAATATGCAACTTGAATATATGACGTTTAGTAACGAATAATTATGATCGTAATCACGAGAGCTCCGATCTCGCCGGCCTGGGCGACGAGGAGAACAACATAGAAGACAACGAGCACTAGAAGCACAGAAATCGATGAGGCTCCACTATCTCTCTGATTGGAATTGCCCTCAACCCTGTCGCTGTTGCCGTCGCTGATCGTAGTATTTGATTCCGTATCCGACCAAAAGTTGTGTTAACTTCCCAACTGAATCTCTCGTCCGTTCTGACATCACGAGGTGAGAGCGAAGAAGCGAGTCGCATTCGTTCGACTTACGAAAGCCGTCAACCCCGAGACCGGTGCGTAACACCGTTGTTGTACCCTAAATTTGTGAAATCAGGAGACACTTCGTCGGTCTTCGGTCGCTCCTCATAACTCATGAGCGATTTAATAGACGAAAACCTGAGTATGTTTGTGGATGAGGACGAAGGAAGACAGCCCGGAACCGGGAACGATCCTACCGTGAAGAGGAAAACCGCAGAGTTGCGCACCGGACAGTAATGATGACGTCGCCTTCGAGGAAACTGGATAGAGCTTTTTGTGAGCAGCAGGTCTCCGGAGCACCTTCAAATCACTGCGTGGGGTGCGAAAGCTCACGCTCCCAGGATATGACGTGCTCTTGTGTGAGGAAATTCCGCTGAGGCGAACTTCCAACCTCATGTTGAACTTTCTACCCGAAACGGAATGAACGTGCCATTTTAGCCATGCTTATTGGACGGCAGACGTTTTGGACGATTTCTGGCTAGTCTGTACAAAGCTTATCAAGCTATTATTACATAGCTCCATTAGAGAAAGAGTCCTGGCACTCGGATCTCTGTCTGAACGTAGAACTATGTGCACGAGAGAGAGATGGATGTGAGTTTGTATGTAAGCCAGCAAGCGATGTGAAGAGGAGATACTATGTTTTGTATATAGCGAAACTGTTATCAATCGCCCGAATCTTGTCCATTACCGAGTGGGAGTTTAAAACGAAATTCTTAGAGAACCGAATGGGAACTGTGGCGTAGAGACACGAATCTTAGAACAACTGATGATGACGATGATGGGCTGATATAATGTATTTGTCGTGGGAGGTCATAGGAGAAACTGATCCTCGAACAAGCCGAGGCCTAATGCAATTTAGCAGGATGGAGTTCCTTTGTGGAAGGGGGGAACTCGCGAATTTTCGAAAATCCAAGACTGTTCACTTTGTTCTCGCTTGGGATTCCCGTAGAAATTGTGACTTCCAGTCTCCTTTCTGGATACCTTGCCCAATTTAGACAATATCATTGTCATGCTCCATCGAACGAATCATGATTCCTAATTGTTATCATCCTCATGATATACACTAAAATTGAAAGTATAATCGATGCGTTGCATCGTGAATAGTCGAATAATCATGGGAAATATAAAAGAACGTTCAACGTCGTTTGACCCATCCGTTTTTCATCTGTCCTCCTTATCCTAGCCGAGTACATAAACTAGACGGACCGAATTGAGGCATTGCTCCAAAGCTTGAACTTCGAGATCGGATTCACCAGGGGGAAGGGCTGCCCTCCCTCCGTCTGCTCCTCCTCCCTGTCCTCAGAAATGGATACATCCAGTATCGAACTCTCGAGTCCGAATCCCTTCACAGATCTTTTCACTCGCGCGGGGGAAAGCCCGATCCGGAGGGCTCACCATTAAATAAGCATTGATCGCCCGAGGTAGTTGAGGGCGGAGAGCCTGACGGATAATGGGCAGAAATCAGATTCGTCGGGGAATTTCTTGTCAAGACGACACAATATCTAAATGCAATCGATGGCTCGCAGCTCACAAAGTCATGAATCATGAATATCAGAACATACGCGCTCGTCGCTTCGGAGCTCGTGAGCCGGCGTCTGAACACATCGCGCGCTCTGCGAAGGCTCGACATAATCCAGGAAGAAGGAGTTTCTAATAAGTTTCGTGAAGTTGACGAGCGATCATCCCGCATAAAGACGCCAAGGCCGGCAGCATCACCTTCCGGTGACCCACACAGTCAATGAATCGACCCTCATTCACCGCTTTGAAGGAAATTTTGGATTCATCGTCTTCGGGACTTCCTGACGATATCCTTGCTCAGTATAAGGAGCCGGCGCCAGAACTTTCCGCGTTTTCTCGGAGTCTCCGGGAAGCGCCAAGCAAATCCTCGTCTGGAGAAGCCTCGGGCTGAAATCCATTGAAAACAGCATGAGTCATTTGTTGGAATCGCCAAGCCAGGTTGTCACGCAGTGGACTGTGAGCCATCGTGTTTTCAATACAAGTACCTTGTTCGAGTTTAAAGTAAGCCAGACAATCTGCAAGGGAAGCGCAAGCACAGACAGCTCTACTTTAAACATTTTTAGATTTCCTTGTCAAAACAATAAGTCCTGACTCCATCATTATTTTCAACTCAAAAACGTGAATAAGACCCCGGCCACCTGAATCGATCGGAATCTCAGATACCCCGACCGGAACATTCAAGCTTCTGGAAACTTTATCTCCGAAGAAACACTACCACGGAGAACCATATGATACACCGAGCGTGGAGTCCGGGCAGTTTCGCCTCCCTCCATCCCACTTAGCGGGGTAAACAGAATCTTTCGACTGCGGTCACTCCGCTTATTCTCCTTTGGCGTCACGTACAACTAATCTGTATCAATTAATATTTACATGAGCGGGAAATTTTCTACAGTCCTCAACCCGACGCCGCTCACTCACGTCCAGGCGGAAAAACAGAATCGAGCTTAACAATGTGCCCTTCGTGTGCCGCGCTCCTCCTCCCATTGCTCATTTCATCGATCCAAGCTCGGGACATCAACATTTGTGGTAAACTCCGAGACTTGACGACCGGATTCATGAAATGCCTTCCGCACTCGTTTTCCTTACCCGATCCATTCGAATGCTCTTTCGATCGTTCGGAACTTGAGGACCTGCCCGATGACTCCATACAGTTCTAGCCGAGTATGCGGGAGAAACTCCATAGAGCTTGGTCGAATCATTGAGTTTTCCCCCTCTGGTACGATGATCATTGTTGGGAACATCTTCGGGGAAACTCCCAGCTCCGAGCCGTGTGATGTCCCCATGCGGCAGATGGCGAACTCGCGCCCTGGAGCTCATCATACTTGGGATTTTTCGATACATCCGAAAAGCATCGAAAAGAGTCAGGTATCAAGGCGTAAAATGGGCACCGCCAACAATACGATCCCGATGTTGGTCTTGCAGCCCTCGATGACGTCCCGCTAGACTATGCCATAGTCTGCTTGCGACGGGATCTCGACCCCGAGGTAAGTGCATCCGTGTGATCCAAAGATCGCTAGTTTCCTCCTCACATGGTATCGACGATTTGACGTCTCTTTAAGAGCCAACGGAGATGGCAATCGATTCCTTTGGACTTACTCTTCACAGCTAACCACCGACTGGGCAACCCGACTGAGCGCTTTCGGTCAATTGACAGAAGCGGAAGTTATTCGAATGATCTGTAAGGAGAACGTCGATATGGGTACCACTATTGTAAGCAGCCGAGTGTGAGAAAATTTACTGTCATAACAAACCCTTCTAACACAACGATGATGGTATAAACTTTCAAAATACGCACTGACGGACGACCAGTGGGATGCCTCCTCGTAAAGTCGATAGAAACGTACTCCTCCCTGCCATGACAATGTAATCGGCGCTTTTCAGTGGGCAGGGACCCTTGAGGACTACTTTGGTAGCGGAGAAAAGCTCAAGTCGGAGCTGGCCATCGTACAGGCTTGCATGGAAGAAGCCGTGAACAAGTTCGAGGGTAATAACGAGTGATCCTCGCTAGGAATGATCCCTCCCGAAATCACCGTGGAGGAACTCGACGGTAAAAAGCATTTTTCACCCCAAATCCGGAATCGAGAATAAATCGCTCCCGATTGGTTGTGCGGTGTTCACGGTTGAAGAATCGAGCTCGGAATGTATTTCTCTCATGCTCGCTGGAAGTTCATGGCGGGAAAACACGACCTTTTTCGGCTCCTGGAAAGCCAATCCAGGAATCGCTGAGGAGTGATTTCGATTGCGGCGATGCATCATTCGACTCCATCGACTCAGCTGCACCAAATGCTCACAAGACTGGGGAACAATGAGTCCGCTTCTCATTTCCCCCTCCCGGATATTATCGGATATCAGCTGGCAGGGAAGCGATATAAATCCGTAATTGCAGGGGCGATGGACTGGAAGACCTCAGAAAAATCCTAGATCTTCCCGAGGCGCGAGCGACCGTGGTCTGCTTCTTCGTCCGGAGTTCGACGCAATATCTGTGTAGCAGAAAGAACGCAGGATGTCGACCCGACTGATATTTCTTCACAAGACTCGAAGTAGTTTCTGTGAAAATCACAATGAGGCACTCATCTATCTACAGATTGACTTTGTTTGTTCACGGCTCCGTGAGTGTGTCTGCGGCCGCGTCCAAGTCTGAGTGCGGTCTTGGATTGGACGGATGCCGAATCGCCCACAAACGCAACGTCCGAATCAACATCAGCATGCGAAAGGGAACCACGCCACCGTCGAACAGAATCAGAAAACAATTTTCTTATGGACCCTTTTGTGATAATCATTTCGGACGACGAAATTAGAAAATATGCTTCCCAACTCGAGGAGTCAGTTCTTCCCCGCGAGCCCCGAGAAGAATATAGAGCACAGCTGATTCTCTTTTCTCCAAGGGGAGCATTGCTCCAAACTGATCTTATTCCAGAGACCGACCGAAAGTTCGCCTATTCCAGAAGATCGATTTGAATTACCTACGAATCAGCCCACCGAGACTAATGTTAAAAGCGCGACCGATGGCGGCGATTATGGGCTTTAGGCGACTTCCACCTCCTTTCGACGCGTCGGCCACGACATATTATTGCTCCAAGCATGCCTCAAACGCGCCTACTCAAGAAGATCCCTCCCTCCTACATAAACGGTCGATTCGACCGGACACCTTTCTTACGATTAGATTCCCGTACTACTTCTAAGCTCGCAGGGAGTCATCCGTCTGTCTTCTAGCTCAGCTTTCTCTGCTTTGCTCCCGAGTGACCAGGAAGAATCGGCAGAGAGAATGGAAATGAAATAGAGAAGGCTGTAGATAGGGAGAATTTCGAAGATCAAGAGCTCAGAGCCAGCTGATGAGTATCACCCGAATTTCAAAGCCGTCTCTCGGTAAAACTAGCGAGCGAAATTCGGGGCCCGAGACATATAGCGAAATTCGGTAATGTCGATTTGTGGCAAGAGCCTCTAAGGATCGATCGCCTTTCAGAAATTTTATGCTAGACAGCATGCCGTGGGGAGTTCACGGTGCCCTGGACCATGAGAATATCCAAGTCGGGATCCCTTCCGCCGACTGGGTTCCAGAATTTCGATATATGATACCCATGGACATATGCCTGTAACACCGCGGTATGTTCTCGGAGAAATTTACTCGCCCAAAGTCGAAAATATCATTACCGGTCGTAATGCAACGTCACGGCTCCTTTCGGGACGGTTCGCGGAAGTTTGGAATCTTCTGAAGATCTACCGGGGTTGGGAATTCCCGTTCCGCAGGAATACGGAATCAGGAGACTTGAACACCAAGTGACTCGGACATCGAAAAAATCCGTCTCCTGCGCCGAGCGTCAGCCGACGTACGGTAAAGGGTCTGAAGTTCCGAAAGGAAATATGCGGATGGGGCACCTGAGTCCTGAGCAAAGAAAAATTGGATCCGATCTCGAGTCTAACCGATCAGTGGGAAGCAACAGGGGGGAGAGCTGTACGCCCTCATGAGTAGAGTAGCTATCGGGCTTATTTGAACGAGGCTCCGCACACTCGTGGGTTCCTTGGGAAGAACACGTCAATTCACGGTGGAGTTTACTGATATCAATTGGACAATTTCTTCGCGAATTCGCGAATACATACCTCCACGAGGGGCTTTTTTTGCGCACCCAGAAGCGGAACGCGACCTATCTAGTGATTGCACATGCTGTAGATAGCATCGGTATACCGAGAGGAATTCTACGGGGCGTGACGTGATTTACGCAGATATGATGACGATTTTCAGAAACTACGATATGGCGAAATTCCCCATGACCAAACGGACCTATTACTCATGGGAAATTATTTTATTTTATAAGCGAGTCCTATCAAATCAAAAACAGAATTCAAAAACGCTCCGAGTGTTCATGAAGCTTTCGCAGCTCTGTGCAGTGACTACTTCAAGGGTTCCACTCCGTTCGGTAATCTCAAGCGGAAGTAGTTCGTTGCAGTCGTAGATCCTCGAAGAAAAAATGATGCGCAATCCATTGCTTCCTTTGAGATCCCGAAAACTATTCTTCCCTCGAATTTAGCTGAGTCATCCCCGTCGTTCGTTGGGCACCGCACAGCCCTATCTCTAACTGACCCCCATCCCAAGCCCGTCCGAATACTGTTTGAGGTATTCCTCCTCGTCACAGGCGGCTGAAACATAGTAGAGCTTGGGACTCCTTCAGGTTCGGCGCGGCATAGGATTGCGAATCGCAATTCTCGCGCTGTGTTGATTTGATTCGATTGGATTGGGAAACTTCAGTTCTCGGAATCGACGATTATCCCGCGACGGTAACGCTGATCGCGCTGTTTACAACGGATCACAGGAATACGTATGAAGGTCTACTCGAGATGATTGCAGAATCATACGAGAGGAATTATTTGGGTTCTAAATCGTTCCTCTCGAAAGCGAACCCTGGTGTCGAATCGACAGGGAACACAGAAACCCCACCGGACTGTCAGATGCAAACCTGCATCTCATTTTTTTTGCATTTATCTCCTTGATCGCTCCTTCGTTCGAGCAAGAGGTGGATCCAGACGCGGAGCGCCATGTATGAGGGGGGTTTAGGAAAGAATCCATTCCCCCAGAGACCTCCCGGTTCCACCGCGGGTCGGACCCCAGATACATAAATTCACAGGATTCATCATCCGAATCATAAGAAATGTTGATGGCCGAGCTCTTCCTCGAAACCAAGGTCGGAGTACACTGATTCCGGACCTTCAAGAATGGCCCAATGACGGTGCGGCGACGTATCCTCGAGAATCACGCTTGGTGTCAGCGATCCGAGGTATGATTTCCCCGTTCGCATCCGATACTCGGAAGGATCGTGGCCAGAGTAGCCTACCATGGCACTCGAAACGATCTACAAGGTCGACAGGGTCCACCAAAGCCCAAGAAGAGGGCATCACTAAATCGGATGAGAGCGATATACGACGGCATGCCTCATGGGGAGTCTTCCGTTGGGGAATATTCGTGCAGACACTGCCCTTCGTGCATCACGATCGCCTCTCGAGCTCCTGAATTTCTGGTGCTCAGTGTCCTCGTGATGTACATATCGCTCGTCGCGATCTCTTATTCTGCTTCCAGCGATCCTTCGCACATAGTATTAGAATTGAATCGATCAATTGAATCTGTTATTATAAATGGGGGAAACAGGGGCCTTCAAAATAAAACAATTTCCTTTCGCATAATCTGCGCGAAGATTCCGATCATTTCCGATCGATGAAATATCCAACGCAGGAGCGGATTCAAATATGGAGGACATCGGAAGCAGAGCAACGCTGTTCGCACCCCCGGATCGATCTATTAGTCCCCGCGCTCGGGATCACCCGGAAACAGGTGTTTTGTGACAAAAGGTTTTCAACTCCCCTTATGACGCTTCTTACACTTCAACTGCGAAATAAAAGCAGTCAGTTAGCACTCGAATGTCTCGGGATTCGGGTAAAATGAGAATTTTCGACGGGTAGGTCTGAAGTGCTCGGGAAATTTTGCAGGCTTGTTGTACCGAGCTCGAAAACTCTCGTGCAATCACCTTGATAAATCCGTCGCAGCGTAATCGATGCGCCTACGGTGAAGAATGCGGGACGAATACATATGACGCCGGAAACCGTCACCGACGTTATTCAGCAGAATTCGTAATCATTGCTAGAAGGCTGGTAATCATCCAGGAGTCTTACTGTTACTGTTCAGTTTTTTCATTGGAAGTCGGCATCGCTCCTGACGTAAAATACGCTGAGGGGCAACGCCGCGTATGGCGGCAGGCAGCTCATGCCGACCGAGCCACCGGCAGTGTGACTGACTGGATCGAGGGTTTGTTCATGAGTGGCACGGCGAACACTCGGATTCTCCTCTCTGGACGTCAGTCGCCCTTTCCGAATTTTTGATCGAGCAAGAAAGCCAGCGGAACACTACACTAGCTAAGCCGGCGCACTTTCAGACGTTCGTTGGAGACGGAAAGAAGAGAGGAAGGATCAGTGCCCTCGTGCTGCACGTGAATCCAGTGTCGGCTCGGTCCGAATTAGTGCAGAAGAGATAATTTTGTGTTTGTGCTCGTTTCTCACGACTCCGTTCTGGATAAACTCTATCTCTGGATACAGTTGTCGTAATTATATTCGGAAATCTCCGGGAAAAGTCGTCGACGTCTCCGAGGTCAGAAATCGATCGAAAACGAGAGCTCTCGAGTGGAAAGATCGGATCTGCACGGAGATTATCTCCACGCCAAGGCCAACAGACTGCCGAATCGAGGTGAGCCCTCCGAGGAACTCAGTTAGAGAATTTCGTGTGGCAATTCATTATGTGCCTTTTTCGGGGTAGATTCGATCGGATGATTCTCCTTCGGAGCGGTTTTCAGCCCGGAGATTTTTGGAATGATGTGAGAACAAGAATCTCACTAGAAGCGTTTTCTCGCGATCTCTTCGCCCAAGACTCATGGTGAGCTCTTCCGCGCGGCCCGAGCAGGACACCAAGATCGCTGTTCTCTAGGTTTGAGAAAAGGTGCTTCGTCGATTCGGTGGTTATGTAATTTTCCTTGTTACCTTCCGAGAAGTGCTTCTTTTCCGGAGGAAGACCACGACAGACGAATATCCGTTCGGTAATGTCCTTGAGACGACTTCAGATCCAAGGCAACTTGGACTTGGGTCATTTCGAGTGCCCAGGAACTCACTCCAGAAAAGACTGAGGCTACAGGTAGGCATTCGGAAACGGCTCGGACAATCAGCTGATCGCATGGACGATCGCGACGTCTTTCGGCTGCCCACCAGAGATGAGCATCGATCAAAAGCGTCCGGTTGTTTGCACAGAGCTCCGCGGACAGAAGTTTAGATTGACATATTTTTTGTATATGGCCTCTGAACGAGTTCTTGTCGTTGTTCCGGACGATTGATTGACGATCGAGCCAGCGACTAACAAACCGGCCCATCAGCCTACCTACCGAGCGAGCGACCGAATGTATTCTGACAGTCAGTGGAGCGCATTCGAGATTGACGGATGGTGAAATTTCTAATGAGGACCGGTCCAGAAGATTGATGCGTCGGAACACATCGAGTTCAACTGAGGATTCGCGATCCTCGCAATGAAGTTCGACGATTCCCGACCGACTCTTGTGTGGATTCCGTGTGCATCGGATGACAATGCGTCTGACGATACGACCGTCGAACGGGGTTCCGGGGCATTGATCGACTCACTCCGGTCACGAAGGGCTTTCCACGACATACGTAGCGGTATGTTGGCGGCGGTGGCAACAGCTGATCGAAACCCCTACGGAACGAATGCGTACGCCTCCGACTTTTGACTCGACGAGAGGGCGTCAGAAAAATACTTTTCGCTCTGACATTGAATGCTGCCGCTGGTGGTGAACCAGTTTCTAATTGTATGTCTGCGAGACGGGTGGAGACAGCGCGACAGACTACGACTACTACTTCCACAGTCCCCGGCGCCAGACCGTTCACGGCACCACTGTTCATACTCCATGTACACAATCAAATGCAAAACCAGGGAGAGAGCGGCAACAGCTGAGGGAGCGATGCGATCAATGGTCAGCCCCCGATGAATTGCAGCACAGAAGAATTTCGACATCATCGACAGAGCTGGAGGAGTTTGCGGCGTGTTTCCGATACGTCATGCGACTGGAAACAGGATCAGCAGCAGAAGCTGCTGCGGCGAGCGTCGCGTAGAGACGGTCTGCTCCGATAAAACTCGTCATTGACATTTCGTCATCATTGAACCGATGTTCCTATGCTCTTTTTGGACTCATTCGGAGCTTGCCGACGATTCCTCAATGATGCGGACATTCAATTCGTTTACACCAACATTGCTCGCGCTCTGGGTTGTCCGGAGAGGTCGAGAGCTGCAGCTCCGAAAGAACACAGAGAGACCTCTAGCCCTCCTCCTCCGAGTCCCGGCATCCTGTTTCCTGAGAATTCACAGCGTCGCTTTGGTCGGGTTCGTATCTCACTCGGACAATTAGCGGTCCGTACCGATGGAGATCGATTGCACATCATTCGCTCGGAACATCTCTTCCGGCGGCGCGGACGACGCCTGTTTGTTTATGGCGATCGATGTTTTGATACGTCTCCTCCCCGCGAATGATCACAGAGATTCTTGTCGGTTTACGGTTGAGTCTAGTTGTAAGTGATTTGTTAGCGTTTGCCTACAGGCAATCGTTCGCGGATTTCTTAGAAATCAATTCGATGACACTGGAGCCATCCTCTTGCATAGAGAGATCACTTCGAGCTGTGACTCTTGTTATCTATCAAGTCAAAAGTTCTCTCTCTCAGTCATGTGGGAGACCGCTGTCATAAAACTTTGCTCATCGGAGTTCCTTCGAAACAGCGATCAGTTTCACGGGGGACAGCTGTCTGACGTTTTTATTCACATGAATCTGGCGGGACGACATGACTAGCGCCGCTGAATGGTAGAATAAACATTGAATTATTTTTGATTAGGATTTGGCAAGTGCTTTGGCGTTCGTTCTTCCGCTGAACGACGCTCAATCAAATTCTCCCACGTGACCTCCCGTAATCGATGATGCCCCATCCACTAACTCGTGCGTGTGAGCTGTTGTTAGTGCTCTATTCGCTTTCCCAGTGCATATGTCGTGGTTTCAGCCTAAGCATCCCTGTACAGGTCGGATCGGTGCTCTCTCGACTAGCTAGGGGAACGCTTATGGAGCCACCGGTGGTGGTGCCGGCGCCGCCATGCCACACCGTAACGGTGTCTAGCGATCGAAAATCGGCTGCAACAGAAGCGCACTTAATTCTGCACACGCTGCGTCTACGGGGGCCCGTTAGGCCGCCTACCCGTCTGGCGCTCCACGCGTGAGCGGCGTCCTCCCGAAGAGACTCTTCGACGAATTTTCCCGACCATTCGTTCAACGATCGAGACCGTAGATTTAGGCACGCAATCATTGGCAATCCATAAGTCACGCGGAGAGCAGCGGCAAGGCTCGTCCGGTGGCCCAGTACCCCTCGCGTCATCGGATCAAGCTCGTCCGGTGACAACGGCTCGATTCGATGAGGGAAACGTCCAAAGAAATTGTTTCGCGGTAGTTGGGAGTTTTCAATGCTGATGACATCTTCGACGGATGGCGAAAGTATCAGATACGATTTTCGGGCGGTAACCTCCGCCGCCCTCGCCGGGCTGGGATCTGGAGTGGATTTATCATCAACGTCATCGCCGCGTGGTCGAAACAACAAGCAAGCAATCGCAGCCAACCGAGCGCTGATGCCGCCAGGCAGCGCCGCGGTTACCACTGCCAAATGCAGCATGTAGCCTTGGGTCGGTTCCGCGTGTGTGCGTCTACAGTTCTACAGGGTAGACGTGGAAAAAAATTCGAAAGAACATCATCAAACAAATATAGGACCTTAGGGGGGGGGGGCGTCCTGTGTAACAACGGCGATTCCTTGTTTCTCTCGTGTCTCGTGCCTCGACGTCGTCGTGCTCGTGTTCCTATTGGTGGCCGACGCAGCCGTAAGAAACTTAGAGAAAACAAAAGATACATTGGTCGATAGTGTATCCGATAGAAGAAAACAGAATTCAGAATTCGGGTTTAACACGCACCGACATCGAATTATTCCGCCGCGAGAGGAGCGAGAATTCAAACGATCGACCGATCGATCGACAGACCGCCGCATTGTCGACCACAACTGACCCCGGAAAGGTGAGGGTGCGGCCTGTAACCTTGATCGGCACGCGTTGCTCTTCGAGCCGCTACGGCATGACTTCGGAGTTTGTCGGTCCAAATTCATCCGAGCCTTTCTAGCCCCACCGACTATGGGATCTCTACGGGGAGAAGTGGGTAGCTTGCGGGGAAGTTGCTGGGAATATTAATTTTCGGAGCCTCGGATTTTGGAGCTCCCCCTGATCCTGAGCCGCTCAAGCCACAGAGCCACCACTTTCTGCTTGGATTTCGGTGCCTCAACGGAAGGGGCGTTCACTGTTGAAGTTCGTAGACGTCTACGGAGCCCTGCCACGTGACACGACGCTCTCGGTGACGAGCGCACCGGAAGACGTGACGTTAGACATCACCAGGGATTGCGCTCGTGGCACCTGCCTAGTAGTGAAAAAAAAATCAATTAAGAAGCTCACACGCTGATTAAATTTTGAAACGATGCGTTGTTGACGAACTCATGGAGGTATTCATGCATACATGACTGATCACAAACATGAATTTCAGAGCCTTGATTCGTGCGGTCCATTCCGCTGTTCGTCTCAATAACGATTTCGATGAATGTATCGCTGAGACAACGATCTCGATCAAGTGGGGAGTTTCAGCTCCCATCGTCAGTGAGGCTACGAAGTGTTTCCGGAATTTCCAGAGTCTACCCCTCATCGAATTGCTCGCTATTGGGACAATTATTTCACGTATGGCGGGATCGCGATTCCCGTTCGGGTATCTCCTAGCGGTGGCAAGCAGATATATCTGCGTCGAAAATACGTACAAGCTTTGACGCCTTCAACAATCGGATCCGCCGAAAACGCCTTCAACCTTGCTGCAGCTCACGAAAAAAAAACTAAATTAGCTCTTTGTTTTAATTAAAATTTCGATAAGAGCCGTATCCTTGCGGCCTTGATCACGGAGTCCGCTACGACGAAACTTACACGAGCGTAAGTTACAACACCGTACGAGACGAATGCTTTTGGTGCGGAAGACCTTCCGTGCGAACCACAGGGCTTACTTCGTCATCAATAATTCAGTGTTTCCTATCCGGATATTCTCTACCTCATATTACTCGATGTTGATTATGATTGGGATGACTCGCGACAAAGGATACTTTACCGATTTATGGATATTAGGAGAATTCTGTCACACATTAGATAGATATCGAGGACCGATCGCAGGCGCGGATGATAACGATCGTGGAGGCTTCGATCGCATCTCGCCCGATGGTCCGCCTTGTAATAATGATCGTGTGGTCCCTCCTAATCTGGGAAATCTGAAAAACCTCTCAATTGAATGAGATAAAATTTTGGAGATGTAGCTTACCGCGGGTTCGTCGACCTCCGCATCGAAGGAGTGATCCACCGTTTGTCTGATCGTCTGTCATTCGGCTCGTTCGTCGCTCGCTCCTTCTGATTTTCCGTACGAGAATCTGTCCACCTGTCGATCGGTCTGTCTGCGTCCACTTCGTCCCTCCCGTCTGTCCGTCCGTTTGAATTTCGGGATCTAACAAGATCGAAAATGTCATAGACGTCCAGAACAGCACTGACGGATCGAACGGCAACTGCTCGAGCGAGTGACCGTCCGAGCGACCGATCAGCGGTCGCTTGCGCAGTTTATCGAGGCAAATTGTTACCGAGTGGGATTCCTCGATTTTTTCCCCGCTATCAATTTCACAATTTCGTTCACGTTTTTCGTCTCTTCCCTTTTCAGATTGTTCCGGCTGCGAGGGTCTTCGGAGCGCAAAAATGGCAACGCTCGACGCCGTCTCCTGAGTTCAGCTCGGCCGGAAGCTAGAGCTAGCTTCGCGTTGAGGGCCGCCGGACTTGGCCGCGGCTGCCTATAGAATCTTGGGAGAATCCTCCCGAGAGGTAGCAACAGCAGCAGCGGAGACGCTCGAAAGAGAAGGAAGAGCAGAAGAAGGATTGACGACGAAGAGAAATAGCTGTCAAATCCGCAGCCGGAGACACCTGAGGGCTTCTCCTGTCGAGTTTACCATTCAGAATGACGTCGAAATCGTCTGCAAAAGCGAACCTGCTCGGCAGCGGGGGGATTTACCTCGCGAGCGGCGAGACGAACGGGGACTTGACCAACGGTCATGTCAACCACGCTTTCTGCGAAATCCCACTCGACTCGGGCAACGGCACCTTGAAGAAGGTTTGGAACGATACTCTCATTTGAATGTTTTCATCATGTCGAAACGAAATCCTCCCAGAACTTCACTTACGGGAACTCTTTCGCCGCTGACTCCCTCGAATTCCCTCCCCCACGGGATTCCAGCCCGTCGATCTCTCTGGATGGGCCCACGAGAAGCATAATCGGTCTCAGCTCCGGGTCGGAGGGAGGATCGACCATTTTTAGAATAAGGGTGAATTTCGTTGAGCAGTCCATTCACTCGGATGAGGGACTCCAATTTATGCCGTTGAGACTCTCAATGAGCGAAATGAACATTCTGGCGGCCGCCAAGCCCGGAATTGCCGTATCACCTTCCTTTGAATTAGGAGGAGCGCTTCGAATCACAATCACGAGCATGAGCATGTCTGCGTCCCGATCATTCAGTATTGCCCGGTATCACTGTATCTTGTTTCTGGAAATTACGCGCCCACATTCCGCCATCAGCGCTGACTTATCTGGATACGGAAGAAAGCATAGACCCCTTGGTCGGCTACCGGATTCGGCATGCTCTTTCGTTTCCTTGATTGGTGGTATTATTTTTGTAATACAGATCGTGCAGCTGCTCCCGGGGTACCGCAGGGGGGGAGCATTTGAACATTCGATGTCACGTCTTTTCCCGTACTGTCTCCCCCATTCCGAAAACTTCGGTCATTTGAATTTCGTTCGAAGCAATGATCAAGCAGTTTCCTCGCATGCATATTCCGAGGAGACGATAGATTGCATGGATCGTGTGGGGACGCATTCTCAACTCGATCCACGATTTCAGAAGAGTGAATCGCAGAATGAAAAAATCTGTATGTTGGAAATTCCGTCATCGAACGGGTCGGCCCCGGAAAAAGACCGAAGTTCGCCAAGTATCGTCCCGGAGAATACACATCGAAAGTTTTTTTGGTGAGTAACTTCTTGTTCAGACTTCTAGGTATTGCAAAACGTCCGAATGCGTCCGAGAATGCGTCTCTGAAGATTTTCTGTTATGAACCACGAGGGCGAAGCAACACTTTGCTCGGTGTCGTGCGTCAAAATGCTGTTCAGCTTTGATACTCTTCCCGAGACGATTTTCTCGTGGCTCCGAATCCATGTCCGACGAGCCTTGAATGCCGCTTCGGACATTTTGCCCATGTTTTTCTCTCTTCCGATGTCTTCGGAGTTGAGTCATTCCTCACGAGTCCTGGAAGGCGGATCGAGTGGACCGCCGTCCGATCACCGAGTTCGCCCTCCGCCTCAATTCAATCCTTCCGTGGTACGATACGTTCTTGATAATGGAAGTGAACGGGGAGCGAAGCATCCAAATCAAATCGCCAAGTCGTCCCTAAACTCTTGATGAAGAAAAAAACCAAAAAACAAGATCTCGCTTTTCGAACGAAGCGGAAAATTGCGACCGAGAAAGCCACAATAGTTGAAGGGGGCAAGCGTCGAGAAGACTCGTCCGACGATTATTATGTAAGTTCAAAAGGCACCATTCAGCCAGGAGCAGAATTTCCAGCGCCTTCAGGTGCTCTGTTAACGGCCTAAATTGCTCCAGATGTGTCTCCACTGTTTTTTGACCGACATGGGCATCGTCACGGGAGGAGGTACGAGAGCAACTCGATTGGGTGAATGAAGCCTGGAACGCTTAAAAAATGTACAGAAGAATTCAGAGCAGAGTCAACTCGGGTTAAAGGTCAACAACGAGCGCGTGCACAATTCGCCCGGCAGGACGACCACCCAGATAATGAGCTTTGAGATTCGGGGCGAGAGGGAGAATGATACGAGCAAAACGAACTCGTGCTTTCTGAAAGAAAACCGAGAGCCTTCTCGGGCTTCAGCTGGCGCAGGAGAGATCCGCTAGTTCGGAAGTTTTTCGGGTGGACGTCCGAAGGTTCCGCTCAGCGTATTCGCGAGCGTTGACCATTCGCCGTCTTTTGGTGGGTCCTTTCTGAAATGTGTAGAAGTATTTTCTGGACGCGTCCATGATTATATACTTTTCTCGAACTCCATTAAGATGTTGTCGCCAGATTTATCGCTCGTGTTCATCGTCTCCCATAAAGATCATCATTTCTTCCGACTTCCATCCACACGTTTTCTTCACTATCCCCCTTTGCTGCTTTTCTGAGCGTTTTCCTCGATCCCTCTCCGCTCTGTTCTTTGTCGCATGTCTACCTGAACTTTGTGACGTATCTATCAGCAAATCGAGTCGACCGTTCTCTTCGTAAACGAGCCGGTCAGCTAAGAGGAGTTCTCTCCCGGAAACCGTTCCCAGGTCTGGGAGCCGAGCAAGATCTTGATCCTAATCGATCACGGGATCATTGTGGTGCCAGTCCCGGCGAACGTTCCTCTGACCCCGCCATCCTATCGATTGTTCCATCTGTGGTGGTACTTGTTGTGCATATATGTATATTTGTCCAAACTCGACTCGAGCGACTTCTACGGTATGCTCTTGAGGAGTAGTTCTTGCGTAAGCAAAACTTCCACAAGCCCGCGAAGACCCGTCTGAGCGTCTGTGACAAAGTCCTACGGTGAACCGTGCATTGGACCTCGAATGATTTTCTTGCGACGCTGCGATTCACATTGATCTAGTGAATCGATTAAAAGAACCGTCTTCCGATCGTAAATCCTCCCCTGGTCGCGAGTAGGAGTGAAGATAGGTCCTCGCTCTCGCGGATGTTTGACAACAGCCGGCATTTACTCAGCCAGCCAAAGCGGAAAAATTCTCGACTGCCTGACCGCTGCTGCTCGAAGGCGACGACCGCCAAATGAAACCATCAATAAGCACGGCCCGCCCACACCGATATTCTTTTTTGGAGCAGGCACGTAGCCTCATTTCCCAATCAGGGGTTCCCCCGGAACCTACAGACGCCCTCTCCGTCGTGCAGGTGTGGAACTCTGGACATGGGAAGCTACTACCGCAGGTACGAATTCGGTAAATGTATCTCGTCGGCTAGGGCCGTGGGCGCGGTTCATAGCCAGGGGAGTGACGGATTTTCATTTCCACAATCCGTCTTGATGTCCACAACTCAAGTGCTCCGATGTTGCGCGGTCGATTATACCGGGTGGTTATTCGTTCTCCAGAGTCTGAAGTCGAGACAGGTGAATCAATATCTGTCTAGTTCGCCCGAAAGCGGATCCCTCTCACTGAGAGACTTCGCTCATGAAATCGAGGACGGCTGCGTTGCTGCCGCCGCCGCCGCCGACGGCGACGATGTTGATGATAGCGCTGATGATGGCGCTGATGATGGCCGGTCGCCGTGTCTCCATAGAAAGCAACTGACTGAGTCAGAGAATTTTTTTTCTGCCGTTTTGTTTGCCTCTGAACTGAAGCCACGCGATCGGAGGATGCCTCGGTTTTCCCCAGTGTCCTTTCCGGCTCATATGTTCCGAATCAGTTCATAGGGTCCGACTTATGGAAATTCCCTGGAATTTTCACGTCGACGCCGGGAATCTCTGGAATTCGTCGCCCCCGCGGGGATCTCAAGCGATGTTATACTTGATATCATCACAAGACAGGGGACGTTTTGGTCCGGAATGAGGCTTGAGGGCATCTGGCGGGAGAAAATACAGATCGGTGGTCGACATAATCTCTGCTCCGTCATCATGTTGGTCCTGTCATATGCTCCTGAGGACATCTCTCGTGGAGCCATGACGTCGTCTAGGCGCTTCTCGCGTCGTGTGACTCACGATGCGAATCTTCTGGAATCTCTGGTTTTACATTTGATTCAACCTCGTGACCCCATCGGAACACCCACTCCGACGTCTACGCGGCGCAGCGTCGTCTTCATGATTCACAGATCTGTATCCGCTACTGACTCGGCGAAGGATATCCGATTCCCAAGATCCACACTCGCAACTTCGCATCTGTATAGTTGAGCCACGAAATCGTCTGTGTGCCGACTAGGTGCAATTTATTGCGTCAGCTCCGAAATTCCGAATCGAGCGCGCTCGATTGCTCGTTCTCCACACTTCCAATGGAGTTTGATCCGAACGGGCACGCCACCGCTGGAGATGCACTGCTGGTCGCACTGTGAGCAGGTGCCGCGTGTTGTTCACGGTCAAATCGCCGATGTGATCCACAAACGAGACCATGAGTCCATCATCCATGGGCGCCGTCACCGTCGACGTTTCACAAATTCATTGCGGTGCTAGCTGCTCCTGTAGCTTTCGTGAGTAGGTTTTCCGCAGAAGGAACGAGGAACGGAGAGACCTTCAGGTCTCACGGACCTCCTCGATAAGAACCTGCCCGCTAAAGGTGTCCGGTGAGGTTGTGGATGTGCTGCTACAGTTCTCACGCAACGTAAATGAATGATGATCAAAAAATCGATTGACTGACGCCTCTGATCGAATTCGTGAACCACCGCGCCTTGGTCCAGACTTTAGGGCTAGAGTTTTCCCCCGAGTGAGTAGAGTCATGAGAGCTCGCTTTGGTCGACTTCGAGAGGTCGCTTCGGGGAACGGACGTGTCCGGCTTCTTCTTCCGGTTCTAGATGCGAACCCGAGTGAGCAGAATTTCTGCAAGCTGATGCGTATTCTTGCGTATAGTAGCTCGACCGTCTGGTGCACAGCAGTCGGCGCAGGGGCGTCAATCACTCCCCGCAATTATCCACCGTCTGTCCACGAATTCAGTTCGAATTTGTATTCATTTTCTCCGAGAATTTTTTTTTCGATGAACATTCTGCCACCGGGGTCTATTCATGCGATCTCACCATTGAAGACAATCGTTCAGACAGAAATCAAGCCAGGGTTTCGAGCCCTGCCCATACACTGCCGCGAAGAATTGTCCTTGGTTGACTCCTCCCTCGAAATCGAGCGTTTTCTTCAGACGCATTGGCAAAGGTTCGCT
This sequence comes from Galendromus occidentalis, assembly GCF_000255335.2. Taxonomy (NCBI): domain Eukaryota; kingdom Metazoa; phylum Arthropoda; class Arachnida; order Mesostigmata; family Phytoseiidae; genus Galendromus; species Galendromus occidentalis. The sequence continues at coordinate 797,383 of NW_003805434.1, forward strand.
ACCGGCATTCATCTCGACCTGCCGGTGCCGTTTAAGTAAATGTCCTTGCGGTCGGAAGTAACAATATCTCCTCTGATCTTCATTCACACAACGGTCGCGCTCAGCGATCAAATAACTGATCGGAGCCCCAGTGATCGGTAAATGATGAGGACGAAGGCGTCGCAGAAGAGGAGAAGGGGAAAAGGTGTTCTCGAATGCTTCAATCACGGAATGCCGAAAAATGGTTTCCTCTCAAACGTATCAGATGAGCTGCGATTCGACGTAGCCTTCTATGGACGGGATCGATCGATTCTTCCTTCTATGAATGAAGCTGGTCTCGAACCAAGGTCGATCGCTTGTTTTCTCGCGTATGGGGTCGGGGTTCTCGACCCATTGCAGACACGCGATGATGCATCCACCCTGCAAAGGGTGCAGATAGTCCGGAATCTTTCGCGGAGCATCGTCCGAGAACGTAAGCACTTCATCTATCCGATACGGCACAACGGTGTACTCTCCTCGCCCGCAGTCTTCGTTCCGTCCCACGGCCGCAATTCCCCGAATCAGTGTCGTCTCAATGTTCTATTCATCGGGTCGAATGTTCGTATCACCGGACCTCACTCGAGAACTCGGAATGCCTCCTCTTTTATTTGAATCTCATCTTCCTATGGAAGCCTTCGAGAATCACCAGCTCATCAGAATGTTCAGGGATCGACGACATTCATGACAGAGCACCGCAAATCCCAGATACGCAATCGCACACTGTCAAGTCCTTCGTTCGTTGTGCTTGAAATAGCATTACATCGAGCATGAATGCCGTTAGGTTTGCTTCTAAGACCATGCTTACGAAAGAGAAGCTTACATAATGCCTAGATACCTGCGCAACCTATTCCCCTCCGGATACTATTAAATGTTTAATGGATGCGACGATTTCGCATGTTCCTCCATTTAACAAGGAACGAGTTCGGATTCGACCGCTCGGAATCGAAGTCAAAGGTCTTGAGAACAGGAGTCAAGTTCAGTCGATGCACCACGTGTTTGTCACAGCCCACTGGAATTTCCACAACTTTCAGCGAAAGCGTCAGCTCTAGGGAAAACTCGTTTGACAGGGGTTCGGCGGAAAGGATGGGTATAGTACAAGGAGCACTGGAAGAACGGTTCCCGATCCCGATATCTTCCCGGATGAACAAAGCGACAGAAAGCCCAATAAGACAGAAATTCTGAACTCTGCCGATCGGTGTCAGCCCTGGGTAGAATCCTCTACGATGGGCGGTCTGTTTGCGAATATTTCTCCGAGTGAATCACGTTCTCCCGTGGAGACGTGGTCGCCGGAGGACCTTTGGTTGACGAGGTATGACGAGCTCCACAAATAAGTACATGACTTATGCGTTCCGACTACCATCTAGGGCAGCCTTGGAAAGTATCCGTTACAGAACGAATTATTGCGCCTCGTCCCGGAACTCGGGAGGCATACCTTGTAGATTCCCACGGTGCAAGTCTGGCTTTTCTGGAATTCGTCTGAATCCCCGCTGCTCCCGACAAGGTGTGCGGACGCGGCACGCGCTCCCTGAACTCGCCCAGAAACTTCTGGCGAGTTTCTCTGACTATTACTTCGAACCACTCCGAAACACTCGTTGTACGGTGGACATCCCTGAGTTCGGATGAGCCCCTCACTGGCGCTGTGTTGTTCGGCTTCGTTAGCTGATTATGGGAAGCGCTTTCAAAGCCGAAGATTAGCCTGCTCGACCCCGTCGCGTCAACCACATCGTCGGACGAACGAACGGAGACGAGAAACGACCGGTGATGGTGAAAGTGGCGAATGCAATGGGCAAAATAAAAAGAAAGAAATATGCCTTCTGGTCAAGGATGTTTATCGCAGTATACGCAACAACAGGCTGATAGGAAGCCGAGAGCTCCCCATGTGGACGCGATGCGCGCGTACGGAAGGTAAACAGGCCGTCGCGATTTTTTTTTATCAAACATCTTTGTATCGAATTCCTGCTGATTTCCAAACGCCCGACTGTCCATCCTCGGACCGCCTACCTGACCGTTCGCTCTTCGCTTCGATCGATTCTATAACGGTTTCCTCTCCATTCCTTGTCTCATGGATTGCCCGATTTTTTTTTGTTCTTTTTGCAGTAGTTGGCGGCGTCTGTAGATTCCGGCGCCTGATGGAACGAATCGAAATAACGGCGCTAAAAAGCGCTGAACGATTTTCTGGGTCGGCGATCTTCATTGAAAGTCGGTATTGAATCTTTTTTTTTCGAGAACTCTTGGACGCTGACGCTCTCGGGTTTTCCTCCCTGCTCGATGAGTCTTCCCTCGTATTTTTGTCGAAGTTCGAAGTCGATCGTTCGCGCTTAGCGATTTCGGAAGTGCTGCCGGAGCCGATGCGCGATGACCTGAAATGGAAGGCTCACGACACCTAAGTTTATAATCCGTCGATGACATCTCCGGCTTCGCGCCTCAAAAGATCTTCTACAGAGCTTATCCGATCATTCGGGAGTGAGAGAAGAAAAGACGCGCAGGAAAACCGATGGGAGCGTCCGTTGAGTCCAGCTCGCCGATCGTCCGTAGAGGGTGATCTATGTTCATGACTCATGACCAGCTTCCGACACTGCAGAAATGAGACGCGACACGAGGCCACGGTTCCCTGCAAAGAAAAAATAAGAATTCCTTCTCTGTTCAGCACCGAGCGATCGTCTCCGCTATGACCACTACCGTGATTCGAGTTTCCTGCTCCGACGAGTAGGCTTTCCCCGACAAAACAATGAACCAGAATTCCGCAGAATAAGGGCGCAAAATAACGAGCTTGTCGATGCTATGGACGCGCTGGCTTCGCGCCAGTTCCCTACGCCTGGGGCAAACCTGTACGAACCGGTGCAGTAGTGACAGTTGGGTCTCCTGAGCAGAATCCTACCATTGTTTCACTACTGCAGACATTGGCTCCGTTTCTCTCTCGGTCAGCTCCCTCTTCCCTAGTTAGCTGAAGAAGCACTTGGTGTGAACACACACACACACACCTGAACATCGTCCGCGGCCGATCAGAGACATTCCGGAATTCACATACGTTATTCACGCATTCCCAGTCTATTACACGCATTTTTCTTCGGTTCTCATTCTGTTGCATTCCATTACAAAGTCTCCCACTCCACACCCTAATCCATTCGTCTCGTACGAGCGCTCGGAGTGTCTGCAGCACTCGCTGTCGTCGAGACGCTCGTCTAAATACAAAACGAAGAGGGGCATTCATTGAAATTCGGCGTCAACGTGCGCCACCGAGGCGCCTCTGTCAGAAGTAAGAACGTTGCCCTGCGGACCCCGAAGTCGGAGCCCAATCGGAGCAGAGCCGGGCCGCCGGCAGCGAATTGTTGTCGGCGACGATGCCATCTGTCATCAATTTGCAGTGGTCAAACAGTCAGTCGTCCATCTGCCGCAATGTCCCGCTCACGGGCACCGTTTGAGACTTCTTACGAAGATCAGGGTTCCCCCATAGGACCGTCGGCGTCGTCGTCGCGGCGGGATTTCGCATGCCGGCGGCGCAGCACTTGGAAGCGGGAAGAATCATCGCGGTCGGATCCGCGATGTGAAACGCCGGCGGTTCCGCGGGCTGCCGGCGGTTTCGCGGGCTTCCGGCGGCGGCGGCGAGCCCTGCGGCCACGACGGAATGCCGCAAACGATCTAAGGTCAAGCAAGGTCGTCTTTTTCAAGAGCAATGTCGTCCAAAGCTCGTGTCGGTCGGCTCTTCTGTGCGGACGACTCACGTGGACGACTCATGCATACGAGGGAAGAGTACTCGTCCTGACCTTCTTCGAAGGCGTTGTTTGTTCCCGACTGACTGAATCCCTCCATTCATCTCTCGAAAAAGATGAATGGAGGGATCTATGTCGAATCGGGCCGCCGTGTTGTCCCGCCGCGTCGTCCTCAGACTTCGAACTTCGGATTATTCAACTCTCGGCTCTGAATGCAGACTTCGCTTCTGTATGAAAATTCAAGTCTGCGAAGAAAGTTTCAGCCGTTAAAGGAACGGAAATTCTCTGAGCCACGACGTGTCTGCTGTCTATCCATGATCGGAGTGGATCCGAAAGAGAAGAAGACGAAGAAGGAGAAACCGGTAACAGACGGATCTTCAGTTTTGTCGTCGTTTCGAAACTTCGTTCCGAAGTCTGGTCGCATTCCGACCCCTTGCTTCAGTTATCTTTCGACGACGAGTGGAAAACCTTGATTCGAGATAGCGCAAATCTCTCTCTATCCTGCTTCCTTTCGCGCGCGATAAACATTTCGGACGGTGCATTATTTAGTTCGATCGTTGGAATTTCTCTTATCGATTCCACCAGTTATCGAACAGGCCGACCGCTTCTCATAGGTGTCTTCGAGAGTGGAACATTCTTCCTCCAATCGCTTTTCTTGACCGCCTACCGCGCGTCCGCCGGTCAAGTTGGTGGTACCGTTTGGACGGGTCGTTCAACTCCTCAGCGATCTCTGATCGATTCCCGTGTCATCATCGCCCCTGGACTTCGGTGGAACGACGAGGAGTTGGAAGCTCCCAAGGCGGTGGTCTCATTGTATATTTCCTTCGATTCTTATGTTAGTCAAGAGTCATATCGAATAGTTTTTCTTTCTATCGAGACCGAGTCACTTTAGAACGCGGTGCAAAAGTCTCGAGTTCAGGAACCAGTAGAATATTCGCGTTTTCTCTCTTCTCACTCCGATGAATGTCGTTTTCATCGGAATGTTCACGATATGGTTATATGGTGGTGGTGGTGGTGGTGACATCCGAATGACTGGCACTGCTCGGCACTCCGGTGTCGTCGTCGGTGGTTTCGGGCTAGCTCGCACAAGTGGGCTGGCTGCATAGTTGAGCACGGCAGGAATGATTCTCTCGATTGACTACGATGAATGGTGGAACCGCTTCAATTTCGAACAGCTACCATCCGCCCGTTCGCTGGTCCGTCCGATGGACGACCTGGTCGACTCTGTGTTCTTTTCCATTCACATAAAAGCTTCGAAACGACGGTCACCCGCTACGGAAACACCGTCGCCAAACGATCGGCCATTCTGTTCGCTTCTACTCTGTTGTTGGTGGTAATGGTGGTTTTAGTTACAAAAAGCGAAGATTCACTTTCTGCTTTGCTTCCAAAGCACCCGCGGAGCCGGTAGCTTACCCTGCACTCACGCCTCCGAGCGCCTTCATCAATGTACTCGTTCTCGCGGAGTCATTCTACTAGTCATGTATTTCGTTTCGACGGGAAGTCTGCCGACCGGATCTGGTTTCGATCTCATTAATGGGGACTCCGCTTCCGTCTTCCGATGAGCCGCATTCAGAGAGGAACGAAATAAACATCGAATCCGTCAGCACCTCTAGGCAGTGCACTCGTGGATGCGGAAGCTTCCGAACGGAACCGCCCGAGGATTAATGTTCTTCTCCGAAGGATCTCGCGCCCGCGTCGACGGCATGGCTCTCTTACCGTGCCCTCCCTCATTAGGACAGGGATAACTCTCGGACTTTTTTTGAAACTTCTCTCCTGCTCGCCAAATCCAAATAAGCTCCGACTCGAGCTGTCACTTTTATGCCGTGCATCACGCAACTGATTTTCTGCGACGGTTTCTCCGCCGCGACGAGAACATCAGAAACACAAGTCAGGCACGCTTCATGGTGTCGGTACTAGAGACAATGGAAGAATGACTCAACTGAGATGCTCCGCACAGAAGATCGTTCACGTCAACGACAGTACTTCGATAAAACGCTACAATGTTCGCCTCTTGTCGGTCAATCCGTGGATTCGGCGAAGAATACGGTACAAGGCGCGTCCACCTTCGGGGACGCAGCTGACTTGACACATGAACGCCTGTCGGGAGACAGGTCTCGTCCGGATCGATCTCATTATTATCCTGACTACAGGAAGGGTTTCCGGAATTTTCCCCGAATTTTCGAATCCGCCGGGACGACTCAGCCGGTACAGGAAAACCCGAATGCAAGTTATCGAACACGTCGCCGTTGTCATGTGCAACGACTCGAATCATCCGTTCGATGATTCCCCCTAGATACTGCGCAACACCTAACCCTTCGCAACATCAATACGCTGGGTGCATGAACTAAGCGAACGGTGACTCCCCTTGTCCCTGTCGAGAAGGTTTTCACGTGATCTGTTCCTGACCCGTCAGTTATCAGCGAGATTTCGGAGGGCTTTTCGCGACGAGAAGAGACGGGTCAATCATAGTCAATTCGTTCATCGGTTCATCTTTTGCGATTACAACAACATCAATAGCTGCGGCAGCCGAGACAGCAGCCGGTGGTAGGACGAGCAGCCGCACTGCCACAGGCAAAGAAAGCGATCTACTCATTTACTATCTATACAGGCAGAAGAAGCGGCTTCCCGCTGTAAGTTCTGCCACCGGGCACCCAGATTGAGGGCCCCTCGGAATCTCTGCGTGGCCCTGAACATTCGACGGCGCGCTTGGTTGGCCCGAGTCGGCCCGGCTTGGAACGCCGGCCGGTACGTCGGCGTCGGTCGATCGACCGCTACTGACAGCGGCTCTCCAGAAGATGCTGACGGGAGAGATGTCGATTTTTTTGTCAAAAGTCATCACTCAATATTTTGGTTTACCAGAATGCGGTTTGGCCGTTATTCTTCGCCAAGCTATTTCGTTTTTCACTCTTTTTCGTTTTTTTTGGGTGGTGACCGTTTCCGTCCTTGTCGATTTATGCTGTCTCTGTGGCTTTCCCGCCGGAGCAGTGGAGCGAGTGATTTCAAGACTGCAGGAAGTCCCTCGGGGATAATCGCGCCGCACGAGGTCAGGGTTCCCCGCCTGGGGGAGCCCATCGGCGACAGTCTCCTGCACCATTCCAATGTCCCGGAAGGCTAGAGGAAATACCGGATTGAGTCGACTCCCGTGTGTTTCTTCATCAGTCTGTGGGATAGACACTCATGTCGAATCGTCAAAAATATTGTTGTTGTTCTCGCTGCTGTAAATGTTGTCATTGCCGGACAGGATATCGATCGGTTCCGTGGACGGGATCGCCTCGGAAGCGGATTACAGAGCTCTGCGACGGTCCGGGATATCGAATTACATCGAGGGCATCTTGAGAAGGGATTCGAATTGCCTTAATATCACACTAAGGGTGACCAATCGAGCTGGGTCGATGCTCATCAGCTCCTGACGCGGAGTTTCGATCATTACCGTCATTATGGAAGGCAATGAAAAGGGTTGAGCGGAAAAGGCTACAGCTTAGCTCAGGTCCATGAGAGCGGCGGAGATGATCTGAAAAAAAGTCCAATCTCCGCCATTTGGGGGGCCCTGTCATAAGTAGTGAGGTAATAGGCACGTAGTGGAACTGACACGCCGATTGATGCGTCGAAGGAACCGCACACGAGGCGTGAAGACAATCTGTGATATGAATCATTTCGAGAGCTCTGTCGGCCTCGCTCATCGGCTGCAGACATGACCCGAAACAGTTTCGGAAACTTCGGAATGTCTCGGTGTTCTTCGGAGTTCGTGGCTTGGATCGAGTCCGGCCTCTCGGAATCGACGGGGTCCTCCGGAATCGAAGGATAGTTCGCCAGGAACTTTCCTAAAATCAAGCGAAGGACCTGACCCACAGTTCCAACGCTCAACGCATGCGCTTATACAAGGAGTCGGGATAGAGTAGATCACGCACCCTTGATGATCGTGATATGGGGCGGCCCTGTTCTGGGTTGTCTCAGTGATCCTCCGACATCCCGGACCACATCATCGAGAGTTCTCGGCGATACGAGTTTATTCCCGCGGCCCACCGAGGCTTCGGAAATAGAGATGGCCCGAAGTCCCTCATCGACTCCGCTCGCCTCAGGGTCACGCAGGTCACGAGCGAGGAACTGAGCTCCTCCAAGCGATGTTGAGCCATGATTGGAACGGATTTCGATCTCGGAGACTTTACCTACAATTCGCGTCAGGAGGAAAAACAGAAGCCCTATAATTAAAAGCCATAAATCCGGAACCTGCTCGTGGTGTGTACGGAGGCGATACTTGTCAGTCCTCAACCTCGACGAACAAAATATATTGAGCTTACTTTGGCTTTTTCTTGAGCGACTCCGTTTTCGGTAGCGCCGCTGTTTCTATCGGACTCGGTATAATGGGCTGAGGCTTTAATAAATCCACAAATATCGATATTGTAGTCAGTGCATTGGAGAATCAACGGGTTGATGGAGGCCCCTCAGCAAGATCAACGAACTTTTTTCAAGGCCCGCGTCGGTCGTGCTGACTGACTTATGCGAAGCGCTTAGCGTGCGACAAGTTGCTACATATATTTCGGTTCGTCTACGCCTCACTTTTCCGATTCCAACAAGCGCGGTCGACAGCTACGAAAATCCCCACCCCGTGCTCGAAACCGGCGGTTAGCTGGCCGGCTTTCTGGAAAAAGGCGCTTACCGACTTCTGGATGCTAATCCTTCTCCGCGAAAAGACTCCTGTCACTCTCGTTCGCCGCTGGCCATTCGCACAACTAGAACTGTAATCATAGAATCAACAAGTTCGGCATTGTTGTCACGGCTTTTCGATTTCCGTCGAAACGACTCTTGAATTCGAGAATCGTTGTCGAAAGCGAGTTCTTTCTGAAGACGAGATAAAGCTCGATTCGGACGCGAAACCACGGCCGGATGAAACTTCTTGGCTGACTTATTTCTAGTGATGGAGTTTTTGTTTGTCTTCTGGCGGTGGTACTCCTGTTTGCTCGTTCCGAGAAAACGATTGCATCATCGGACCTCTCAAAAACTTTCGGGCTCGAGTCCAATCGAGCTCGGAGGACCGGCGACGAAACGCGAAGAAAAATCGAATGGCACTTGCTTCGGTCTCCGCGAGAATTCAAGCCCGAGCGTCTCGAGGAACAGCGAGTCAAATCACAAAGGAGAGAGGGTGAATGCCATGTGTGATCGTTGGCTCTTCGACCGTGTTCCTGATGACTGATGAATTTGTACACGTTGCCCGTTCTGCCCAGCTCGAGGTCGCCGCCTGAGTGTCGAATGACGGTCGAGGAACAACGGCCGAAACTCAAATCAGAAAACTGCGAAACACCTCCCTTCAGCCGCTGTCGCTTGAGAATTCATCTGTCTATCCAGGCAAGCCACCTGGCCGCTCTCATTGAAATGCCGATAGGGAATTTACGGCGCGTCTTCGTACCCTACGTTGCTCGCCGTACTGTATTGTTTCGAGTAACGTCCGACTTCATTACTCCCATGGCAAACATCGAAGCCGTGCGGTGAACGAAGAACAATCTTCTGTCGTTCCGACGTTTGCCGTGATGCGGCGGATTTTCCCCATATCGCTTTGTTCATTGGACTCCATTCAAAAACAAAATAGCATTGAGCGGATTTATTTCTCGCATCCGTCGCACAGGCATCAAGGGACGCCTCTACTGATGCGGCGGAATGTTTTCACGACAAAAAAAAAACGGCGGAGTTCGTGTCTTCCGACGTTTTCTGTCGATGTCTCCGCTTTCTTCGACAATGTTCACAGAGCAAAAATCCTCCCCAAGACCCCATGTTCGATAATAATTGACGACGTGAACAGTGTTACTGCTTTGGAAAGCCACCCCATAGGTCGGCAGGATCTGAAGAAGTGAGCGCCACTAACCCCCGCCTTCACGACAAGGGGACGCATCCCTGGAATAAGACGATGCTTCCAACTTATGGATAGAGATTGGATAGAGATTGGAAGTACGTGAGTTCGGGATGAGATTCTCAAGGTTGCGGAAATGAGCTCTTGGTCGGCATCGCGGTTCTTGCGGAAGACTTCTCTCTGCAAAACCCGATCCGGGAAGGAAGCAAGCCTCTCGAAAAAGACAGGTCGAGCCGTCTTTTCGCCGGTATGCTTTGGTCGAGGCTCAGGCGGTCCTCGCTAATACGTCATCTCCTTTTACGTAATAATTGCGGCCAGCGAACGGGTAGCTGACATGTGGAGATAAGATCTTCAGTCAGACCATATCCAGAAGAGGGGCTATCGAGTTCAAACGAATCTTCTGCGGGAATGAGGATAAGGACAGACAAGTTCAGATGAGCGGAGAACCTCCCAAAGGACAATTTGTTTCCTTCGATCGGTCTTCGGCCAACAATATGGCGTGGTGCCGATACGGATCCCGTCGCAGAATCCGCCGGCGGTTCCCGCAATAGGAGTGAGGCTCCTTGCTGCTCTCGGGCACCCAAAGACAGTACACGATCGCTCTCCGGTAAACTGAAACCGATCCGGGAATCGACAGACATGTTTCTATATTTCTATCAGAAATATCGTTGGTTTGTCTGATTGCTGCTGGATGTGCTCACACTCTTGTCAGGGCTGCTCTTGATTGTTTGGTATATTTTTGCCGTAAGAACAGCTGTGCGCAGCGTCCAGATAATTGTGCCGTACCGGTCGCTTGACGCGGAGCTTTGTGACGCTTGGATCAACGAACGATCTGCTTTTGTGTGGCTGACAGGGGTCTCCGGGGTCCCGCCGAGCTCCACAGACGTCTAGGCACTGCAGGCTTTCATCGCTAAAATTAAACCGTATTTCTAAAGAAACAACGCGATCAAACAAAATTGTAGCTGACTTCGGAAGACTGATGACCCAGCCTCGTTATATAATCCGTGTAATTCCTTCGGGGTATCTTTTCACGATATCGAAAAGAGCATCATATTTGGTGATCGAAGGGTTTGGAGATCTTGCCCCTGAGGTCGAGTTGATAATATTCTCGTTTCTGATGGCGCATCTTTTCACGGTCGAGTGGCGACATTTTCCTCGGAGAGGAGATTCCCATGAGGAGGCTGTCGGCTCAGCTCCGAGCGAATGCGTTAAGTTGTCAATCGAGTCGGACTCTTGGCGACTCAGAGCCAGAACTTGTTTTCGAGGAGCATCAGCAGTGACAGCGACTCGCGCTATGTCACACCGGTTGGATAAGGGCACCAGGCATATCCTGACGCGTGACAGGTGCACCAGCATCCACGTCTTCCATGGTAAGATCAACCAGGATATCGCTGGTTCTCAGACACAAATCGAACGGCTCTCTGATTTTCCACACAGAAGAGAACAGGAAGGAGGGAAGAGGATGAAAACATAGAGCTAAAGCGGATTCGATGCAGGGCTTGGGCAATACCGACTTCTGACGTTGGGAACGGAGGCATTTCCGCTTTGTCAGAGACGTCGCTTCAAAGGCATTGGAGCATAATGGATTTCCCGATATTGGAGAGCGCGCCCGAATTCGAGAGTTCCGGGCGGGTACTTGAAGTCAGGCACTTCTTCTCGCGTTCTGCAATATATAAATCATTGAGTCTATCATTAAGTCTCCCCTATCCATCACGCTATGAATCCACCCACCAATCCTCCCGCCACAGATAAGAAAGACTCGAGCTTGACTCCAGGAACAGCCGGGTGACGGCACCGTAGCATTGCTAGTAATTACGACAGGATTTTCTGATGTTTCGTAAATCCGATGTTCCGATTGCTGACCATCGATAAATTCCAACATCAGCGATGGCCGGCGTCAGCGACGGCGTCCGTGGATCGGATCGCGCCGGACGACGTCCCTCAGACGCCTCTAAGCGAGTCGCTCATTGCCAGTCAGCCGTCAAAATCACTGGCTACTCTGCCCACTCCCTCTTTCTTCCTTTTTTCCGCTCAGTACCGTTTTGTTCCAAGTTCTGCTCAGCTGTTCATTGTAGATCGCACAGAGTCACGAAACAAAGAAACGGAGTAGATGCACAGATTCGCGCATCTCGGGTTATGCTGGCGTTCGCTGAGCGATAAAGGGCGATTCTCCTCCGAAGTTCCTGCGGATGCGGCTGCTACGGGCACGGTGAATAAGCTGAGTGGACGTAAATCAAATCCGGAGAACGATCGAGGCTCGAGACCGCAAAGAAAATTGTTCCATGCTCCATGTCGAAGGAAAGGCACGTTTGCCTGCGAACTGCCGCTTTCTGACGACCTGTCCGGTTAGTAGCCGTGTCAAGAGTGAATAATTGGAATCAGAAGGCGCTGCTAGTTTTCATGTCTGTGCCCACGCATGGGAATCAGGCGAACTCATGGAGATTCGAGGAGATCCGGTCGCGCTATGCGTTCGCGATAGGGAGCAATTACGGGCGAACATGCATAAGCAGAGAGTCGGAGACTCTCACATATTCGATAGATGTAGATAGAATCCACCGACCGCCCAACCGATCATTCCTCCTACAATCCACCGACATGGAATTTTCTGACCAACATCCGTCGGATAAGAGCGTGTCTTTCACAATTACTTATCTCGATGATGTACTGGGGCGACAGTAAAGTCACTCTCGACAGCGGCATTCAACTGATTGCGATGGCTGATACGATCGCGAGAACAACCTTGATTATTCGGGCTCGAACGCCCTAAGGGAGTATTGGATCTCCAATTCGTACTGATCACGGAGATACAGCCTGACGTATTGTCTCTCCTTCTCCAACAAAGAAAGCCTCACGGAAACTTCCTTGAGCCGAACTTCTAATCTGGAAGGATGTGTCAACCGCTCCCTGAGAATCAGGCGATTCTGGAACTGGCATTTGTCGAGGAAGCCCAGGAATCAGACATTAGACGTCTCGAATTACAGGAGGAAGCGAAAGGACGGGCGGGAAGATTTCCTCAGCAAGACGGTAAAGTCAGCGAGATTTGGGGGGAAAACTCAATCGACCAAGGCCGAAGTCGATTCCGCAAGACGACCGTAATCGTATCAATGAAGCATCCCGTTGACTCACGCGTCCAGTATCTCTTCGACGCGCTCTCGGCAACGCTGTTTCCTCCCTATCGGTTTTAAATTCATTGAGTACACGAGATAAAGCTGCCGACGCCGCCGATCGGGAAGGCGCTGCGTCATCGCCCCACGCGAATCGAAACAAGGAGCAAGCGATAATTCCCAATATTTGCGCTAATATCCGGAAGAGAGAAGCGATCGTTTTAATTCGTCGGAAGGGGCGATATTTGCTTCTAGTTCAGATCAGAGTACCGCTGGAACTTCTGTTCCTATCGGGCTGACAGAATCGGCCCCAGGAAGTTCGGGGAACGGTTTCTTCAAAAACCTGTGTTTCGGGGAACTTGTATGTCCACGATAGTTGACGTGTTCTGTGCGGGGAAGTGTTGACTCGGGGCCAGAAATTTGAAGAACTTCCGACTCACTTTGACGGCGTCGGGCCTCTGGAACTTATCGGGATCCAGCGCCGCCATCGCATCGTCTGTATAGACGCCGCAAGGTGTTCGCTGCAACGCATTGCGGGAATTTCCGCACTTTGACGACTGCGGTCGTGCGTCAATCCTTCGGGGGAGCCATTATTGAAAGTAAAAATGAATTTTGAACTAAATTGAATTGACGATAGCCTTGGCCGGTGCTCTGACAGGTCGACCGGCTGACGCACTGGGCGCTGTATCCCGCGGCCATCACACGAATATCGCAGAGCGCTCTATCCAACTCAATCGGAGAATGATGGGTCCTCCAGCCGAGGAATGCACACAACGCTTTCGTACCTCACGAAAATTCGGTAGACAACAGAGCGTTCACTGTTGGCTCCGGCTGTGAGACATATGTTCGATGGACCTGCCCGATCGTCATCGAAGCTGACGGTGGATTCTCGGCGATTGTGGAGATCGTCCGCACTCAGCATTTCTCCGTCAAAGCGAAGCGATCTTCACCGCATCGCTGGGTCTCCGTTGTCAGCTGCGCGGCTTCCGCTGTTACGAAAGCTACGCAACGTGCAGGCTTCGCAATCAAAGTCCACCGGACCTCGGTCCGACGCGTTCGGCCAGAAAAACAACTGGACGGTTCCAGAGAGTACCCATAAAACCAGGCGACAGAAGATTGTGCTCTCGTGCAGAAGCGACAGTTTAGCGATCCCATCTCTCTATCGAACGAAGCCTGTCGAGCCCCGGGGCAAGCTTCGTCACCTCAAGGATTAGTCTCATAGTCTGCGCCGCAACACCCAATCCTTCGATTACGCAGTCGACCTCTATGGTGGACAGGAGAAGAGGAGAAAATGGGACCGTTGATGAATTGCAATTTGCTCAATTTAAAACAGACAAGTTGAGGACCTCAAAATAAATGACTTTGCTCGTTTCTGTCCGATCACCATTAGCGGGGGCAACGGCAAGGAATGGAATATTTCATTTGAGAATCACCGCTGCGAACTTCCGAAGGCCACTATATGGTATCTTCATGCGCCGTTTGTTACTTCTTCCTTCCTTCGTCGATTCCCAGAGATTGCATCCTCCCGGAACCGGTATCCGCGATCAGATTCATCCGTCTGACGGTCCTTCCGTCTGATCTACTGTGCGGGCCTTCAAGTCTACATCTACGTCGCTAGGGAAATTGCAGAAGGATGTCGCTTGGCTCCAAATTCGAGATTTCCCCCTCAGTGGAGCGCTACGATCATTCATCCGTTCCCTTCGACCAGGATGCTTCTCTAAGACGTCAACCACGTAACCACTGACGAAAGTCGACGTACTGAGCTGGTGCACTGCGATCGAATCTGGGTGCGAAGACACCTACACATAGGTTGGAGTTTTCCATGGCATCGCCTCCGTGCCGGCTCTAAAACACCTCCCATACGCTCGGATTGAAAGCTCTTACAAAATTACGTGAAGAATAGCCTCGAAGAGAGATAAGGAGCTCGGGATGCCGTCGTATTTTTTTTTGAGGAGTGGAAACGGTTCGCTAATTTTCGGTGATAAACCCGATACAAGTCATTGTTGGACCTTCCGACTTGAAGGACAACAGACGGCGTGGACTAAGTGTCTTCACGGTTTCGTCCATATTTTTGACGTGGGCAAAACTTTACCGAAAGAGCCCCGGCTAATGAGACATGCAGACGACTTCATTTTTTTTTTCGAGTCTGTGAAAAATGACGGAAACTCATTGCAGTTGACCCATGCATAAAGCGCTGAATAGCTTCATTTCATCAGAGAGGCGATGCCAAATTATTGAACCGAGCAGATGCCAACTCGGTCGCGGATGCATGATACCTACCAAGAGTATCACTCTCAAGAGGAATTGAGGTTCTCGAGAAATGTATTCGATACAATCGTAAGAACAGTACATGTCAGGACCAGGACCCCTATCCGAAACAATACTGTCGGAACCCGACGCTTCCGTGGCGCTTCTCCATCGGCGGCCACTTGGCACGCAGGCCCAGCTACTGATTCTTTGAGAACAGCTTCAGCGGCATCTGTATCACGTTTTGAAACAGATGCTGACGGTTCATGGGTCAGGGGCGGCCAGTATTCGCTTCGGGTCAGATTTTGGCTACCCCAGCGCCGGTCTTCGATCAGGCAGCCTTACCCACGGACATTGCGTAGCCGTAGACATTGACCGTCAACCTACGGAGAAATATCTGTGTGTGTCATCTTTAATTCACCCCAGCAAGGCCGACCGATTTGATAAGCGGCGTCCACTTTCTGTGTTTCGTTTAGATTCCATGTTTTCAGCCTGGGTGAGCGACGGTGCATTCGCCTTATTTCCAGGATGTTCTAATGACAAGGGTCAGAAGACTCCTGAACGAAGCTCAGCGTCCTTCCGAATTCTCGAGTCGTTCAGATGGATGGGGTCCTTAGAAACATGCAAATCTCGAAACTGAAAAAGTGCGATTTCGCATTACCGCGCAAAGGCCAGATCTCGAGGATATAGGGAGAGTAAATAGCATTCTATGATTTCGATTGCTCGAGCGGCAGTTGACCGACGGATCGACAATCTCTCGACAGAATCTTATGATCTGTCACCGTGTCCATTCCTGATGTACATTTTATTTCCGTTAGATTCTACAGCTCTCACTTTGCCGGTGTCAGATTGTCGAGGGAGCAGGATCTCCTTTTATCGCTAGTTACGATGATTTCGAACCGGATGGTTCGGTTGCTTCAAAAAATATCGTGTATTCGTTCCAATTCAGAGTTCAGGTGAGACGATGGTAATCCCTCACTGAGGAATTCGTGCGCGTCTAACTGAGCGGCAGAAGCGCAGTGCTCCCGTCGGCTTTTTCGCAACAAAACAACTTATTAACATGAGGATCGTAATCCGTGAGAAGGAACCCCGACAAGAGAGGTCTCATCGCAACTCGAGTGACTTTGAAGAATGATAAATAGTAATCATATTGATTGTTTTTCGACTTTGTGTTGCTATTCATCCTTCCCGGATCTTTCATCGCTTGTATGCGTGAGTGTGTGGGTGAGGTAATAATTCTAATCTATCGATTCGGAACGTTTCTTGTTGGTTTTGTTATTCGGAAATACCGAACTTGGCGAGACTGTGACCAAAGTTACCTCGCTCTGCTCGTTGTTATGCTTTCTTCAATGATCCGAATGTTAGCTCAGCTGACAGATTTGTAACGAGGAAACTTTGTCCACAACGGTGTGGCTGGACTTTCGAAATCGGACTTTTCAAAAGCATTTTCTCCTATAGTCAGAAGTGAATTTCCAATACCTACGGCTTGGGCCGCCCACGCTGTTCCAGGGCTGCGCCCCCGTACCCACTCGTGTGCCGATTGCATAGGGGACTACCAGAAGTACATCTGCCGCACGAATAGATATAACGTCCGAACACTGACTGAATATAATTCTGAAGCCGATAGCGATTCACCTTCCGCAAATCGTTGAACATTCTGCCGGAAATGTCGGAAAGGATACGATGCAGATTCGAAAGAATTTATTTCGTTGGTGAATTGCTGATAATTTCTAATCCGTCGAACATCATCGAAGTCTTGATTCGAAAGATACCGTCTGCCTCATTTCCTGTACGAATATATGAGCGCGAGCCTCTCGGCAGGCTCTCCGAGGCGAAAAGTCTCTGTAAGGATTCGGTCTTCCAGCACCGTATATGATCAATTAATAAATACTCGCTCTCTCGGCTCGTCGACAAGTCGACGGGAGAGCGACGCGACGTCTAGACCCCTCTGCAACACGTTCCATTGTTATAGGCAGTCTCACGGATCTCGGCATCTGAGAGAGAATAAATTCTTGACGCTCTTTTCCTTGTTTCCTGATTACAGGGGTGAGAAATTGTACCTGAATAAGTCGGAAACGGATCTTCGAACGCATTCGAAAATGACGCGACGTTGTCAAAGAGGAACCATGCTCGGCGCACTTGCCTTGCTGGTGGCCTTGGCGCTTGCCATTGGAATTTTCGCGACCGGTAAGTGAGCGACTCTCAATGAGATTATCGTCTGTAAGCTCGATCAACAATCGCACAAATTGCTATACCCATGCATACTCACTCGGTGAGCGTCAGATATTTTGAATAACTTGAACGTAGTTGGAATCCAGCCTCATCGGTGTTGGTTTCCGACAACGATTATATGGAGAGTTTGCCAAGGGAGGTCCGCGGTCACTCCCTCAGGAACACCGACGCACAAGTAAAACACAGAGTCTGTGATCCACGCCACCGAGCCGTTGCCAGAAGGCTTGCGAATCTTCGAGCCGGATGACATAAATTCATTTCCCTTGAACTTCATTGTTTTTTGGATAGACGATGTCGGTGGTGGCACCGGCAACGATTCCGCTGCTACTGCTGCCGTGAATGTTGTCACGCAAAAACCCCATCCCGATGATCCGCCGGCCTCCAACGTGTTAACGCGCGTAGAGTTCTGTCGTTGCTTCAGTTTTTCTTGTCATCTTCGTCGTCTCCCGCGTTCCCCGCGATCGATGTGCTGACATTATGCTGTACTACGTCATCGATCATTCGCTCGTTGCCAAAAACAAACACGAGAACACGATCGATGATAATCTAGATGTTCCTCGCTCACTTCACGAGGCGTACCTATTGAAATACTACTACCCGGACGTTTTTCTGGCGCACTCTGGCGACAGGCTGGAGTGGCCCGTCAGCCTCCTCAGATGATTGCGACCCCAGGCGATACGGCGGCCCGACCCTCGTGACCCTCATTAGCATCTGTTTGAGTTAACCCAGGATTACTCAATAGCTACTCAATTTGAAACACCATAATGATAATCGCTAAAAGACCATTCTTCTAGCGAAGGCAGAATTTTTCATAGGCTTTGACGATGGCGTAGGATGAAATTCTTTTATCGGAACTCACACGGTGGAGCCGAAAAATTCTTCTGCTTAGCGATCGCGGTTTCCCGACATGTGTCAGGATCGGCGCCTGCGAATCCATCGGGACGGACCACGTTGCGAAAAGAATCGATGTGACGCGACGTCGGCCTTACGCCTTGAGTTGAGGCTATCGACACGAACTCCGTAGAATAGCCGAATACCTCTAGTGGCGCTCTTGAACGCTTCGCGGTCTGAGGTGAACTTCCGAATTTCCAGTAGGATCGAGGAGCTCGAGTCCGACGACCGTCAAGGTTGGATCCTTCCGGGATGCTGAAGCCATGCCAATCAATCACAATTCGTTAGATACCGCGACGGAAGATCCCGACGACGGTGCACCATTGACAACAACAGGTATAGCCTCGCGTATCTTCCTTTGTTCCTCGACGCTCGCTTTGCGCGGAGTCGCTTCCTGCGTTGATCGATTAGTCATCGGGGGATCTCCGAGTTTTCGATTATTATTATATATTAATTCTGAGCCGAGCATCCTGATGAGCCGACCCCAAGCTCAAAGGGCGAATTCAGAGTTTCAGAACCGAATTCTCTGTTCCAGATATGCCGGACGCTGTCCTGGTGTCTTTGACTCTGCCCGACGAACAATTCACGGTCGCCCTGCAGAATGACACGTCACCGCAATTCGCAGCATTGAACAAAACGCTGATAGAAGCCTTATCATCGGCGCTGGTAGGATTGGAAAATACATTAGTGAGGTGAGTGGGTGGTCTGGAAGCCGCAGACTCCGACTTGATGGTTCTGCGAAGTACGGAGGGAAGTTTCGGACCGGGGAAGGGAAGGAGGCGAGAAAATTGTGTGCAATTCGATCGCCGATAAATCGTAAGGATCTCTCAGAGAATTCTCGAATCCACAGGGCTAGAATCGTGTCATTCGAGAGCGGGTCAATCAAGGCGAAGATTGTTTTCGAGTTCGACGAAGGTCAGAGTGACCTTGCCGAAAGAGTTAACCAACTTGTTCAAGAGTACCTTCGGACCAACCGAAATCAAGTCGGTGAGATGGCTGCGATGTTTGATGCCTCTCAGACACAAGGTTAGTCAGTAGAGATCCTCAGGCGTGGAATCGATGTTAGATGTTCGCCTCGATCGATCGGTCAGCTGGCCAATTGCACATCATGCTCTTCACGCTGCTTAGTCGCTTCAATCTTCGCTCATGCCGTTGTAATTCCCCTAGATATGCTCAACAAGTGCCGCTCGTCTGACCCGTGTGCCCCTCCTGCCGAATGTCTATGGGATTATCTCGTGGACGAGCCGAACTGCGTTTGCCCGGTGAATTATGTGCGGGCCGTCTACGATAGCAGGAGCTGCGTTGAACTGCCCTCTGACAAAGCGGCTGAGTTTTTCGAAGAATCTGGCGACATCTCATCCGAATCCTCACCTGGAGGCGCTCGCGAGTCGGAACCGAAGGCCGAACCAACTCCCGAACCATCAGCGGAACCGACTGCGGAGCCCGCAGCAGAACCATCTCCAGAGCCCTCAGCTGAACCTGCTGCGGAGCCCTCTGCAGAGCCTCCAGCTGAGCCCACGCCGGAGCCATCGGCTGAACCCCCGTCAGAACCATCAGCGGAACCAACGCCGGAGTCTTCTGCGGAGCCATCCGCGGAGCCCGAACCGGAGCCTTCAGCAGAACCCGCTCCAGAACCATCTGCGGAAGCGACGCCGGAGCCAACTGCGGAATCCTCGCCAGAACTTTCTGCGGAATCGACGCCGGAGCCCTCTGCGGAATCAACGCCGGAGCCCTCTGCAGAGTCCGAACCGGAGCCATCTGCGGAGTCCGAACCCGAACCATCTGCGGAGTCCGAGCCGGAGCCTTCCGATGAGCCCACTCCGGAGCCGTCCGCTGAACCCCCGGTGGAGCTTTCTGCTGAGGCCGAGCAAAAACCATCTACCGAAGCGTCATCGGAACAAGGAACTGAGCCCACATCTGGACCTTCTGCTGAATCTTCACCAGAAGCGTCGTCCGAGTCGACATCTGCACCGTCATCCGAGGAGTTGATTCTGAACCCGTCAACAGCACCAGCCGCGAAGCCGTCTCCGAAGTCTCTACAGGAGAATGCCGGAAACTCTACTCTGGAGCCCGCGCCTGAACCGTCAGCGGAGCCGACGCTCGATCCATCTGCAGAGCCCGCGTCGTCTGCTGAGCCGGCTCCCGAGCCCGAGCCGTCCGCGGAATCCTCTCCCGAGCCATCTGCGGAAGCCACTCCCGAGCCCGAGCCATCTTCAGAATCCACGCCCGAGCCCGAGCCATCTGCGGAATCCACGCCCGAGCCATCTGCAGAATCCACGCCCGAGCCATCTGCAGAATCCACGCCCGAGCCCGCGCCAGCTGCGGAATCCACCCCCGAGCAATCTGCGGAATCTAATTCAGGGTCTACCGCCGAGCCAACATCCGCGCCATCATCGCAAGTAGCGCCAGGTAGTGAGTCACACGAGAGGACAGACACTGAATCGTCTGAAAGCGAACTCCCGGGACTAACAACTCCATCTTCCGAGGAGCGGCCAGATCGACCCGAATCGAATTCCGATTCGCAGGAGACCGATTCAGGCTCAGAAGTCATCACCAGCAGAAGTCCGTCGCGTGAGCCGACCACAGCAACCGAGTCTCCAGAAGGTTCCGTTTCGACTTCTACTCCGAGAGGAGATTTTGAGAGCGGTGCGTCAACAACCTCCGAAGAGACTTCGACAGCAGCCCCCTCAGACAATCGGAATCCAAAGAGTTTGAAGGAAGGATCCCTATGGGAGAAATCGGCCGAAAGTACCGTCAAGTCGCTCGAAGCCACGAGTCCAACCTCCGCCGCGACATCGTCCGGAGAAACTCCGAGTTCGGAGCGCGCTGATGTGTCCGCATTCTCGACCGAGTCCGCCGCCGTTGAAGCATCGACTTCAGCTCCGAATCGCATGGCGAAAATCGTCGAACCGGGAACTGTCAACAATGATGCCCAGAGTGGCTCGAGCACCGAGTCCAACAAGTCGGTCGAGAACGCGACCGGAAACGCCAAGGATTCTTCCGCAGCTCCCCTCGTCACGATGGATCTGAAGTCGTCGACGGAAAATATCACGGCTACCCCTCTCGAGGAGAATCTCCCGAGTGCAGAGAAACTCGTAGAAAATACTTCGGCTGTATCGGAAGCTGCTCAGCGTAAAGGTCTAGCTTTGGACGAAGAGGTCGCTACGCTCTCACTCAACGAGACAACGACCGTTCCCAGCAATCCCTGCAAAGAAAACGAGTTCCAATGTGATTCCCGTTGCGTGGATTCCAGTCTCAGGTGTGACGGTTTCTCCGACTGCATCGATCAGACCGATGAAGCCAATTGCACGGAAATATCCTGCGGAAGGAATTTTCTCTGCGCAAACACGACCACGTGCATCCCACAGGTGAGTCTCGATTCTCCGCGATTCTCCGGCATTCGTCTCTCGGAATTCCGATTTATTTAGATTCCGATTTAGATTGTATTCCAATTTAGATTTATTTTCCGATCGGATTCCGGGATATTTTCCGGATCGACGCATTCCGATTTTCGCGCTTATCGATGTCGGAGTCTTTGCTCACTCAGACCGGAGGCTCGGAATCCATGTTCACGAAACGATGATTTTCATTTTTCCGCGATTTCCAGGAGGCGCGTTGCGACGGCGTCAAAGACTGTCCGGATGCGGACGACGAAGACGAATGCCTCGGAAGTCTCGACAAGTGCGAGGAAGGATTGATTCTGTGTCCCGACAAATCCTACTGTTTGAAACCGAGCCAAGTGTGTGACGGAGTTTTCAACTGTCGCGACCGACTAGACGAATCCAAGTGTCAGGAGAGGAATGACTGCGAGAACGTGCAGAAAAACTTCTTCTGTCCCACGGAGGATCTTTGTATCGACGGATCGCTGCGCTGTGACGGGCTCAAGGACTGCCAGGTGAGCAGGGATGAGAGGACACAATGCTGACCCAGGAGGAGCGATCAGTGTTCCCTCGAAAGTGAAAACCGAGGTTTGGGGTTGAGGCAACTCATTCTCTCTTTTCTTAGGATGGATCCGACGAGAAAAACTGCACATGCCTCCCAGAACAGTTCCAGTGCGACAACGCGTTTTGCGTTAGCAAACCTAACGCGCGCTGTGATGGAATACTAGACTGCAAAGATGGGTCGGATGAAGTTGACTGCCTGAGGACCGACGACAAGATGACTGTTCAGGTCAGAGATCACCGAAATTTCCAGCCATGGTCCTTGAGGAACGTCTGGATCTAAGATTGAAGGATTGTTCCTCATCTGATTCCGGACACGGGCCTGATCGACCGCTCCTTCGCTTCAGGTGTTCGATCCAATCCAGAACCAGTTCACACTCCTTTGTGGAGACGAACTGAATACGAGCGACGTCGACAGTATTTGCCGAGAGATGGGATTCGAGAAAGCGGATAGCTACGAACTCGTGAGCATCGTACACGGGATTCCGTTACACAAGCTAATATATTATATTCACGGAAATTCCCCCCATTCGCCTTCATTACGGAACGCTCGTCGTCCGTCTCCCAGGTGAAATTGCAGCTCAACGGAAGCCAATATGCCACGTGGGAGTCGACAAAGGCAGGTTCCTTATTCTCAGCGGGTATTCGAGGCAACGCGACGCAGTGCTCAAATACGGCGATCCGCGTCAAATGCCAGGAACTGAGTAAGTGGATCACTCCGGTGTATTTCCCGTGGGAGACAAAATCATCTAATAGGTGTCATGTCTCGCCGACACGTGCTGGATCCGTTCGCTAACTCGACTCTGAATCTCGTTCTTGCTCTCAGCATGCACTCACAGCGATCAGATTGACTTTCTGCGGAGACGGCGCGACGCCGAAGGCGACACCGAGGAGTCCCCATGGTCCTACTTGGTTCTCGTCCAGGGTCCCGAAAAGACCGACGCTTGTCACGGCCAGGTTCTGACTCCACGTCACGTGGTCACCTCAGCCCAGTGCTTGAAAAGTACGCTCCTTCATCGCCTCCTCATTCCTCCGTACTCTCATCCCCCGAATTCTACCAAGGTCCTTCCAGATAAGGGGACAGATTTTAAAAGACGTGGTTCCTTTCAGACCTCAAATTCAAAACAGCCGACGAGCTGAGCATCCTGACCACGCTTTCCGACCCGAGTCGCAAAACTGTTTTCAAAGCGAGGAATGTCCACTTCCATCCGCATTTCTCACAGTTCCGCTCGAAAATTCTCGCTGACTACGACCTGGCTGTGGTTCGTAATTCCCCCTAAGGATCGCTCTATTGAAACACGACGCACCTCCATAACCAGGGTATCCCGCTGTCTCTCTCACGTTTTCTCACTTGAGGCTGTCGCTCGCTGTTCTAGGTTCGCTCCGAGTCTCCTCTCACAGTGGAAAATAAGAAAATTCGACCGGTTTGCGTTTACGACGACCCTCTCGCGAATGGCATAACTTGTTTCGTGGGCTCTTACGGTAAGCCGAATCCATTAGGCGCTCCGGATAAATCTTCGGCCCAGAATTCTGGGTCGCAATGGAGATTAGATGGAAGGCGGGCATCGGGAAAGGCCCAACTCGATCAGGCCGGGGAAATGAATGGAATCTTCTCCCCCTATTCTAGGCGATGGAGTCCCTCGGTCACACAACTACACAACTGTCGTATCGAAAATGCCTCTCATCATCAACGATTCGGCGCAGTGCAACCAGGAATTCATCTACGATAAGAAAGTTTCCCAACAGATGATCTGTGCTTCGGCCGATGTCAACAGCGCAGCTAACAGGCAGCCTTGCGACGTAGGTCGAATTTTTTGAAAATTCCCTCTTCGGAGCCAGAATGGCTTCTCCCAGCTCGAGTCAGGTCGATTGATCTCTCCACAACCGGTTTGAGCTCGGTCGAGTGCTGTTCTGTCTGAGTGAGTGCAGCTAAAGCGGAAGCCACGCTATGATTAGCATTTAATCGAGACCTTTCCTCCAGACGGATCTCGGCGCACCCCTGATGTGTCTCTCGGGCCGAGCGCAATGGAAACTCGCTGGCCTCCTCTCCTATCAACGTTTCTGCGGTCGCTTCTTCAAACAACCCACGACATTCTCAAGCATTCATTCTATGCTGCCGTGGATCAACAAAGTGAGTTCGTTTATCCCGATGATCCTGATTTGTGATCGAAAGCCTCCGCGGGATTCACCTCGTGGGAGCGATACGATCTTAAATCTCGAGGAGCAGGGAATAATTCGCTCAGCCGTCTGATGAATCGACGAGCCATCCATTCGAATCACTTGTCGATAGATTGACGAGTGCTCCGGCTCTATGGGAGTCGATAAATAATCACTAGCGTCTTCATTATGTGGAGGAGGATTTTTCGAATGAACCATCTCCCCAGGTGACGGGGCGCTCGTCGTACAACGTCAGCGCAGCGGAGTTGAACTATTCGCTAGTCATAGAGACTCAGAACTCAACCGAAACACCCGCGTCCACGACTCCGTCAGAGCTGACGACCTTGACGTCCACTGAAGACCCATTGGAGAACTCGACGGCGATCCCTGCTCAGGTGAGCGTGAGTTTCCCAACACATTCGACGGAAAGCGGGCTTTGATGTGCAGAAGTCTGCCGGGAGTCCGAAGAAAGTTTCCCGTTCTAATTGAGAGGGGCCTCGCTCGGTGGGGAATCGCTCAATAGATCTATCAAAAATTGCAGGACATGGCCGAAAACGGACGCGAAGACCCATCGGCACAGATGACCACGCTGCCGTCGATCACGGAGACTTCGAGTCCTGCGAACGAATCTGACGCATCAAATCTCACGACTTCGACCCCGGCTCCACCTCAACTATACGCTGCGCAGACGCAACCCCCGGTGATCCAGGTCATCCAGGACGGTGATTCGGAAAGGCGAGTCGCTTTGAGCCGCTTCTCCACCGAGTCCGCGCAGGGAGTGTATCCACCACTTGTCGTGAAGCCCTCGACCGAAGCATCTCCTGCGGTCACTTCCGTACCGAAACCGGCTGAGGATGCCGGAACCTCGGAATCGCCTTCGAATTCCACGACGTCGTCCCTTCCGATGACGCCAGCGACAGTGACGACGATCAGTCCGGCCACAGCCGAAATGGTGAGCACCACCGAGGCGACTCCGATCCTTTCTACCGAAATGTCCGCTCAGACAACAAGCGCTCCTCAAGATCAGATAACCACTGCTGCCGCGGCCGGTCTCCTGTCTTCTCTGCCCGGAGTGTCGACGACGGAAACAGAGCGGGAATCCACCGTCGATTCGTTGGACCCTACGGGCTCTACCTCGACACCGATGATGGCGGTCGGGAGTAGCACTCCCGCTAGTGAGTGAAAGTCTGAGGGAGAAGTCTTGAAAAATCTCGATCGAGAGCATGCGCGGAACGGACCTACCGAAAAATCACGAAAGCGGTCACTTCCTTGAGGATGCGAGATGTATAAATGCGGCAGCGATCGACCCTGAGGAGGTTGACTTTGAGGGATTCGTGCGAGAATTATTGAGAATTAAACAAAATATATTTCCTTCCCACCGTAGTTATAGCTGTAGTAGAGACTTACCTTAATCGTGAGGACTGAAATGACGATGAATGATTGAATGGAAATGATGCTTAACGGTCGCACGTGCCAATCGAGACAATGAGAGTATGATTCAGTCAAATGATATTTATCTCGGAAATCAAAGAAGAATTTCGGGTGTTCCTCTCCAGAATCCTCATTACAGCGATTTCGAGCCGGGGTAGATCTAAATTTATTTATGCCAGTTCGATTGTTTTTCGACCCCAGGATTCCCTCGGTGAGCTAGAATTCAGTACTACGAACTGAGAGCGCTGAGAATGGTGAAGGTCGCGCGAAAGTATGGTGGATTTAACAACTATCGACGATACCTGAGAGAAACACGCTCCGTCAAAGCGAGCTGATCGAGAAGATGAAGGTGGAATGATGATTGAATGGTTCGTGCCATTGAATGGCGGTTTCATGAAATGTATCCACTGTTTAGAGTGTATACGAATCCGGATGTAAACAATTGCTCTGTAACTATCCTAGGTAGTGTTATTTAATAAATTCTTTGTCATCTCGACCAATGAACCAATGAATGATCAGCATTCGCCACCGCCTGTGCTTTCATTCACGATTTCTCTCATCAGGAATATCGGGTTCAAGCGTCTTCTCCGGAAAAAGCGCGAAGGAAGCAGGGCACCCGATATTTCGCCCGCTTACTTGCATATCCGGTGGTTGGAATGTTCCTCTTTTTTAGAGCTCCTCAATTTTATTAGGATTATTATCCACAAGTTCTTGACCAATGCCGTGTCTCTCCACCGGCCGCTGCACGCAGTTTTCTGGATGCCGAAGGCTGACCGCCTTCATATCGAGTTCTCCATCTGGTCGCGGGAACGCGGCGAATCCTCAAACAAAGACCCGATGGAGCGATCAAGGAGTTGGGAGCGACGAGACTGGGTGGCCGTCGAGCTTCAAGACGGGCGGACAAGAGCCAGAAGTCGATACATCTCAGCTCTTCTCGTCGAGCTTCCCAGGTTTCCGGTCTCCGCTGCACCTTCTATGGAGGAGTGAGTCGCGTTCGAGCCGCACTGGATGTTGGCGTGAGGCCGAATTCACGTTTCTGGATTGCAGCTCCCCGTTAAGGTCCGATGACATTCAGACTCCGTTATTCCGGCCATGTATATCAGGCCCGACTCGAGGTCGCTGTTCCTACGACAATACCCGGACTCCTGCAAGCGTTCCCGAAGGTTGATAAGCATCCTCACCGTGGAGGACATTCAATGAGAGATTTCACGCCGATCTTATCATGACTCACCGAGAAAAACTAAAACTCCGATGACCAACAGACCGGCCGCGAGGAAGAGCCTGTGTTCTCGCCACCAAAGCCGTTGCTTCATCCTTTTGCTCGCCTAAAGAAGATTCATCGAATTTTAATCTTCAAGACTCGGGATCGGAACTGGGGATCGCCTGCGGAATGAGACCGACCTGCAGAAAAGAGTCGGCGGATTCGTTGAGAGCATCGCTCTTGCTCTGAAGCTCGATGATTCGCTCGCTTCTCTCGGTGATTTTTTCCACATTATCCCTCATGATTTCCTGTACCTGGTCGACTTCGAATTGAACTCTGGGGAAACCAATCGAATTACCAATCGTCCGATCTGATGTTGCATGGCTAAACGGAACCTACGTCTGACATCCCGGACTCTCGCTTGCCCCACTCACTTTTTGAGTTTCTTCTCGTGCGCGACGTCCAAAATGTCCTCATCTTCATCACTGAATCTGCCGTTGAGTAATTTCTCTGTCTCTGGACCTTCGCGACGTTCCATCTCGAACCAAATCCTCGAAAAGTGCACCGCAAATAATTCGAGCACAGCGGACCTTGAAGGGAGTTCTCGACTCACCACCAATTCAGTAAGAATCCCTCCCACGATTTCGACGGTGCCAGGGAGTCCGTCGGCAACTACTCTTTCAGAACTAACGAATTCGAAGATCGATCACCTTATGATAAACAGGCTCATGCGCGTTACCTATATCCGGACAGTGTCAGAACAACATCACGTACCTTAAACCGTATGTGCGAGCGTAGACTGAGTATGCGTTTGATGCTCTGAGCACCTGTGGCGTCCCGAAAACCGACTGACAGCTAATGAATCCGGTCCTTATTGCTCCGAGGGATACGCCTGACACCGTAGCGGTCCGAATCAGTTGCAGCGTCCTTTCGAGCCGGACAGTATCGGGAAAATCTGGTTCGTAGTCAAATGCGTCATGCCCGAACAGCGAGTCACACCATATGGATCGGAACGTGATGCTGCACTTGCGATGAATGCCGTAGAGGGCGCTACCTCGCTTGCGCTTCGGTAGTTTGAGAAACTAAGAGTCCGCATTTCGAACCGGAAACTGAACCCCCGTAGAAGAATATAAGGGACGTCATGGTTCCCATTCCTGATCGAGGATGATTCTGGTGACGCATGACCGCGGAAGATTGCAAGAACGGACGCGAGGAGGGCGCGACGGCTCGAGGTCCTTCATGAAACCCGACGTCGACCAGGCCTCTTGCCCTCACTCCTCCCCGTTGACAGGCAGTAGCCTTCGAGATTCCCGAACTCGACCCCGATTATCTTGACTCGGTGGCTGGGCCGGCGGAGAGTTTTTCTCGGGCTCCCGCACCTCCATCTCCATCTGTTCCTAAATCTCTATTCTCATCTGCAAGGCTAAATCTGCGGGGCTGCTCGGATGCCATCAATGACCTATGTTCCCGGCTGGTACATGTCTCAACTCAGGTCTTGCTTCGTCATATTGACATCTGTCTTCTATTTCTGTAATTTTCCGAATTGAGCTTGCTTCGGTCTCAAATCAATCGACTCAAAAGCCCAGCCTTCTGCCCAGTTGACGGCGAGCTCGTCTGGCACCCATTAGCGTCTACTGAAGGCTCCGACATTCCCATTTGCGGTAGGAAACCTCCTGGTGAAAAGGAACGTTTCAGGAGGCATTCTCTGAGCAATGAGTATACCTATTTTTTCGATAAATAATATTCACATCGCTCTTATTGTATCATCGTTCCAAGAAACGATTCGTTTGACAGCACTGTAATTGAACACCCATCAACCCCTACCGATCGATACAGAACCGTAGAGAATCGGCGCCCTTCCAAAGAAGATCCAGGCGAACAATCTCCGCCCTTAAACTCAATGCTTGAGAACGATCTAGTGACGTCAGATTTGCGCGTCCGTAACCCACGATTTCCATTAGAGGATGCGTTCTCCAAAGGCAAGGGATCGTCAATCACCTTTTGGGATAAGGTGATTGGTTTTCTGTGTCTAATAGAGGCGTCAAGTTGCTCTTGCGTAATGCTGCCCGGCGCTGCGGGAGGAGGGGCTTTGGATGTTTTTCTCCGCGGCTAGAGCTTCGAGATCCGTATTCTGCGGTCATTGTCATCGCGAACTTCAGCGTAAGAAAAACTCCGGAGATCAAATCAGCATGTCCAAAATATGCGAACGCGACTTGAAGTCGCGAGACGGAATTTCGCTTCTCAAGAATCTGCTAGAGAAAGAAGGTCGCCCAGCGCGGGAATTTCGCGACTCCCCGACGGACCACATACTCTGCGCGCAATGCGGAGTCTCTGCCCCCGGAGATCGGCACTTCCAGTCGCCTGCGGCTCTTTCGCAAAGCCTTGAATTTCTTAAATCACCGGTCAATAGGAGGTCTTGCCGCCGTCACCTCCCCTGTGTACGCCCCTGGCGGCGCCCACACCAGGAATCCAGAGCAACATCGAGAACACTCCTGAGGAACGAGCGCGCTTTCCGAGCCTCGCCTCGCCTCTAGCCCATCTCTCTATCGCCGAAGAAGTCGAACATATCTGCCCTCGGAAGACAGCTCATTATTTCGAAATCTCGGTATTTCTTTCGGCTGTGTGATGTCCAGGCGGCATATCGCATAACCCTCCCGCCGCTCTTCTTCAATTGACACCCCAACTCTAACCTAGTTCTCTCTCCCACTGGCATCTCACCGCGAGTTCCGAAATAGAAACCTACGAAATTCATGCGCTTATAAGCAGAGTTCGAGTCTCATTCAAGTCACTGTCCCAATCGGCTCGGTCTCTGTCGTCGCTGGAATCCTTCTTTCGTCAGGATTAGAGGCTCACAATCCTCTCGCGATCGCAGTGAAGGAAGGTCATACTCTCGGTTAAGAAGTCAGCTATCGTTTCTTTAGAACACTTCTGATGGCTCAGAATCAGAAAGACAGCCCTCTGCGTACCCCGTTCCTGATGTCTAACCTGAGCCTGCTGTCTACCCCGAGCCTGCTGTTAACATTGGGGTGAGTCGAATGTTGCGAACGAATTTGTGGAAACCCATCCCTCGATTCGTATCGAGTCAGGAGGCATTGGCTCCAGACTCCATTGAATCTTGGGGAAGCTGTGAAGCTTCAGTTCGGAGACATCATCAATCATGGAGTCAGCACCGCGGTCTCTTTAATTTCTCTCCTTCTGATTCCAGGTTCGACGAGCGACGCAGGGAATTATTCAACCAATATCATTATGGGCTATGCCCGACCGAAGGGCAGAATCAGACCAATCAGCAAAATCGGGAAGGCCAGACTTTGCGCGGTCAAATAGCTCCGACGGTCGACCACATGGACCGGGTGCGCAACGAACTCGTGAGGCGATTTGCGGATATGCACCTCGATCAGTCGGACGAGCCCCGACGAGTCAATCCTGAATTGTGCGATGAACAGCTCCAATGAGAAGGAGCGGTATGATGTCGAATATTCAAAGAAATAAACGTAACTTCCTATAGTAAAATGTGTCTTGGCGGTCCGTAAAGCAGACTAGTCCACCCTGCCGAAAGGCGGAGCTCTTGCTTCGTTCTCGCTGGTATCCTCCGAGGCATTCCGACCCCGGGGGATGATGAAGCCAGGTAGATTTCCGTTTTCTGTAGCTCGGAACCATCGGGCGAGTCAATTCACTGCGCGAGAGCGACGCGGACATAGGCAAGCGATGAGATTCCGCGGCGAGCGAGGTTTGTGGCTGAAGAGGATGGTGCCCTCTTGAGCGAAGAAGAGCTCAGCGCTCCTCTTGCGTGGCGAGGAGCTGATCTCGAGGTCACGACCATCGGAAAATTCGTCAAAGAGGCGTTTTTCCGTGGGGATAATATTAAGACGGAAATATCGATCCAGCCGGTCGCTTTAGTTAGATGTATAGATTGCGACAGCGAAGGAAATGAGGTGTACCGAGTTTGCGGACCTATCGGAGTCCCTCATTATGAGTATTGGAGTGCTTCGGCGGTACATGAGCCTGTGCAGAAAAAAGAACTCCTGTCTTTCTCGTCGACTCCCATGGAACTCCGAAGCTATGAGCGTGGGTTGTAGGGTATGAGAATAATAGACATGTCTCTACCTGAACGCAGCCGCGATCTACCGTCAACCGTGAGAACCC
Organism: Galendromus occidentalis; assembly: GCF_000255335.2. Taxonomy (NCBI): domain Eukaryota; kingdom Metazoa; phylum Arthropoda; class Arachnida; order Mesostigmata; family Phytoseiidae; genus Galendromus; species Galendromus occidentalis. Next base: position 828,300 of record NW_003805434.1, read on the forward strand.
ATGACGGCTATTTACGGTAGCGTTCCAACCCTCCGAGAGGGATCACGCCGCCCTGAGCCTCACGCGAGATCCGTGTGCCCTCAGCGGATCGGAGTCGAATCCACGGGGCTCCGCTTCCACTCTCGAGCCGTCATCGAGTCCCACGTTCTGACTGTTCCCTGGACTCCGCTCTCCGTTGTAAATATCTTCTCTACAAGCGGTCTGTAAAGGATTCGCAACGCTTCCCCGAAAGAGATTCTCTCAACCGACGGAATCCGGCCCGAAAAAAACACGATAATGATCCCCTTGCTCCGCGGCGCTCTCACGGATGTATTACATCCTCCACTCATTGCTCGCAAACGATTTCGATGGTTTGAGGGAACTCTGTTGTCTCGATGAGCTAACTAGTGTTGGAACTCCATGAAGAGACGTATTGGAGGACCTCGATTGAGCTACAATACGCCGCGAGCTCGGGACTCTGGGCCAGGTGTATATATCCACAGCGCAGGGAAGATGTACTTGGTTCAAAAATGACGCGGCAGGCACGAGATTCAGATCGCATTCGACTTTCTCACCGTTTGCGAACGTAGACGAAGTTCAATCATGATCGGTTGGGGCCTGCACTAAGCTGGGTATCTGCCCGTCCAATGCTTCTGAAGCTTGTCTGCACGAGCTCGACTCCTCGGAATCCTCGATGGTTAAATTTCGAGTATAAAAATCCGCTATAGCGGCGCCCAGTGGCGTACACTGGATTTTTCTTGGGGGGGGGGCTAGATCGGGTCTCCGCATGGGGCTGAAATCCTGTATGGCAACTCGCTCCTGTACTACAGCATTACGAAGGGATCATCTGGAAGGGGGCTATAGCCCCTTTAGCCCCTCCCCCCTGCGTACGCCCCTGACCTCGAATTCCAATCGCGCTGAGTGAGCGATTCGACGGACTGTGAATGGGGAAATCGCGCAGAGACCGTCCGATCGCAGCGGCACTCTCAGCACAATTCATCCTTATCATTGTAGTCACTCGATCCAACTGAGTAAGATCTCAATTTCAATCTCTGATCCGTTCTGATCTCATGCTATCTCCATCGATCCTGCCCTGGTGTGTTTCAGTGGTGTGTTTGAGTGTATTTGGCTGAGCCAAACCCTTAAATTCCGTAGAACTAAGTCGAATGCTTGAGCCATAAATCCAACAGTCGTGATTTTGGGTATTGGTTATTTGAAGATTGTGAATATTGGCTGGTGATTACTGAAATAGGCGACGTGGTTAATCATTTATCTGCTGATGGCGGACGGGTCTCGTGTATATGAGATCGATGCAAGTATTGGAATTAGTTGTTGAGGAATGTGGGTCGGGGATGAGGGAACTTCGATAATTATCGAAGTTATGCGCATGAGCGCATGAGATTCGTGAATTGGTCTCTGAAGAGAAGGGTGATGATTCAAGTCGGATGATCCCGACCTTCAGACGGCGATATTATGTCCAGCTCGAAGATCACGAGAATTCCCATCAGAAGAGCCAAATAGAAACAGATCTCGGTCAGATGACGTCGGAGTTTCTTTCGAATATACATAACTTCGTTTACCTTCCTCCGTGGCCGATCCGGCTTGGAACCTGCTGTGGAATCGCCCACCACAGCGCGGGTTCGATGCTCAGTGGTGCCATGTTCCTCCCCGCGCTTTCCGATTTCCTCTTGAATGCCTCCCATAAAACAGACAAATGCCACCGTTTCACTCCCGCACATCGGAATGGAAACACCTCCGGATGGAAGTTCCAAGATCGGCTCCGCGCCGTATTTCACTAGGTAACTGTGAGGAATGCAAGGGCCGAAACCGGGATCGCCTGATCCTTGGGATCTCTCGGATCAGAGGTATTGTATGATCGCGCAGTGGTGTACCCTAGAACTCTGGAACACCACAAAGAAGGCCGGGAGACTCATCGATACGGAGCACGTCTTCCCTTAAAATGGGAAGAAGTGCTTCTTGTCAGAAGTCGATGATTCGATGATCATTCGCTGTGCATTGGGATCGAGGGTCCGACTAATCCTGTCAGCTTGCAAAAGCTCTTCCGTGAGTCTAGAATGGGTAGGGACTCGGGAGGTATTTCTTATTGACAAGGTCGAGTAATGGAGACACAGTCCAGTAGCCCAATTTTTTTAACTTATCCGGTCGTTCCATGACAGCCTATCCTCGAACTGTTACACGCAGCCCGTCCCATCACCGGAGTCTCGGTATTTCTTCCGGTGACGAACTCGCAGTGCAAATGGACCGGAGAAGATCAGTGCCGAGTACTGGCGCTCCCGGTGGGCACCTCCGTGAGGGCATTTCGACGGCGAGAGGGATTGAACCAGGCTGTCTTCCGCGCGAACCCTCGTGGCCTGAACACATCTCCGTAAAGCACGTCTCCACAAGAGAAGTCGGACGCGCAAGCGACTCCACCACCCATCTGTAGACTTTTAGGGGTGACGAGGGAGCGTTATATGATGAAAATCAAATTGAAAGCTCAATTTAATGGAAACTGGCCGACAGACTTTGAGAGCAGGGCGGAGATTAGCCGTGTGCATATAGAACGATCGTGCGAGTCGGCGACACCTTACAGCCTTGACCTAGCGATCGTCCGCATACGGAGGGCAGCTCCGGATATAGAGGCCGATAGCAATAAAGAATCTGCGCGCTCACTGTCGTGTGCTCAATGGCACGGAACGATTTCATTAATTCTGAAAAAGGTCAGTAAGCCCAAAGGCGATATATCGGAAGAATTTCAATGCCAGCGAGCGTCGCGTCTCACGGCCTCACTCCACTTCTTTCTGGATGAGCAGAAGTCGCCTGGAAAGGGGTGCTGGGTTTTATTTTTCAGAGGTGCTCAAACTTTTTATTGCACATCGCTCCGGCCTCTTTCGCAGCCTTCCGATCCGCTTTCTGGAATTGAAGAAGAATATATGCAGAAATGAATTGGATTCGCTTCGAATGATTGCATTGAGAGAAGGGATGCGAAGCGATTCTGATGCTCACGTCCACCTCCTTCAGGAATTCGCCGAACTACAAAAGTGGAATCGATAGAATTAATTAGCACTCATGGATGCACCGAGATTCCGACTGACGGAAGCGCTTCTCTCCGGAAGATATCCGCTCTCTCTCTCCGAGAGAAGAGCTCTGTCAATCATCCATATCTCGAGAACTCCGAGATGGAATCCGCCGTGATACCGAGTTCCCGGATCCCAAATCCCATCCTGGAGGTTCTCATGGTCAGGCGTCCGAATTCAAGGTCTGCGTGCGGGGTCATCCATTCTTCTCACGGGAGACTTACCAGCATCGCGCCCTCGTTCTTGTTCGCTCTGCACACCAGAAGGAAAACTTCGGTCGCCGTAAGCCCCGGCACACCGTAGATTTTTTTTCGAGCCCGTTCGGCTGCCTGCGAGATCACGATAGGTACCGTAAGCCACCCGTGAACGAGAAACTCTTATGTGATGTCAGTTGTCAGAAACCTTGCATAACCCTTCTAAAGACCGAACACACTTTCGGAGGCAAAGCCTCGAAGGAACACTCTGCGAACGGCTCCGCGAACTCCGGGCCGTGAGCTGCAAAGAAGAAAGCATCCAGAGGAGAGCATTGAAGAGACGTCGCAGGTGGCTGATACGGCTCCCACCCGAAGGGCGTCGACTTCTACCCGGCGATTTTCATAAGAAATCGAACGAATTCTGTCTTGAAATACTCACCACATGGATTGAATGAAACGATGAATTCATCAGCATCATCGGCACCGGTCACCCGGCTCCCGATCATAAGGAGTCCGAGTACCCCGAACAAGCCGTATGACATGGCGGTCGCTGTTTTGTCGAAACTTCATATGACCAACTGAACGCCATGGGAAATTTCAGCGAACTCCCTACTGTCATCATTTAAATTAACTGAGTAAACTTTTCAAATCTCGTCTGACCTTTCTCGATTCTTTTACCAAAAAACGGGGAGCAGCTCCGCGAGCTCGCAGAGATCCCTGCTCGACTTGTGGCCCTCGATGAGGCACCGTAAAGTTGACCGTGACTGAAGATTGGCTCTTGCAAAGCAAGTCCGACGCGAGAAAACGATTTTCCTTGCGCTTCGTTGATCGTCAAACAAAAGCTCAGACGTCGAGGGAATTGTCGTCGCCGCAGACGGAACGGAAGGGAGTTGTGAGTATAGTGACGGTCGATCTTTAGGATGAAAACAGGGGAGCCCTTGCCGTATCCTGTCGCGAACTTGCATACGACAACTCGAGATAGGATCTCTGTGACTTGCCTTACCGGGACTGAATTTTGTGGGCTGTCTCGAGGTACTGCAGGTGCTCTCCGTGATATCCTTTTCAGAACGAGCTGACGAGGTGCTGTTGATAAGTCCATCTCCCTAGAAAGACGACCTTTTCGGCTTCTGCTGCCTTCTTAGGTTTCGATAGGTGCTCAGGGATTACTGTATTTCCCTTATATCCGAACAGTAGGTTCGCCGGGCTGAGGGCTCCTACACCTCGTCGGTTCCCGAGACTGCCGCGGTGATTTGCCCCAGGACTTCGACGGTTGAGAGATCTGACGTTAGTACGAGGCGGGTAGCACGGCTGACCGCGCAGGTTAGGAGCGGAGTGTAGCTCTTCCCGACCTCGCCGGAGTCCTTTTTGTACCTGATCGGTGCCATAAAGCAGTGGTTCTCAAACTGGGTTCCACGGAACCCTTGGGTTCCACGGACCGATTCCGGGGTTCCACAGTTATCTGTCTCGTGGAACCCCAGGGTTCCGCGTGCACTTTTGGCAGTTTCGCTAGCATTCAGAAAAGTCGCCATGAAGCATCTGATCCTTCGAATTCGAAGCCTTCAGGAGATCATCTCCGATACCGGATCCACACCGGGCTCGAGACTCCTCTTCAGAACTCAGTTTACCGGTCGTGGCCCGAATCTAGTCGGCAGCTCGATGCATATCGTCATGCGAGAGCATCTCCCAGCGTGTCTCGCGTTCTTTCACAAATGACGTGCTGCTTCAGGTTCTCAGGCTCGCGGCTTCGACGACCCGTCCGAATCAGCTGCTCGACTGTGATCCATTCGCTAAATGTTTTCATCCGTTCCCAACGAACTTCGCTTCCTGTGGATCTCGGAAAAATCGTGCTTGAGATTGCCAGGTCTCGGATCGGCTCAAAGCATAATCGAGCTGTCGACGCACGAATCCAGCCTCTCGGAAGAAGAACGAGCGCCGACTGAGCCGCCGAGATTGCATCGAGAATACAGGGTCATCCGTCACATTGATGTGTTCCGTTGCCAGTACAAAATTATCCGACAGGATATTCATACACTGCATAACATAAACCAGCTCCAGACGTTGACGAGTAATAAAGTTGGGAATCGTCTTTCTCCCCGGCAGTCTTTAATAATCATAGAGGAAAATATTTTTTTCGGGGTTCCGCGCAGGGTTCCATGGCCCATTCGAATCTTGAGTCGGGGTTCCACCAGGGGTTCCACGGGTTTTTGCGTTTTTTTGGGGATTCCGCGGAAAAAAAAGTTCGAGAACCACTGCCATAAAGGGTGCTTCTTCGAGTTGGAAGGGGGGTAGTGGGGCTGAGGGCAGATTTGCTGCCTCGCTGTGGGAAATCACTGCACTGAGAACCTGTCGGGTGATCTCCCTAGCCTGAATCAACAGGGAATCTTCACGCAGCAAATGGAGTACTAAGATCAACCCCCCGAAGCGGAAGGGTCTCTGTTCATGAATGGTTTGGACTATGAGTCTGGAGAGGTGACAATTGTTAGGCAGGATCATCGGGTATATCTGGTTGTCGGATGAGTGCGGTGAGCGGCCCAAGCGAGATCTGCAGCGTTTAATGCCGTCTTCGTCGATGAAGGGGTCGTACTGATAGATGGTGCTGCTGCGTTTGATTGCCTTGCGGTCACTCTCGAAGTCCTCCTTTAAGTATGATTTCTGAATCAATTGGATAAGCGAAAGCCTAGCTGAGATCAGTTCGCTTGGGAAGAACGAGACGTCTCTGTGTTGGACCGGCGTCGCCCGGAACGAGATCCCCGGAGAAACTCTATCCCTCGCTCCTTGAGCCCTCCGAATCAACCGCTGCACGAGAGCCAAGAAGCGGATTGCTTCGAGCCAGGAAGGGGATCTTTCTTCGAAATATGTTCGTTGGAAGCCGTTCATTGGTTGCCGAGAGCTTGCATGAAATATTTTCTTTGAGCTCCGAATCGAATCGCTTTCCGTGTAGGTCTCTGGCGTGATCGCTCGGAGGGAGCGTGGACACGATTCGCGCGGAGCTGCACAGCCAGTGTGGTCCGGCTAGCTCGACTTTTTCGTTGCGGCCCGTCGCGATGTTCACGCCACGTGAGATGAGGTCCGCTGGGTTCTCTTCCGACTTCAGGTATCTCCATTCGGCTTGGCATATCAGTGCGTGGAGGCGACGTATGGTTTCCATCCGTCTGTCTCGGACTTCACCCAGCCCAGAACGCTTGAGTTATCTTTGTATGGGTGGATGGAATCCATCTTGACGTCCTTGAGGCTAAGCAGTGAGCTGACTAGCATTGCTGCGAGGAGGGCTTCGACTAGGCTCATTTTTGCTTTTGCCATCATGAAATGCGTTTTTATCTCGTTTTCATTGAAGATTTCCCTAAGATAAATGACGCATACATAGGCTGCGAGGCTCGCGTCCGAGAATATGCTTAGTTCTCTGCGCGGTTTCGGGAAGGTGGGGAATAGGGAATGTCGTTCGATGAACACCTGGGTAAGTAGGCCTTTGAAATCGGTGAATTCCGATAGGTTGCTACCTTCCAGAGGTGAGTCCCAACTCCCAACCTAGTTTTTTGCTTCCAGAGGGGAGTCCCAACCTAGTTTCCGCTTCCAGAGTTGTTCTAGAAATATTTTGGACTTTATTGTGGATGGTCCCATTATCCCCAGTTGGTCGAATATCTGAGCCAATCCCCTGAGAAAATCTCTTTTAGATGGGATGCCGGATTGGAGCTTCTTGACTGCTCTCGACAATGAGACCGACAGGGTGTCGGTGGATTGATTCCACGGGACTCCAAGGAACTTATTGGATGAGAGTGAAGAATTTAATAGAGAGACTGCAGGAAATGGTTGGGTCCTTGACCGGCGATGTATCCTTGATGTATCTGCTGAGTTACGCTTCGTTGGTCGCCCATTTTTCCAGCGGCATTCGCGCTTCCACGAGATTGTGCTCCGACTTCCAAAAGGATGGTCGGTGTCCCCGAGAGATGGGTTGTTGGTTGGCGATTGTGGCCTTTTGCTCTGAGTTCGGTGTGTACACGGTCGTGCCGATACGAAGCCGCAGAACTTGTTAAGTGGACTGTGCATCCTTGATGATCCTTCGCTTCGACCGGATACCCAATCGAATATAGACTCGAAGGCGAAAATGTTGCCGAACGTCCTTGGGTCAGAGAATCCTAGCTTAGAGAGGGTTTTCACTCCTAGGAGTATATCGACCCATTCTTTACCTCGTTGCCCGCCAGATCGGCTGTAGGATGGAGGCCGAAGTTTTGCGTCAGGAGGGCGGGTGGGAACTCAGAACGTGAGATGCGTTGGAGTTCGATTGCTGTAAGATGGAGGACTTTCTCTGAGTGAGTTGAATCTTCTCCGGAGGGGGATATCGTGGATGCCACAGTTATGGATGTTCGATACATGACCTCCAGCTGTGGACATTGTCATATTGACTCGAGATGACGGGGAAGAATTGAGCTTCCGATTCATGGCTTCGGTGATGTGGGAGGATTCCGATCCTGGATCTATGAGGATTCTACAGATTCTCTGTTTTGCTCTCGGCGATTACTTGGGCTGTTCAGGGAAATACTTGTTCCTCGTCGGGGTCGTTATTTAAGTTTACCGAGGTGTGCTTCGACGGTGGTGCTTTCGATGCTGTGGATGGTCGCCTAATGCCTTGAATTGCGGGAGCGGCAGCTGGTTGTAGGCCCCTCCTTGCAGTTCTTAGACATACAGTTGAGTTTGAGAGAGCGTAGACACGCTCCCGCCGCTGTCACTCTTTCCAGATGCTCTTCATGCGTGAGTTGAGCAGTGCACGTAAACAGGGGATGGTCTGCCTGGCAGAAGATGCACGGGACGGACTGGGATGCTTTATCGCCGACCCTATTTCTCCTCTACATATGTATCTGATCTGGAAAAGCAACTGCTCGAATCCAGAAAAGGCTATGACGTGAGAATCTCAAAAAACATATTCCAACCCAATAGAATTCAGAGCAGGGAAATTCCTGGACTACTATTTGCGGATGATCCAGTGCTAATCGCACATCCGTGGTCGGACATGGAGAAACTTCTCCAAACCACGTCTACATTCGGTGAGGAAAGAGGCCTCATGTTCAATCCCGCTAAATCTGCGGTCTTGGAATTCTATCGGGTAGACGGCACGACCGATAGGGACTTATACATTCAGGGAAAGATAATCCCGGAGAAAAGATTCTACAAATACTAGGGCATTTATCCAAGCACACACGCGAACTATCTCGAGGACCAGGAAAAAATCTGAAAAGAGAGAACGCGCAAGGCGCTATATCAACTAAACGCAAAAGTGCCGGAGAAATTTAATTGCTCTGAAACGACGAATATACAGTGGGAAGCCATATGCGTTCCAGCGCTACACGGTTACTGCAACACGGTTTCCGTCATGTCGAACACTCTGCGGAGAAACATCGAAACAGCCCAAAGACAGGCAGCCAGGTGGGCGCTGGGGGAACCAGCGCGCAACTTAGCCAATGAGTTCTCAAAAGGAGAGCTAGGCTGGTCAATTTTCGACGAGAGGGAAGCCGAATGTAAAATCACATACTTCAAGCGCATTAAAGAGATGCCCGACGAAAGATGGGCGAAGCGGATGCTGACTATGATCAGCATCATCAATGCCAGAATCAAAGCCGTAGAGAGGATGAAGACGCTTTCATTGATATATGACTGCGATAAGATAGTGGTCAAACGGTCGGAAGCAGGCGAAGCCTGTTCGAACACATTCAGAAAGAGTGTGGAGAAGATGATCCGAGATTTGGTCCATCGTGAATGGAGAGACGGCATGAGCGAAAAGCCCAGCCCGATCGAAATTTTCCCGATCTTCTAGAATGTCTTCCTGATCCCTCGCACATCATTGAATCTGTCCCTTGCTCACACCGAATTCAGCAACTAGCAAGCGCTGGCTCATGCCCTGCTGGAGCGTTCGAACAACCTCAACTCTCTTGCGCGCGGGGAGCTCACAACGCGATCTAGCCATAGTGTGCACAGAAACGCTCTGTTACTCATATAATTACGTGCGTCAACTCATCCCAACTGGAGCCACTGTCTGCATTGATTTTCGGGATTCCAGGCAGCTCTCGAGAAAGGTCAAATTCTGCCGATGTCATCGCTGAACAAGACCTACGCTGTGGATCTTGAAGCCGACGGTGTGAAACACCCGGTGGAAGTCTCGCAGAGCGGGCCGAACAGCTACTTTTCACGGATCCTCCTACACTACCTATATGAGAGAAGAAGTCGATCGTCATCGGGTAGTTATCGGCAATCAGACATGTGTGTTCGAGAAAGAGGAACATCCCTCGATGCTGAGATCGCCATCGACGGACAAACTACTCCACTTCCTGGTAGAAAACGGCAGCCATGTTCTCGCCGGTCAGCCCTACGCTGAGATCGAGGTAATGAAGATGGTTATGACTTATGACATTGACTGTTGAGGAAACCGGCACAGTGTTCACCATGGAGAGGCCAGGCGCAGTGCTAGAAGCCGGCGCTGAATTAGCGCGACTCGAACTGGATGATCCGAGCCGGGAAAACAAGGCTCAGCCCTACTCTCACGGTTTTCCCTCGATCGAATCGGAGCGCCACAGATACGATAGGCTCAATCAGCCTTTTGCAAGCGCCAACTGCGACCTGGGGAATATTTTCGACGGCTACGCCATACCTGAACTGTACCTGTCTCAGCGAGTAGAGAGGTCGCTTGAGATCTTCATGCGGACCCTTCGTGATCCACAGCTGCCTATCATGGAGCTGAAGGACATCATAGCTTCGATATCGGGCCCAATCTCCCCACAAGTGGGGTCAATAATAGCGCTGCGTGCCATGAGGTCATGATATTGAGTTATGTCCGTCTCTCCACAGAATTTTCGTACACAACCGTCCGTATCCCACTTTCATACATATCAAGTCATCATAACCAGGCCTCGTCAAGCTAGATATAAAACTGTGCGTCTGATGGCTCCGTTTCCATTTGTCCGTTCTGAATGCCAGGCCCTCCAGGAAGCTCGCTTCTTCGAAGTTTCCCTCCTTTTCGTTTCACAAGTTTCTGCGTAGGTTCTCTCCATTGGCTCGTCGGCCCCAATGTTCGTTCCAAGATTCTCGAACCCATCGGAAAAGTGATACGGAATTCTCCGAAAATTCGGCCAAATGTATTTACTTTGCGTTCATGGGCAAAGAAGCAGAAGGTGTCCCAGACCGGCGAATCATGGCGAATGAATCTCGCTTCCTTGAGGCCCAGTATTGAAGGGAATTCGGAATCGTTTCAGAGTCGGCTCGATTGATATTGATTAGGCTTTCCTCGTGATCCTGATTTTCTATCATTGCCCGAGTATTATTCCATCCCGAGCGTAGACAGCGGAACATATTCTCTGTTTCGCCTCGTACTCGGAGCCGGAGCTTTTTCATTGCCGTATTCACCTAAGATGAGGCGTGCCCCCTCGGCGATCGCGTCGCCCGATTCAAAACGAGGTTCTTGTGTACGCTGTCGGACGCGTTGCCGTGTTTCTTTCGGATGAAATCTGACGGCCGCATTCCAGGGAGTCAGCGGGAAAGATAATTCCCCAGCTAAAAGGTATCGTAGATCGAATTTCGCGCTGTTCTCTGCTGACCTGCTGCGATGTCCCGATAGTGTTACTCGTTCCAGAGCATTGTCTGCTGCCCCGAACTTATCAGTTCAGATTCTGGCGCGGTGCCTATATCTGTGGATTCTAAATCATTCGAGCTCGGAGATGAGGCACAAAAAGTCTCGAAAATGGCAGGCGAAAAGGCACTGAAATACCTTAGAATAGGCACAAGAACTTGGCGAAATATGCATGTTAGGCCGAGCAAATGCCGCATCAAACCTCTCGTCAGTGCCGTTTCATGAGAAAACATGTAATTCCGTCCCGCCTGTGAGTAATCGTCGCACGTCTGATAGGAGATTTCTCATCGAAAACAAAAATTGACCTCTAGGCGGACCATCGAGTTGTATCGGGAGCGAGATGTGTTCCTGAAGCATGGGTCGGCCGACTCGATCCATCGCCGAATCCGTTCATAGACCCTGAACTCCCCCAGGAGACCCAGATTCAGCATTTGTGTCTCAAAAGATCACATTGGAAACGAAAGGACCTAAAAAGGCGTCTTGGATCGAAAAGCGTCAGAAGAGGCGGCTATAGGCATCCATGGCGAAACCTTTGAACTTCCGAGCTCTAGTTATGAAAATCCAGAACTTTTAATTTTGTCACTTGTCCACACAACGAGAACCACTCTCCTCCGATGAAACTCATTCAGCTCTCCCAATATCTATACCTGTGCAAATATGCGGCAAAATACGTAGTACATATATCACAGCAGCTTCTCGCTCAATATACATAGCTCGAATCGTCCTGAGCAATCGAGCATCCGATCCTACGGAGCGATGGCTTCGGGTCCGAGCGTTTTGAAATTTACATAATCAGCCGTAGTATCCGTAACCACCGTATCCACCGTATCCACCGTATCCACCGTATCCACCGTATCCACCGTATCTGCCGTATCTGCCGTATCCACCGTATCCACCGTATCCACCGTATCCACCGTAGCCTCTGTATCCACCGTATCTCCCGAAGCAGCCATATCCTCCATGCCCGCACACGGGAAAACCGCCTCTGAATGCGCCTAGAGCGGCGTAGGGTGCGAGAGCTCCCAATCTGAAGGCCCCTGAAAAAAAATTCCAAAAGTATTGTATTCCAAAAGTTCCTTGTAGTTTGTTCCTCGTTGAAGCCGCTTGTGCGTGGAATACTTTGCATAAGGGACACGACGCGAGTACCTCCCTCGTGAGATGACGAGAGGCCAGTCCGCCAGAATAAAGCAAGTCTTCGCGTGAATATCCATGATGATAAGTTCAGAATCAATCCGTATGCGGGATAATCGGCAGCTTTCGACTGTCTGCCAGGTCCGCGGACTTTACCGAACGTGAGACGCATCGAATCGTACGAAATTTCCAACTTACAAGCGCTTCGAGTTGTGGAGACCTGACTGTATTCCGCAAATCCAGGAGTCGTCAGGTGCAGAATTTTACGATTCCTGAGCTTCAGAATTTTAGAGTTTCACGAATTGGCATCTCCAGCACCATAGGATTGCGTACTGACAATAAATAATAATCAGTCACTCGGACTCTCAATCTGTGAGATCCGAGAAGAGCCCGAGAAGAGCCCAAGAAGCGCCCGATCTCAGTTTCGCCGTTCGAAACCGGAGGGATGGATCAATGTCATCATTGGCGAGCTCGCCACTCGCCACGGTGTAGGGGCTGATGTAGCGGGCAAACCGGCAGGCGGCAATGTTGCTTCGCGATTGAATGACGCAGACCGCGGGTCGTACGTAAGCTCGAGACTCCGTGTGATTGTGCGGATTCGGGATCAAGCGGAGAGCCGAGCGCTTGTCCCGACTTCTCAGTGTAACAACAACGAAGGAGAAGGCACAGTGAGTGAGTGAGTGAGTGAGTGACAGACGGAGTGTTCCGCTGCGGCGGCTGCCGTCGCCACCGCTGCAGCTGCCTTGTGTGTGTATACATTTCGATGGTGTTTCTTGATGGTGGCAGGCTGTTGAATGGAGTGCTAGATAGGTGACTGGTCCTCGGTGAGCGACGACAGAATTCGAGCTCATCGGCGCTTGCCGTGCGAAGGGTTAAATTCATCTTCGACGAGATTGTCTTTGGGGAGAAGATATCTTCGTCCGGGATCGGCTCGGGGCTTATCTTCGACACAGCAGGTCAGATTCGAGGCAGAGAAGACAGTGAGCATTCAACTTCCGCTTCGAATACTTCGGAACCCCAAAGGTGAGTTCTGGACCATGAACTTGTCAACTGAGCCTCGCGTGCAGTCAGCTGTTGTCCTGGATCGGAGCTCGATTCGGGATTTGAATCCCCGTGGGCCCCTCGAGCCGTCGAATTCTCGGTGTTTCTTCGTCACCGAAAATCTCTCAGAAGTCATGTTTATGTCCATCGCCTGGGAGCACCTGTTCGCGTAGGCCGATCGTCTTTTTCGGTTAAGTGCGCCGCGCCGTTCTCTTGGACGACGGCTCAGCCGTGCGATTAGGATAAGTCTGCTCCCAGATTCTCACCCCTTCAGGAAGTGTGCTCTCAAACGAAAGTCGACGTCAAACAGGCGTTGGGATGCCGAATTTCCGTTGCGAATTCCGTGAGCCTCGCTGTGGACGACGGCGGTTTCCAACATTATTTCCGACCGCTGTGCGAGAGGGCGACGTACGTCTCAACGCATTTCTCCCCTGTGACGTATTTTGCTTTCCACAACGGCGGAGTTTTGCTTCCCGCGGAAGAGGAAACGTCGATGCTAACAGATGACCGTGAAACTGGTAGAGTGGGTGGACGCAGGCTCGAGGTTTATGTTGAGGCTGTGTGGATGAGGGTTCCGATGCTCGGAACTTCGATATGGAAGCCTAGTGTTCCATGTGCCTCTATGAAGTTGTCCGCAGGGCTAATTCTCGCCCACGGAACCTTCGACGTACTATTGGGGGAACCTGGTTACAAGTCCGTCTTAATTTCCCAGTCCGTGATGGTCATCCCTCGGATCCACTGGGAAAATACTTGAGCGATTGAGAGTTTTATGGAGAAGAGCTTGGATTTCGAAAGGCAAAAAACTGAAAGGAAAAAAACGTCAGGAATGCATGGATCGACCGTCTCGCGTGCAGAGAGCATAAGCACGTGCATGCGTGTCGCCGAAGAATAATTTGGAAAGGCTACAAAAAGTACCAATCTCCCGCAAAAACGGTGATCTCCGTGTCACTAGCCCCCTCGGCGAAAACTCACCGCTCGAGGTGAAAGGCATCCTCCGCGGCATACTTCTTCCGAAGACAGACTTGAGAGAATCGATTAGCGAATTTTATGCCGCGGAAACTTTCCCCATATCTTGCGACTCCGTGGGCTCGCTCGACCGTCTATTCGAAAGTTGACTGAGCGGCTCGGTCCCAGTACCGAGGAAAGACTTGCAATGCAGTGAAATCTTGTAACACCTGAAGAACGACTGCGCCAAACTTAGCTCTGCCGCGTCTGAAACTTCAGACGCAGCAGCGATGAAATTAGCCGAATGAAATCTTGGCACGGGAGATTGGAGTGCCGGCATTTGAAAGCTTCGCTATTCCGCGAAAACACGACGCATGGATGTTTGCGTTGTGGGAGAATCACTTTCCCCTCACATCCTGATCGATCAAGGCTATCGACAACTCGCTGACTCTAGATGTCAACTAGAAACGGCAGGAGTTCATCGAGTTTGATGTCGTATCGATATATTCTCAAAGCTCAATAGCCGTGTGAAATTCGTCACAGAATATTTCCCTCCACATAGACGGAGCGAACAATTTCGAATGAGGATATTTCCTCTCGGGCATGGACAAGCTCCCAGAGGGTGTTGTGATAAGTAGAGTGAAGGGTAACGCCTTCGAGCTCACCGGCGTTTTCCACTCCGGACTACAGTTTGCGGGATTCCTGAGGTGTTCCCCTTCATACTCACGGGGTTCCGATGAGAATCGCAGTCCGTTCTCGACAGGACTCTAACAGGCGTAATTCTTCTAGAAACTGCGCGCAGGAGCCACCTTCGAGTTTGATTGAGTTTCAGGAGTTTTCGATGGCTCAATGAAGACATCGTCCGGTTTCTCGCTCCTCAGCCAATACTAGCTTAACGGGAACCGTTTCCCTTTCTCGACGCTGCTGGAAGCCGATGCTAAGCTGCCGTTACGATTTTCTTTCCGGAACGCGGATTCCCAAGTTAAACAGAGGCAGCGGGGCGTGCATTTACGCCATCGCTCGGTTCCTCAGGACCATAGCCGACTTGTCGATGACGTGATTCTCAACTTTCTTTGGGGCCGACTTGTTGTTAGGTAGGCGATTCTAGCGACCGCATGATGACGGATAAAAAGCCATGCGCCGATCGGCCGGCCGCAAAGGCGAGTTTCTCCGAGCATTCTGGTCACTGTAAGACTAATCATTCTAACACGACTGGCATTGTGATGAGGAAGGAAGAAAACTTGTCGATTGAGGCAATGGAGGCGTTTCTTCGACGTTCTCCATCTGATTCAATCAGGCCAATCGACGCTACGATCTGATTCCGTCTCGCCGACGTCTATCGATGGCTCGGACAGATCGAGATTTCCAGAATCCACTTGGAGGGGCTAGAAAGTAAAGCTCTCAATTATTGAGTGAATGCGAGATCCAGATTCCGTTGCACAGTCGACCTCGAGAGCGATCGCCGCTCTCGGTTACTGGCACTGGATTTTAGTTCTCGATCGACTGCCCTGGACAATCCACTGTCGACCGATGCGGATGCGAGAATATCCCGTGGAGCTGGAGGCTCGCGTTGGACTGTCGCAGAAATTCTCACACTCGCTCCGTGTCCGAAGACAGATTGGAGCTCCATTGTCAACGGGAATCTTCCGGAGAGCTCATTCACGCGTTGCTCTTCTCATGGACGTGGCGGCGCGCGGGTTGAATGAATAGGCTAACTCACAGTTCACAGGTTCAATGTGTTCTGTCGCGCTCCGTAGAGCGGTCCCGACGTCGTTTGAGAATAATTCAATATCGCTGTAGTTCAGAGATGCTGTCGATCGATTGCGATCACGCTCAAAATCGCTCGATGCTTCCGCGGTGCTCCTACTCGGAAAAGACATTTGGCGCCATAAGCGATTCCTGTTTTTCCAGTCCGCCACCGTTCAGCGGCGGAGCGCGGGGAGTTCTTCGTCGAAATGTTGTTAGCACAGGTTCCAATGTGGAGAATGCGTTTCATCATCTCAAGACGTTCCTTTGATGAGGAGAGATACCGTGAGGACCCTTTCAGCTGTGCATGGAAGCCAAGACGAGATCAGCTGCCTGTTCATAGCTCATGTGAACTCGTTCTTCTCGAGACAACATGAATAATAATTCCTCTGCCGCATATCGCGCTTGCCAGGTCCGTCGATCTGTCACATGGTCGTCCCGAGTTTGTCGGTCTCACGCCTCGAGACTGACTGTCTGTTATTCGATTGACCCATCACACAGCCCTCGATATCCGGACCCTCTGACTGAATTCCAGCCCGAGACCCCACGGCTCGTCTGCGCTCACTTCGACCGAATCGGTAGATGAGTGGTGACTTACTGGGTGGATGGCGAACTGCTTGTTTGGCGCTAGATGGCGTAGCGCTTGCGTGACGTCATTGGGACAGCATGCGTTTGAGAGACGATTGATACCGAAGGATCATTCGTTTTGTTGTGTGATCATGATCAAGGCAGCTGCCTCTGATCTCATTCTCGCGACTTCCTATTGTACGTGAATTGCAGCGCTGTGGCAGTGTACTGTACGAAGTGTCCCAGTTCCGAAGCTTAGTACACGATGTCGATGTACAACTTCAAATTATACTCGGCAACGACGACCGAGCTTGGAATTGTCAAGGTTCGTCAACCCCTTCACATAGTCTGAGATCGATGTATAGCACGCTGACTAGGAGGCTCTCTCCACCGCACCAGCATGAAAAGAGCTCGACTCATCCATCCCCGAAAATCTCTCGGGGCTCGTGAGAATTTCTAGCCTCCCTCGCTTTTCAAACTCCATCCGCCTTGAGACCCCTTGATCGTTTCTTTTGAGACAATTATTGCTCCGTCCTTGTACTTGAGCTTACCCGCAAGGGAGGGAAGCATCTCCGTCATCGTTCCCATCCGGGCATTGGCGTTGAGGAGCTGTCATCGTCCCTCCATTGCAGTCGAGCGGAGATGCCCAGGGCTATCGCTTCTTTATTTCGCTCGCACTCTGTTCCGGAAGGCATTAGATGATCAGTCTCCAGCGGAATCCTGTCGGGAAATGGGAGGCAGGAGTCCGTCGGCAAGGAGCCTGCCATGCGGTTTTCCGCGTTATTCGACCTTCGTGACGCAGGGATTATATTTTTACCCAAGCGGATTAGGATAATTCAATGTTTTTGCGTTGTTGTCAATGCCCTTACAATTAGCGAATAGCATTTTCCGATCCGATATCACAGAAAACGACGCGATAGCAGAGAGATACGATGAAAGTGTGTGATTTTGAATGATATCCTCAAATCAGCGCCGAGGTTCCCTTCAAGTGTAGATTGCTAGAAAAGACAAGCCTGTGTTCCCGGAAAGGGAGAGCTATCGCTCCGCATGCGCTTTATTTGCTCGGCTGTTCTCCAGAGGCGGTGCTGATACCCGCTACTCAAGTTCTGAGTCCTGTAATTCGGTCATCGCGCAATGGAGAAGCTTCTGATTGGACGCGAAAATCGAGCAAGTTCGTTCGAGATGTCGCGATCCCATTGTCGTATGGCTCCCTGTGTATTGACCTCTCTCTTGTCTGCTTCCTTCCAGATGTCGAATAAACCAAGCCGAGCAGCTCCTCCTCCTCCAGTACCTAGCCACGCAAAAAACGATCGAAACAATAACAGCAGGAATCATCAGCGGCAAGCGAGAGACGGTGTGGCTAAGATTCCAACCGTCATTCGGCCAAAAATGGTCGAAACACCAAAGAAAAAAGCTCCACCCCGGCCGCGTGAGTATTTCGACCTTTCCATATTCTGTCCTTCGAGTTACCGATGAATCCATTGAGAAAGATATGGAAAATTCCTAATCGACCTTCGCCCCTCATTATCCACCTCTACAGTCCCCGCGGGAAATATTAATGTGACATTATTCCTATTCGACATTCCAGCCCCGCCCCTCATGGATGCCTCATTTGTACCTACTAGAACCTCATCTCTGAATCGGGGCGTCCCGCCTCCGGTTCCTCCGCCGCCAATAAACAAATCCTCAAAGCAACGCGGGCTTCACATCAATACCAAAGCCCTTAGGAAAGTCAAAATTTTCGGTAAGACCGCATCCCGGCAGTCCACCCTTTACCCTTTCGAGGACTCTGTTCGTGCTATGATCGATTTTTCTAAAGAATCATGAAGGGAGCTAAAAATTGTACTTCTGGATGGCTCGGAAGGGCGCTTGATATGCTTCACAACTCGCTGCATACTGGACTCTTGGGTCTCAAGCTTCCGACCGTCTTTGAATCGTTTCTGGATGTTTCTCGCTCCGAAGTTCCCCTTCTCTCATGAGTTTCAGACTCGATTCAAGCAGGGTGGTTCGTAGACAAGTTTTCAGTCCTTCGTCGGCACCGTCGCGTCTTGTTTCGGGAGCAATCCAAGTGACGAATTCCCCTAATTCCAGGAAAATCTTCATCGAAATCGGCTTCTTCCAATGCGAACGGAGAGTTTTTCACCGCGACCATGGGGAACGGCCGCTTTGGGGGGAGCTACACCAACCAAGCCCTGTCTCAGCCGACTCGGGGGAAGAAGCAAGCTCCGATGCCGCCGGCGGGTTCCACGAATTTTTCCGCCTCACAAGTCGCTACAGGAACTTTGATAAGTTTCGATACGCCGCCGACTTCCCCAGGCTGTGTGGCGCCATCAAAAACTAATGGATCGTCTAGTGAGTTCAGTTTTAGCAACCGGGATATTCGTATAGTCGGTGAGGAGGCTGCTGGGTCTGTAGGAAATACGCGAGGGTTCCAGCAGGAGATTCTTCGCAGAGATTCCAACTTTCGAGCTTCCTCCGGTCCATGGTTCGCCCACTCGATTGCAGGTCCTGTGATATGGGTAAGGGTCTCTGGAGAGGAGATTCCAGTCCGGTCAGAGACTTCGACCGATGCGAGAACGAGGAATCAATCGATGAATTTGTTCCCTCCTCTGTGACGCACGACGTCAAGGCCGTTACTTACAAACGTTACTTACAAAACGCCCTCGTTTTCCCGGTGACTTTTCAAGCACATGAGTCCCAGAGCACATCGCTTAGAACACCGAAAATCATTGTCTAGTTACTCCACGTGCTCCGATCGAGGGACTCGCGAGACCGTAAGGAACAATAAGCTTTTCACGGATTCGCCCCTGCCGGTGCCATGGCGATGGCGACACAACATCGGGAGACTTCCGAGCACTGCTATGCTGAATTTGGACGAGCACGTGTTCTCCCTGCCCTGATCGTCGCTTGGATGGCAGGATAGAGCATGGTACCTCCACAGAGTGGTCCTTGTCTTCCTGAAATCTGAGGTTCCAGAACACACGACTTCTTAGGATTTCCTTCACATCTGCAGAGCAGCGTAGCTGTGTCGCCGGTCCGCTTTCTGCTGTCGACCGAGTCAAACGACGGGTCTGCCTGGTCGCGCTCTGGCGCTTACGTCTGTTCGACAGTGTCGAACAAAAACATCCCGAATACGTTGATTAGGCTCATGTGGACTATCTGAAACATCGATGAACGTCATCCGGGAGTCCGGGCTGTGGCCCAGGAAGTTTTAGAAATGCATCTACAGTTTTGATATTGTGCGCGTCAAACGAATACCCCACGAAACCGTGCAGCATGCAGTTCCTGAGGCGTTGTGGACTTTTCCGACAGCCGATACCCGAAGTGGTGCAGTGCAATGGAATGCTTAGAGGTATCCAGCCGAATTAAATCCTCCGCGTTTGGAATCATACTTCCCTTCCGTTCCCAAGCCCTCATTCCGAAGCACACCTAATGCGTCGAAACGTTCGAGAATCGTTGTGGATGCGGGTTTTCGATATTCGCGAGGGCGAGTTTCGTTAGAAAATCGAGTTGATTCGGCCCGCTCGGTAGCCTTCTCGAACATCTTGCTGCGATCGGCTTGCTAAGAGCGAAATCTCTATTCCCAGATGTTCAGAGTTTGCTCGATATGGACTTCCCTGAGCCGAGTAGAACGGGCGGAGCGTCGCTGTTGGACATGGATATTCCTCCGATGATCTCAACGAGTCTATCAGTGGACAATTTCGGCTCGTCGCCATTCGATCCCTTCAGAAGCGAACCTCGAAGAAAAGCTTCGCTTCCGGTCACGACCTCGAAACTCAGTCAACCCGTCATGAGAACTCCAGAAGCCCTGGGGAGAATAAGGTTGGTAGAGATCTTGTTTCGCACCTCGGAATCCTCGAGTACCTGAAATCTCAGCTTAAGCGCCGTAGAAAGGATGATTCCAAGGATGATTCTTTTGGAACCATTCCGAGGTTCTCATGTTCTCTCGATTGCAGTCAAATCCGAGAAGAATGGTCTACACCCCACGAAAACTCCCCACCTCCCCCTCGATGTCCGGCGCCGCAATTGAATCCGTTGGATACGTCCGTGGTGACCACTCAACCTTGCGCAATGGCTCTGGCTGACTATACGAATCCGAAAAAGGGAGAACTTTCTTATAGTCAATACGAGCTGATCGAGCTCTTGGCTGAGCACGACGATTTGTAAGTTCTCCTCGCCCTTTGGCGTCCCAATCAGATTTTCCCGAACAGCTCATTGAACGAATCGTGAACCGAGCCCCGGAAAGAGTTGTTTCTCGCTGCACGGGGCTCGTCGGCTCTCACTCAGTGCTATCAGGAGCGGCAGTCGCGTGGTGCTACCTGGTTCCAATTGCGGTATACATATATCCTTGAGAAATCGAAGCTCGAGCTCTCCTTCTCCTCTTAGCTATTATCTTGGACGATTGGACGATCAGGACGGACTCGTCCGTAAAGATGCCGTCGAGGTCCTTACGCCTCTCGAGGATTCGCAACAGGACTCCGAACCAGAAAGCCAGCAAGACTCAGGATACAGACATCGGCCTTCGAGTTCGACGAGCACTGGTGTAAGTTACTTCTCTCATTCTACAGGAAACGGTCAGCTAGAGACAGCTCATTTCGATTGTTTTCCTCGATGTTGTCGTCGATCATGCTATCACGGCGGGGCAAAAGTATCAAAGGATTGTCGTGCGAGCTGGCGAGTGAGTCGATGCGTCTGGGAGGTGCTGTAGAACGGACATGCCGCGCTCTAGCTGTGAATTTGGAAAACATCTGGTGCGCTCAGCTCGAGCTCACGGGGACCATTTCCGCCGGTGACTGCAAGGTTACAGTGGAAGGCTCTCTGCGGATGCGCATTTTCTCGGCGGGTTGAGTTTCGCCAGTTTCCGATGCGATTGCCATGCGAAGGCTGCCGCGAAGCTCGCAATGCTCGCGGGAATTACCGCTCATTCGACATCCTATCCGATGATGGCTGTCTGGTTCGACCAGACTTGGGCGCTGCCTACAAGACAAGGAATTTTCATTGGAGGAAAATGACCGTGTCAACCCGCTTGATAATCACATGATGGTCCGTCTTCGCGGAGTGTCGCGAACATGACTCTGGACGCTCCCTCGGGCTGAACCCATTAGGCTGCCAGACTCACACTTCCTACCGTTCCCCCGACAAATAGTATGAAAGAGCTCCACGTCGGTACACTATTCCGTTCCTCCTTCGCTCACGCTTCGGGCTGGTCTGATCCTAAGGCGCTGAGTTTTTAGGATGCGACAACTACGACGAGGGCACCGCCTTCATTGCGGCAGAAGAACGGGGTTCCTCTCTCCGATGTCAACTACGAAATTCTGAGAGGCTGCGTGTCCTCAGCAGCGAAAGCCGCGTTCTGAATGTCCGCGCGCGGAGCGTAGCGTGATTGTGATTACCGTTCAGCGGTCGCCCTCTCCCCGGCGGCGCCCGGGACCGTGTTCCTCTCGCACACGTCTCATGTCTAGGCGTTTGGTGTCGAGAAATCAAACGTAGATTCAAGAGTCGCTGAGTACGATTCATGTTGACGGCGCGGCGCTCGCAGTGCGTTTCGGAGGATGCGCTTTTTGATGTTCTAAACCTCTCTTATCTGTCCTGCTGGGAGCTTCTTAAGTGCAACCCCGATCGTTCCGCGGTGATATCAATGTCTTGTGGAAGATCGGCGATATTCAATCGCTTTTTAAATCCCTCATATTGTCGAGCCCGCGTGAGTGCATGGAGGGACCAATGAACTACGACTCTGCATAAGGATGAACTAGGTGAACGATGGTCTGCTGTTTTTGTTCGACGCTGTTTGAGCGCTTCACCTGTCGCAATCATCG
Source organism: Galendromus occidentalis (assembly GCF_000255335.2). Lineage (NCBI taxonomy): Eukaryota > Metazoa > Arthropoda > Arachnida > Mesostigmata > Phytoseiidae > Galendromus > Galendromus occidentalis. The sequence continues at coordinate 850,408 of NW_003805434.1, forward strand.
GCGAAGGAGAGCCATACATACCCGTGGCCATAAGAACATTGTCGATGGTGCGTCGAGGAAAAGTATGCCGATGAGAAGAATTTCTCGTGGCGATCCGAAAATCGAAGAAAATATCGAGGATGTCAAGGCAATTGAGCCTGACTATCCCCAGTGGCCTACCTGGGTAGGTTTTCTTGACTTTGGAAATCGAAATTTTATTTTCTTTGGCTCTGTGCTTCATGTCCCTCTGTCATGACTCCAGTGAATCTTTCTTTCTGTTCCGCTCTCCATCGAATCCCGTCCGTGCCGTCGCCACCACCCGGAATGCTTCAGAATTTCTGAGTTTTCGTCAATAGCTCATCGAGTCTGCTCCACCATAGTAGATTTGTCGGCACCGTTGCCGAAAACTGCTCAGCCGGAATGCTAATAGCCTTCCAGCGAGGAGCTCTATTGGCTCCGAAACGTTTTTGACATTTGCGATGTCAAAGTTCTACAGATGTCTCGACTTTGACCATGTGCAGTTCAGCTCAACATCAGTCAGCTCGTTTGCCAAGCCGCTCCTTGGCGATGAATGGAAACTATCGGAGTCCGTCTTCTGGTTTTCGTGACTCGCCTGAAAAAATGTCGATGAAACACTTCCGCTCATTGCTATAGGGAGTCTGGAGCTTGGATCTCATCTTTTGGAATTCAGATCATTTCGCTCCTCATTTAGCTCTCTTCCGGGGTTATATTCATGAAAGTATAGGTTCTATCGGATCATCTGTGTCGAAGTCGGGCGGGAGTATGGATGCATCCCTGATGAAGCTCCTCGTGGAATGTAGCGTACCGCCTCGCTCTGGCAGTGATAATTGAACAATGCCATTGGTTCGCTCCCCGAACGGTGCCTAGCCGAGCTCACGTTCAGAAGCCCTCCTGGGTAGTCCCCTTCTCCGATCAGTATTCGAGTCCTTGCTTCCAGCCAATAATTCGGTTTACCGCCAACCCGACCCGGATTGATCTTTTCAAAATCACCAATCGTAACACTCGGGCCCGAGTTTCGCTCCTTCTTGTCATTCGGAGATCGCGAGTCGCCGGAGCAGCTTGACATTTATCCATTATTTGCTCATCTGATGTGAGTCAACGGAAAAGCGTGTGACGTAATTCTCAGATTTGATTTCAACATTCGTTTCCATGCGTTCGATTCGCTGACTGCGTGTTCTCACAGCAGTATTTGGACAATTTGTGACTAAGTCAGTCGTGCTGGAAATTCGAAGGAGTCGGGAACACAAATCCTCCATAAGCCGAGCTACGCCCTTAGACAGATTTAGATGCTTCGTTAGAAGCAGAGCTCATCGCTCGTTAGCGGAAAACTCGAATCCGGCGGAAATCGAGATCGTCCGAACATCAATAGCACGGAATCGTGCTCGACGAGCGACCCACAATAGCTACCCATCGACATGAAATTCGGACATGTGCGTCGAAGGTCATCAAGGAAATCCATTTCTCCTTTCCTTGGCTCCACGATCATCGAAGAGCGCTTTCCCTTTGCACACTACGAGCCGGCAGTGAATTCTTCTAACTCAGGAGGCTTGTTCCCTTCATCCGAGCGTGAATTGAACTTTTCGTCATCCTCCTCCCGATCCTGTCGGGATGTCAAACCTGTGATGGGGTGTCGCGCCAATGGTGTATCACAGCTCTGTACCGTCAGATGACCCGGATCTCCTGAGGCCGTTCTGCTTCGTTTACCGCCGAATAGCTTTTTGACGGCTCGTCATACTGTTGCGATCGAGTTCTGACGGATCCTATGGGGAACTGTCAGCATGTGCCGCGGATGTAGACGATCCAGAGCGGCTCGGGAGAGGGGAACTCCGCGATCAAATGCGTATCCCGAGAGCTGTGCTACAGGAACGTGAGGCAGCGATTACCGAGAAGTAATAGATAATCTAACTTCGGATCATAACGCGACTTACTTAACCCATTCTTGATGAACCTTCAGTCTTCGCCAACCCAACTCTGCAGCGCAATATTCTGGTTTTGGAATCTCTCGAGCTTTTGAGGACCTGTCGATTCTAAAGGGCTCGAGCAATTCGCAGACCCCTAACCTGACTATTGACCTAACCCGAGTTGACGGGAGATGTTCAGCAGAGTCGATGAATACTGATGACATACTTTTTTACAGGACGATAAACCCGAGACGGAGCGATACATTCATGAGAAACCCGTGGCATCGGTCTCTCCTCTCCCGAACCAGACCAGCCAGAACGAGGATTCTGAGCAAGCCATCGCGCTTTACGATTTCGCAGCTCAGCACGAGGACGAGTTATCATTCAGCGCTGGAGATCGTCTCCTGGTCACGTCTCGATGCGATCAGGATTGGCTCTATGGATGCGCACTAAAAGGTGAGCTCCCCGTCGATTGGGTTCCTTTTTGCCCTCCGGACACACTTGGTCCCTCGTTGGATCTCAGAATCATTCGACTCCTTTAGTCCGGATGCCGGAAGAATATGTGGAGTGGTCGACGCTGGATTTATTCGGAATCCGAGGATTGTGCCGTCGGAGCCTATTTGCTCGAAGGTAGCGAGGCGACAGAAAATCAGAATTCGAGTCTATCCTCCGGAGCGTTCTCACGCGAGCGGTCATCCGTCCATCCCCAAACAGAAATTGTTTGTCGCTGCGATGAGTGAGCCTGAGCGTTTCCTGTCGATGGCCAATGCAGTCTGCTCATTTGTTCCATTCATTAACACGAATCCGGACCATTGCTGAGCCGCGTTCGGCTAATCGTGAGTTGTGAATTTGAGAATGATCCTGTGGAATACTACTGGAATCCTATGAGTCCCGAAAAGTCTGAATTCCGACAGGATCCGGAACGCGATGTCGAATGTTCCGCCCGGATACGGATCATAATCAGCTCGCTGAAAGAGAAATGTCTGTCCATACTACGAAAAGTTCAGGCCATATCGCAACGACAACATATTTACTGCTTCGAGGCTATTAGCGTTCTTTGCTCAAAGGCCGATCGTTCGGAAACCGCGTTGCTCCGAACACCGTGCGATTCGATGACTGATCGGCCGTTAGCTGCTTGATTCATTGGCTGTTTCCTCTTCTTTAACTTGGTCACGAATTGCTTACTTCCGAATGCGCGACCTACTCGATATCCGAGTGCGCGACGATAGCGGCGCGACGGACTATCTACGACTGACCTAGTGCCGGTATCGGTACGAGGGAGCCGCTTGATTCTGGGGCCCGGCGAGGTTAACCGGTGTTATACATCAGTAGGTCTGGCTTGATTCCGGAGTTCCGAACGGAGTCCAGCTTCCGATGTCGAAATTCTACGCGTGCGCTCTCCTCGTTCGGTGGATTGAAACTATTATTTTCGCAGACTCGAAATACGGTATATTCCCGGCGAGCTTCGTCCAAATTGGTTCCGAAAGCGGCTCCGAAACTGAATCTCTCAAAGAAATAGAAAGCAATTGTGAAAACCTCGATGGAGCTGAGGGCGCGAAGAAACCGATCCAAACGACGACTAAATCATCGGACGGTCGACCCGTAATCGCCATTTTCGCCTTCTCTCCGGAGCAAGAGGGCGATCTCGGATTCGAGGTGAGGAACAGAATTCTCGCCGAACGATGCACTCTGCTCTCTGCTGAGTCTCTCGGATCGAATCTGTGGATTTTATCTGAGCCTCCCACGAGTGAAATACCTGAATTGCATCGAATAACGCGAGCTAATTGACAACCTCGATTTCTAGGAGGGAGAAACTATAAGTGTGCTCTCACGGATCAACAAGGATTGGTTGATGGGGAGGAACGCGAGAGGTGAAGTTGGTCAGTTCCCGGCAGGTTTCGTCCAACTCACGGACACGACGAATTCCCAAAATTCGACGGTGAGATGTGGATCCTGATGCCAACCATGCTGTATGCGTGACGCATGGGCGAGCGACGCTTTCTCACCCTCAAACTAATTATCATTAGCAATAATAAACACTCCATATACCAGCATTGGCAGAGATCAACATTCAGTTTTCTCCGCAGACTCTCGCCGACTCCAACGTTTATGTCTGCATTTTCGACTTCGAGGCCCAACAAACGGATGACCTCACCATCAGAGCTGGAGATAAGATACGGGTGAGCAGCGCAGCGAGTTTTTGCTTGTCCTTCCGAATTCGTCGTTCCGGCACTCAGGTACTTCTCCGGTACTCATACTTCTGCCTTGCAGGTGACGGAGAAAATTTCGGAAGAATGGTGGCAGGGTCACGTCTTAGGAGACAAACGTGAGGGAATATTCCCTTCGAATTTCGTCGAGCCCTTATAGAAGCTCATCAATGCAGCGAGCGAGATTACCTGGAACTCATCGATTCCTGCCCGTGATCGAAGTCTGAACACTCTCGCCGGTGCTTGAAAAAAAAACCAGGAGATTCTACCGAGTTCAGCGGCAGCAACCGAGTTGAGAGCCGATCGCGTTTTGTCGACCACAAAGCAATGCGTGGATTCAAGTGTCAAAAACCCCTAGCGATGATAGTCAGAGCTCTAGAATCATGGAACTGTTCGATACCTCTCCCATTCTCGCAGGCATGCATATCTTCGTTGATTTATATCGATTGCATAGTGATTGTTCAGTGGTGTTCGCGGAGAAGCCAGTCGATCCTCCGAACGAGAGAGAAAGTTTGTACCGGAGGATGTCTACAATTACTCTCGGATAGTGGGTTACCCCTGTGATCGGCAGAGTGATAATAGGGTTTCGATGACGGATTATTCTTTTTTACGATCATTCTACAAATTGGGGATCTAAGTCAATACATTGCCGGATAGAAACGTTGTACATTCATAATTTTAGGAAGAATCGCATACGAGATAATGAGTCAACCGGCACGAACCTCTGCGAAAAGAAACCTCAGCGTGTCTAGAAGCCTCGTAAACGACGCCATAAACGTTCACAAGCTCGGATCCTATAGGTAGAGAAGTCGAAGAATAAAGTTGGAAGATGATCGAGAGAAGCGCCGTGATGTTCGTTACCCTGAATTCCCCCAGCTGTCTCCAGGTAGGAGCTGGAGTGTAAATTCCGAATCTTTCGATGCCGTCGAGGAACTCGGAAACTTGAGCGAGAGGAGCTCCGAGGTCACAGCAAAAAAGTCATTCAGTGAGCCGTGGGCGGCCCTCGCAGCATCAGACCGAAATCGAGGTTCAGGGAAGCGAGCTTTCAAGCGTGATTTTTCTTCTGAGACGGTTATTCATGATACCCATGGCATAGGCTGTCGAGAGGAATAGGCTTCAGAAAAAGGATAGGGTCATGAAAAAGAGATCGGTCCCTGGAAGAGGAACAGGTTCTTGGAACAGCTTTAGGCTCCTGGAGAAGGAATAGGTTCCTGAGGAAGGAATAGGTCCCCGGAAAAGGAATAGCTCCCTGAAAAAAGAATAGGGTCCGGAAGGAGGAATAGCTTCCTGAAAAAAGAATAGGGTCCCGAAGAAGGAATAGGTTCTTGGATTAGTACAGTGGGGTCCCGATTTACGAACGCCTCGGATAACGAATGTTCCAGATACCGAACCATTTTGAATTGACACCATTTTGAATTGACACCATTGGTCCGCATTACGAACCAGTTTGACCCGCTTAACGAACTTCCTCATATTTCTGGAGAAAATTAGAGGGGAGGACAGAGGTCGTCGGATTTCGGTATTCTCCGCTTTTCTGTGGTAGCGCGTCGATTCGCAGCGATCTAGATGCACGATGCCATCTAGATTCTCGATGCACGACACTTTGACGTCGCGCATGTGACTATTCAAGCTACCTATATATATACATGACTACACAAGCCATGTATATTTTTATTCTTGATCTTTCTAACGTAGTAAATAAGGTATGATCACCCTACTCCGGGCAACCCGTCACCCGAAGGCATTGAGCCGTGAACAGCAGCGGCGTTCCCTCTCTGAACCTCTATCGACAAGCGCTGAAGGAGGAACTCCGTGGCCCTCTTATCGCCCGACTCGGACTCGATACGAGCACCCAGATCTCGGAGGAAGGCCTCTGTGCCCTCACCGAAAACTCCGAGAGTCTCAATCGCAACTGGTTGCACAATGAAGCGGCTCTCAAGAACCTGATACTTGTCCAGCTTTTTCCTCTCCGCGAGCCTTGCAATCGCACCTCCCGAGCGGACCGCAAGGGCCTATGAGAGGGAGCGAGAGTGTCCCACACCGTGGCATCCCAGACGAGAGCCTTACCTGCCCTCCAAGGCGAGAGTGTTTGGCCATCCGGGCGGAGGCCTGAGCAGCTCGAAAGACCGGTGGGCTCCGATATGTTGGCTATCCTCGCGGATAGAAGGGCGCAAGACAAGGGCTTATTAATAGCTCACAAGCCATGTGACTATTCACTGCGCATCGGAAAACAAACCGCGCTTTCGCCATAACTTGTTCCGTGGATCTCATTCCTTAATAAAGCTGGGTACCTTAAAGATTCCTACTCCCCCTCCCCTCTTCCTTCGCGGGATTAGATATCAAAGGTGAATCGCAGGACTTCCGAAGGGAGCTTTCAGAATTTACTGAGACTGCCATCTCGGACAGGTGTAGGTCAGGATTTTGCATAATCCTCACCGGGGTGCCTCCCTGATGGAGGGGGCCTGTTCAGGAAAAGACAATCGGGCGGTCCTGAATGGTCCCTATGCCGAGTTTTCTGGGCCAGATTCTTCCGGCGCGTAATCGATCTAGACGCGCAACGATAGTAGTCTTACTCGCCTAGTCTTTTCCGAATAGCTTGAGATCCCCTCTGCAGATCATCTCTTGTGGATTTCCGAGACGTGCTCCTTGGTAATCACTTCAATTTCGCTGAACTTTTCATCTTCATCTCCTCGAGCCGCAACGATTCTTCACTTGGGGTTCCTCTCCCCATCGCTAGTCCGTTACTCTCCGGGAGGATTAATTCCGGGTCGATTTGATATTTGATATCCCTGCTAGCGGAAATGACAAGGGTTGAGGAATGCCGCATAACCTCACGATCGAGAAACTCGTTGAAGGAAAACGGAGAGTGAATGTCGATTGAGATTTCAAGCCATCACCCGCTCACACGTCCTATCTACTCCTGCTCTTAAAAGCCCTTGATCCATCATCGGGCTAGGTGCTTAGACTCTCTGCTCCTGTTTGCCCGTCTTGCCTCGACTAATCTTGACATTCCGCGTGCCGCAAATCGAGCGTTTCCGCGGAAACTTCCCATTCGACCACCATCTAACAAGGGGAGTGCCGAACATGTAACACGCCGATCGGGCTGAAACTTAGGTCATAGAATCCCCACCCCGAGAGAAGTTTAACCCTAGGATATTATCTGCGTATGGCCACTTTAAGGGTGTTTGAAAAAATTCGAAAATCCGCCCTTAAGCATTGACTCTATGGGAATAATGGAAAATACTATGAACAATGGACGAATATTGGATCTGCCCGAGATAACCGAAAACATAGTATGTTTTTGGATCGCCGGATTCAAATTTGGCGCATCTTCATGAGTGGTATCGACTCCCAATTCCTTCGAAACAGCCAAATAATTAGAGCCAAATTTCTACATGAACGGAATGGAGCAATTTATTCTGACGGATTCAGTGTACGTGGTAGTCCACGAAGAAGCACTTCACACATAGATTCTGCTTGCAATGTATGCATATGATGAACGGAATTCCGCGACATGAATCACCGGAACAAATTTCGATGACCGAGAACAACATCTCGACGATACTCAGGAAGGGTATCTCCGGCACATCGAAGCCGGACTTGTTCCAGCCGTACAGCCACATACTTCGGAAATCAGGGTGCTGAAAATGATTATAGATGAGTGATTGGAGTCGAAGGACATCATCGCGGCGGTCGATGCGGCATCCGATCAAGCCACATGCTCGAGTCATTCGCTTCGCGAAATTCTTCCACAGTTGGAAGCAGTAAACGTCCAGCGGCTGAATCAACGGTGTTGACCCCGGCGGTAGTGTCTTAAGGCAGATTTCTTCGTCGTCCAGTTGGAGCAAGCTCTGATCTCGCTGTCCGCCCCAGGAATCGAGATAAAGCACACATCGATCCACTTGGGTGCAATCCAGAACTTCCTTTAGAATTTCCTGACACCAGATCTTCATCAGTCCCCTGTCCAACTTCCCAGACTTGGTGCAAGTTACAAACAGATTTTTGTATTCCGTTCATAAAATGCATACATTGCAAGCAGAATCTATGTGTGAAGTGCTTCTTCGTGGACTACCACGTATGCTGAATTCGTCAGAATAAATTGCTCCATTCCGTTTATGTAGAAATTTGGCTCTAATTATTTGGCTGTTTCGAAGGAGTTGGGAGTCGATACCACTCATGAAGACGCGCCAAATTTGAATCCGGCGATCCAAAAACATATTATGTCTTCGGATATCTCGGGCAGATCCGATATTCGTCCATTGTTCATAGTATTTTCCATTATTCCCATAGAGTCAATGCTTAAGGGCGGATTTTCGAAAAATTTTTAAACACCCTTAAAGTGGCCATACGCAGATAATATCCTAGGGTTAAACTTCTCTCGGGGTGGGGATTCTATGACCAAAGTTCCAGCCCGATCGGCGTGTTACATGTTCGGCACTCCCCTTGTAAGAGACGGCAGCGATTTGCAATGAGCTCCCTCCCGAAGTGATTTCGACTCGCCAACTTTTTCACTGAGCAAGAAACGCCTGGAGAACCCTCTTTTCCGCCCAGGAGTCTTCGACTACCTGCATCAATAGGCTCTGAAGACAATTCTTCTAATCTAAGTCGATTCATATCATCCTTCTAAAATCTGCGTTCCCTTGGGGATAATTTTTGATTGGGCCCTGCGGAAATCGAGAGCGAGGAGCTCATTCAATGTTTCCGACCCTCCCCATGAGGTTCCGTCAGACCCCATCACATTGGGAGAGCTTCCATGTTTAAATCAGAGGGTTCACAGAAGATGGTCGATTGAATCATCTTGATCTTTCACATGCGCTATGATTCCTTTCAATTCAGGAGCGATACGTATTGCGTTCACACATCGTCATCCCACCCGTTCCGGGTCGCCCTCGTCCCTCGGGTGACTCCCTGTGCTATGTCAGGGAAAAGTCTGATTCTATAGGCGAATTTCATGGGGGGGACGTCGATGAGCGACTCGGTGACTTCTTCCATGAGACTCCCATTTCTTCCTGAATGATTCCCAAACAATATGTGCGTCGTTCCCGGGTGTACCATACCTTGGGCAGCCGAAGTCTACAGCAGGGTCGCGGTCGCGTCGAAAAGCCGTTAGGAATATTCTACGAACATCTGGTGGGGCTGAAACTTCCGCAGCAGTACAGCAATGTGTCTGCTATCGGTATCTTCAATGCCGGCACTAACTCACCTGCGGACGGTGTTACGCCAAGACTGATAGAGCACGGCGACGCCTGGGTCTGCTCATGAACCCTGATCGGTTCATTACGGTGCGTCATTCATAAGACTGAAATGGCAGTCATGTCACGCCTCCGAGCTATGCCCCAGCCGCTGTGGATGCAGCGGTGCTTCTCTCGATATAATCCTCCTGACGTCTCGCCCCGGGAATCGAATGATTGTTTTCACTGTCCCAGAATAATCATGATGCCTTAGGAGTTTCTGCTGGAGATTGATATCATCTCGCCGCGTCTGAGGAGCTTCAATTTGACCGCACGTTTGACACAATTTGACCTCCGGCGAAAAACTGACACGGGTCCGGCGGACATTCCGGCGCAGCCCACTCGGGAGCGCACCCACAGGGGAACTCTTGTTCTCGTTGGACGTTTGCAGATAACGAGTCGATTCATTCCTCCTCGTACAAGCGACTCGCCTTTGATTGTATGACGAGGCATCTCTCCAGATTGAGCTCCGCAATATGAAGGACAGCGATCCCTCTCTTTCGTCGGGGGAGAATAAGCATTCAACATCAGCATTGGACTGAGGGCAATCCTGAGAGTCACTCCCCGTGGCAGTCAGGTCCGACAAGCGGGATTTTAGGATTGTTCCGAATTTCTGGCATCCTGATCGAGGATCCATTAGTCCAGGCTGAACGCAGTCTACAAAATTCATTCTCACGCAGAGAGACAGAAACCCGAATCCTCTCAGTTCTGTATAGCTGCGAAACGGGATATTCAATCGAGGACCGATCTCAGCTCAGGACCCTTTACAAGAAATTTTGAGCAGACTTGTTCTGAAGCTCTCCCGTCGATCTTGGGAACGAATGGTACAAATTCATCATGGACCGCTTCGCACCGGAACCGCTCTCGCCTCGCGTCCCTAGTCTCGAGAGCGAATCGAGCCGGAATTACGAGAAGATGACATTTCTACCAAATGAACAGTACTCTGTAAGTTAGTCCATAAGGCCATCCAGCAAGCGATTCTCCGACCAAGCGACATTGAAAACATGAAAATGAAAATTCATCATTCATTCATCATTCATTCATGACATCCCGTGGATTCGGTCGAGAACCGGACTACCCGGACGCAACAGGACGTGGCTGGGATGATCGAAGCTCTACGCATATGGGAACGGGTATGGGTGTTTGTGTGTGCTCATCCGAATTCAATGAGTGCGAATGAACCTCGAATGACGCGGCAAACGTTCATGCTCCGTACCCTGACTTTTACAAGACGCTCTATACATTCCTATCGAATTACGGTTGCCGGAGCAGCTCTGACCGTAAGCCGTTCCGATGCTCCGTGATATCGACGGGGCCGGCGAATTTCGATTCAGTCCGGTATATGATCCTATTTGACGAGCAGATCGCCCTCGGGTTTTTGGAGAGAAGCTATTTGGTGTGAAGTTTCCAGTCTAATGAGATTACCTTGTTCCTCGCATTCAGCGGCGCATGTGGGTTTGGGCAAGCAAGGCACGTGCCACGCGCGCTGATTTTGGGAGAGGGGACGCAAAATCGAGATTCCTCCCCCTCATGAGAATACTAAGATTCGGAATCGGAGTTCGATCCGAGACAGCGCGGCGGACCCCACCGAAGAAGTAATGTAGCTATTTCCTTTCGAGACATCAGGAGTCATTCGGATCCGGTGCGAGATTCAGACGATGGAACATAGATAGTTTCCCCCAGAGGCATGCGTTCTCTGTCTTCCTCTCTCAATTCAGATGCGGATTCTCTTCGCAGAATCGGAGCGGGAGGCGGAAATTATCCCCTGACCGCAGGGGGAAGCCAAACCATCCCCCAGCTTCCTCATACGCTGAGGAAAGTTCTTTTCCCGATTCGCCTATCACCAATACTGAATCGAATGTGCCGAAGAGTCCATGGCACACGGATGAATACAGGGAGTGGACTCGAGATCAGACCCCGTCTAGGGGCTGTCGTCCCATCGAACGTATCAGCGCGCCTCTCATCATTCGCGAGCATTCTTCCTCAGAATAAACCTTAGTCTCCGTCGTTCCCCCTAATTCCGATCCCCAATTCGAGTCCGGGAACCCTTTTGGGCAGAGGTTGACGAACTAAGGGAATTCTAAGGCAGCGGCGGTCAAGTGGGGTTGCATGGACCGCCGGGGGTCCACAGCGAAATTTCCGGGGGTCAACAGCAAAATTTTCGGAGGTTTACGGCGGGATTCCGCTAGGGACGCGACCAGAGTGAGCCTCTACGGCGGAGAGGATTGCTGATTGTACTCGTATCCCTACAGCTCGGTATCTGTGTGCGAATCCATTGGATTTCTACGCTTCAGGAGGAGCTCCGAGTGCCTAGATCTCAAAATGCGCTCGGGTTCTTCTGATTGGCCCTCTTCCACTTCAATCTCCGTCCGGAGAACTCCACACATGAGGCGATTGGATGGGAGCAAAATGGGAAATAGGGGGTCCACCAGCTCCTACGAAGGCGGTAAGGGGTCCAGCTGCTTTTCCGAGTTGGCCACCGCTGTTCTAAGGTTAGGAGGGAAAGCGCCAGTTATGAATGACACGGTGGGCACAAACGGAGGAGCTGAGATTTCCTACCACATACACGGATGCCTCTGGTCCGCTCTGGACTCGTTGTCTGCGCATGGGCACGTGAGTAGAGGACGACTGATTATGCGAGCCGCGAACTCCCCACATTGATTTAAGGAGTCAGAGGCTCCAGGAGGGTATCACTGACCTGAGATTGTCCCGATCTAGAACGTCCACGCGATTCTCCAGTTATTTCGCTTCCTACGACATTTGCAAGGCCGCGTCCTTACGCTCGGGAGGGGGTCGACGAACTTCGAAGCTCGTCGTTCATGTTCCGACCTGCATACCTAAATCGCACCTGGCGGAGTTGATCGAGAATCCGGAGTACAATGCTCCGTTCGAGCCGTCCTCGGAGCTTTGACATCGAGAATAGGGGTCTCCTCACAAACCCGAAATCAGAGGTCGACCTTCCAATGAAACTTCGCACATGAACCTTGCCTGGTCAAGTATATTTCTGCGGAAGCTGCTCGGGTTTCCCAGCAAGCTTCGGGGTTTGATTGGCGCGGCAAGGCCCTGGGGCAGACTCCGACGCAGTGCACATCCACATTGAAGACGATGCACCTATCACCCGTCCACATGATTAACGATCCCTACTCCCAGACGCTATTTATTTATTTTATTAATTTACTATATCCGCCCAATTCGGCTTATCCGACCCGGTAGATCACATGTCGGAGGTAGGTCCCGCCGTATGTGGCAGCCTCGCCTGGAAACTCACGATTTTTGCAGCCTGCTTCGATCATCGATGGATTGATTGCCGCTTGTTTTTCCCTTCTCATGTCTTGCCGTGTGTAGTCTCCACACGGAATCGGTAAGCGCACTGTTCTGCGGGGTGGGGATTTCCACGCAGAGTGAGAGAGATTTTGAAGAGCCGTCGGAAACCGCGGATCCGTTTTGGAGCTCAAAAATTGATTTTCTCCAAAATCCTGGTCCAAGGCACTCTCGAGCGTCGAACATCATCTCTGGCAGTCTTTCCGAGAAATTACTCAGAGCCCTTGCGTAAGCCGAAGGGATTGCCTCTCGGGGAGCGGCGGCAAGATCGGCGGTGAGATCGTCATCTTAAGATCCGAATCCGCTTTCTGTTAGCTCAGAAACTCCGCAGTTTCTCTTCGTCCTACGCATTCTTTGATGATTTTTCCGCATTCCCATCATCGACGAGAAGAGTATCTTATTTCCGAATGAATATTAGGGTCGAGAATTACTTCGCCCCCCATTCGGAGAAGGCGCGCTTCCCTCGAAGCTCTTCTGCCCGGAGGGTTGAGTCGACGCAGTAACAGCGGCATCACGAATCCGATCTGAAGGAGGAGCTCGAATATCACACAATGGAAACGGATAGATGCTGGAGCTGTGCGTGACGCGAGTTCGTTCCCCGGTGACTGCCGTTCGAAAGAGCATCGAGATGGCTGTGTAAACAGCAAAAAGCACATGGGCAACGGTGTCGTGGAGTCGCGAGGAATGTATTTTCAAGATCGTTGTAGGTGATTTGGCTTCTGATTCGAGTCCGGCTCAGCTCGATCGATCGATCAATCCTATCTCCTCTGGAATACCCTGGAGGCAGGTGGCCCGAAGCCAGAGGTGTCCCTTATAGGTGCAGGTCTCCGAACGCCGAGTAGGAAATGAGTCATTCCTTATGAGAAGGCGTCATATCCCTCCATGATCCCCTACTATCTATCAGGATGGGTCCGACACCTTTGTCGTCATCAACTGTCATTCATGCCACCCAAAGGGACTTCCAGGCGAATTTATGAGAGGAACTTTCTCATCTGCCAACAAGGCCTCCCATTTGAGCCGCGAACGCCACGCGAAAAAAGACGCTTGAATTGTTCGAATGTTCTCGGCTGAACAAATATGCCCTGGGGTCAGTTCGACTTAGAGCAACTCAGACAAAGTCTTTTTCACGACAGCCTGCATTGAGAGAATTGCAGACGGAAAGTATAGAAGGCTCGCGAAAACCTCGAATAAGGTTTTCCCCCCACTCCAGAGGGTCTAGGGGAGACGTTGATGGATTGCTCCAGCCGCATGTCACGGGTTGCCCGCGCGAAAATTCTCAGTCAAATAACGAGAAACTCCGACTGGCGCTACGGTTCCCCCCAGTCCGTACGCTCCCTTCCGCGACTAACAGCGCGAATCGCAGTGGGATCCAGGTTGCTCCTCTATCTTTCCGGATTCCAAGCTCTGGTCGCCCATGCTGAGATGGGAGCGGCGACTCGCTTCGCGAGCGACCGGCATAGGGACCGTCCTTGGAACGCGTTCAATAGTTGAGCCAATATTCAGCGCAGAAAACTTAGATTCCTCGTATAAGAGGCGACATCCGAAGCGTACGGAGGACAGTCCCCGCTTTGTGAGGCTGAAAGTCTCAGCGACAAGGAGTCGATCAAGTCGAGCGTGCTGCAAAGTATATCAGCGCGCCCCAGGGCATCCAAGGCATGCACATGTCGGGAAGTCAGGCGTAAGGCTGCATGCATTGAGCGGGACAATATTAGTCGCCAAGTTTCCCGTACGCAAATCATTTCGGATCATCGAGAGCATGCGGAAATCGTCTCTTCGCTGCCCTATCGATACAGACAACGCACTACTCTCCTTCTTTCGTCTGCTTCCCCGCTCGCTTAGAAATTCTGGATATTGAATTTCCCACACCGCAGCTCTAGAATGGGGAAACGGGAGTGCTCGAGCAAAGCGGCGACACGACTTCGATCGTGTTCCGAAACGAGTTGGGACTCCTCCGCTTGGAACAAAGTCGAGAAATTGCAACGCGTCCCGGAGTCAGAACGAGTAGCCAATGAGCAGAGCGTTCCCGGATCGGAGCCTTTTCGAAATTCTCCTGATAGTCACAGGAATGGCGGAGACCGACAGATGTTGTGACGTGAAGAGCAAACTGCTTCCGCTACGATGGCGAGACCATCAACGCTGAGAGCGCGATGAAAGTCACTTTCCAACGTCAAGCTCCGTCGCTCCCGATTCTCATTAAGCTGTCCTTGTCCACGCGTGATACCTATGCGTTTTCTTTCCGACGACTGGCAACTGAATCCCTGACGTCGACGAGCAAATCGTAATCCACGTCCGAGGCTCGAGCTCGAGTCTCAGGAATCTCTTCCGAGCGTCATTCTGTGCGCCATTCACGAAACCTCTTGGGATTCCTCCACGAATGCCACTTTTTTCGCTGACAGGGCGGTCACACTCTGGGGGCCCGTAGGGATGCGGACGATTTTCCTGTGGATACGTTACGATATCACTGAGCCGTTTCAGGGAAACAGAATAATTGGATCCATCGAGGAGCAGGACGATTCGGCGCGAGACGATTCGGAATCGTATCGATTCGGAATCGTCCGCGCCGAATCGTCATGTACCGGATTTTTGCATCTCCCGATTGTTCAGCTTGATTTACACGGTTCTTCCTCCCCTCGCAGCCCCCCTTCCCCACAACACTCTGCGAGCTCCATGTTTGAAATTAGTCCATTCCCCTCCTCTTCATCGGAATACAGCGCGGTCGGATGGACGGTTCAGGAGACACTTTTCCATGTAGTCGGTCGCTGCGCTGCAGCCGAGTCGGCTTTGGATTCGGTCGACGGGGAGAGATGACTCTTTCTCGATGCCCTTCCCCGCAGGACGGCTCTTTCCTCAGCACGAGGATTGTTGCGTGAAATCGCCCCCAGAAGCGATGTAGCTTCCGCACATCCCAGGCCCAACAAGTACAACCAAATGTAAAAATAACCCTCAAGCAACGCGTAATAACCGAATAAGTACCATACCGTCGAAAAAAAAATAACTTAGAGCCACCTGGATTGGCGAAACGATTGTTTTTGTGACAACGGATCAGTGTCGTGAGAGTGTCATCTATCGTTGTGAAGGCGCTCCTCCATCTTATTGCTCTGCAGCTACTTCCCCGGATTCATTGGAGGAAATACCTTCGCGCTAGTGCTATTGTGAACTCCTTCCCAGGTGGCACGGACGTGGTCTGCAGCTGCACTGATGGAATTAATGCAACTGTGTAGTTCTTCGTTCTTCACAGTGGTACTCCGATATTTTGACGATTATGCGCTGCAACTTTTTGAAACGAACTTCGACTAACATGAAACTAGGATATGGATAGTTCGGACACACACATTGGCGTCCTCTGCCATGCTCCGAGGTAAGAGCAGCCTTACGCATTACCTCTTCGCGAGAAAGTCAGAGAAGAAACGATTCTCGAGTCATTGACGGGGGAAATACCTGAATTTGATTCGATATCCGAAATCTTCTAGAAAAAATCGTTATGTTCAAGTTTCGGTGATTTCCGTCTCTTGCCGCCACGAAAACCGAGATATAGTTGAAGGGCGAGAAACTTAAATTTTATTGGCTATTAAGGGAACGATTTGACACCTTTTGATCTTTAGCGGTGACCATTCAAGACGCTGTTGGGGTTATGACTATAAAATGAAAATAGCCCCTTCCATAGGCTCAATGAAAATTTTACCGAATCTCGCCCGCGGTTTAAAATTCATTACTCTTCGAGCGATATATTCTGGAGGGGCTATGCATCACGAGTTCCACTCCGTTCCAAAAATTCCGAGCGACTCGCCGGATTCGGATAAGTGGCTTTGAATATTACCATTGTTGGGAGAATAGTTTCAAACCAACGATATTACTGAAAAGGTCTCATTCCCTTACACGAGCGTCACTCGGTCAGATGATTGATCTTTTTATTTCCAAGCGAATGAGAAATGGGTGATCCCAGCAGCTTCTTGGCCGAAAGAAAACCACGTCCGAGGCGAGCGCAGAAAAAAAGGACGTCAATAACGTCTGATATTCCCTCGATGATGAGTACTTCGACGGAGATCATTGACGGACAGATGTCATTCTCAAACGTCTAGAACGGGAAGCCGACTTTCCTCTGGTGAAGCTGCTGCGGAATATCGTGAAGATTTCACCTTTGCTCTTCGCCTCATGCCTTCCCGTAACCAAAACGGAGTCATTCGCGCACAAGATGTCGCTTCACAAGGCCTGTTGAGCTCGCCGAGAATTGTCGATCTTCTGAAACCGACATTCGCAGAGAGCGTCGAGCTCCGGCGATTCTCCCCTTCGAGTAACTCGAGGTCATGTCTCGAATGGAGAGCTCAGATCCTTCTTATCTCGAGCTCCCCGTCACGTAACCGCTCAGCCGCGGAATCCGAAAGCTCAGACGGCCGCATCCGTCCGGTGGGACAGGCGTCTGAACAATTTCGAAGAGTTTCGAGGATTTCTACCAGGGACAACTGGTTGATGAAACCTCGTTACGTTCAGAGTGGCTGGACAAGGAACCTGCCCCGGTACGACGCTCATACCTCATGATGACCACATCAACGATGGGTGGAAGCTTCTGAAGGTTGGTGAATCACCCTCGCCTCCATTTGGCGCGGTCCCTGTCCCCAGAATTACTTACCGCCCTTCTGAACTCCCCTTTAGAATTCGAGTCGGTTGACCAACGGCGACAGATCGTTGACTCATCGCACACCGAATAGGGACAAGCCGATTTCCGACCCGGAAGCTGCTTTGGGGGCGAGGGTGGCCGCAGCAATCGGAGCCGGGCATGTAGGTTCGACGAATTGTCGCGATCAACGAATCGTTCCTAAGAAAATAAATTTGCATAGCGTATTCACCCTCGTTCGAATTCGCCACAACTCTCGACGGACTAGCTGTGCTGACTCCCATCTCGTCCTCTCTCCTCCGCATGCTTGTTTCGGAAATCTGCTCTCCCTCCCGATGGGAGGGCATCTTTGGCTTGGGATCCCTCCACGGAGGAGCTTCTCGGTTCCTCGTGGGGATTCCCGACTTAGAGCTCCCCAGCAATCTGGAGGGAATCCAAGAAGAAGCCGAGAAAAGCTCGCGCCGGACTCGTAATCCTCCAAGGTCAGAGGTTTCACGCGACGAGTTTTCCATCGGAAAGATTCGAGGCCCGATCGGGGCGAAGCAACCCACCGATTCACCAACAGCTCTCAGAGTCGGACGCCGGTGCCCGGATCAGCCCAAAGTCTGCGATTCTCCTGCGAGAGAAACTCGGCTCTCAATCCGTATCTATTATCCGGCCCCGCTGCCACCGATTGTGATTTGCTCTTCTATTCAGAGCGTCGACCTTCTCGGACTCCAATATTTTCATCGATCAGAGGTTACCACATTTTGAAATCGATGCAGTCGTTTTCGAGCTGAGTTTTCGCAGAGGATCGATTTGGACACAGCTCGTCCCGTGCGTAGAATTCGGCCCTCGCCTCTACGTACTGAAGCACGTACTAAAACATTGCACGGGATCGTACCATAGGAAAAAAAATTCCCCGGAAAGGAGCTTGCGTACGATTTTGACGAAGCATCGATTTAGAATTCAGGACCGGGGCGTTTTAAATAAGCCGGATCAAGTTTATCTCGTCCAGTACAAGCCGAGTGTATCGCCTCGAGCCCCGTCGTCAGTCAGGCATGGTGCCTGACGCTGTCGCATTGAGGTGGCCCGACCCTAGGGGATCCAGTTTATGTGTGACCATCTCAGATACGGATCGCGCGTTCTCCTCTCCGAGCAGTACGCGAGACTGATTTTTCAGACCACACGCGAGACGGGCGCCTATCGATGACGGGTCGGCCCGCCACCCTGAACGAGCTCCATTTTTCCGAGAGACCGCCATCATCGCCTCATGAGCTCAATTAATCAGCGCAGATTCGGCTTTCCGCAGGGATGCATGATTCCGTCGTTTTCCCTCCGTAATTATTTCCCGCGTAATTGAAACTGAGCGCTCCAGTGGCACTCCGTCTACGGCGTGCGTCGCGGTCCATGGGCCACCACGTGATGCATCGTTCCCGAGATGCGGCGAGACTGTGTCGGATCTCGGATTCCACCCGCATTCAGGTCGTGGAGAGCCGAGCCAGCCTGCGCTGGAAGGAATTATTACATCTGTGAGATGATTTTTTCCCTATTATTGTTTAATTTCTGTTGCTGACAGCCTCCTGCGAGTACATATTTGGCTCCTCGACGGATCGTCTACCAGTTCGCTCTGTAGACCAGACTCGACGGCTCCTGGCGTGTTGTAAGTGCATTCGTGAGCTGCTCGGTGGGTGCGGGCGAGGCATGTAGACCAAGAACGAATGAAAGTTCCAGACCACTGACCTCGATCTCGCTGCGAAAAAATTAATCCCGGCACTTTTTAGAAAGGCTTGCTCGAAAGCTCTTCACTGGCGAAGAATTGACCCCGCAGACTTGCCCTCGAATCAGCTATTGAGTCATTTTTTGATTTCCCGCATGGCTGTTCAATAAAATTCCATAATAGCGCACCGAGAGATCCCCGCCGCGAATTGGGGTTACGGCGACACGTCGTAGTAGACGTGGCGTCAGCGGGAATTCTGGAAGTCTTCCGCATGGGGCTCGCGGGGAGTTCGATGAGCCAGGGCGAGCCCGATTCAGCGTCGGGAAATTCGATGCTTCCCCGATCTCGACTCGTGGAAGCCCGGAGCTTCCAGCGCTCGTGCCACCATCTTGAATTCCACGAGAGCTGCGGCCGCCGCCGGGAACTTTTATCTTTGCGCGATCGTGATTGGATTTTGGGGGCGGGGTCAATCGGAGCCGAAAGCTTCTTACTCCAGTGATGCGCACCCCGAAGTGTCCGCGCTCTGACTGAACTTGAGGGATAGCAGTAAATCAGTGTCGATTCAGGCAATCTGCGCGCTTTTTGCTGAAAAACAGTCCGGTTCCCTTCAAGGCTGAGACGTAAGGAGGTGCTTATCCGTTGGAAGTTCAAAGAGTCTAGGGAGTACCTTAATGGGCCTGTGACAGGCCAGTGATTGATGGACAGTACACTCACACGGCACTCTCTCACCCTCGACGGACAAAGCTAACATTTGAACAGCGAGATCATATCCCATCGTGGACGGTCACCAGAAATACATATATCGAAAACGAGCCGCTGCAAGAACATGCGCAGAGCGCCCGCTCAACGCGAAGTTCTGGTGGAGAGGATAACATTCGATGCCTGGGAGCCAGATCGGAAAAGCTTGTCCATGAGGAAAAATCGTCTTTCTCTTCACCTCGGCAAATTTTTTCCTCGATGAAGAGTCGGCGACTAGGAAGGACGCTCCGACGTCGGGTTAGAGCAGAACTCACCGATTCAGAAAGTGAAGGTCGTTCATAATTAGAGAGTTACTTCCAACTGGGCATGACGGAACCTCCGACAACGCAGGCACTCACCATGTTCGTAAGATACAACTCCACCGAGACACGAGTTTCGATGGGAAAATCTTTGAGAATGCTTCGCAGCATGTCTCGAAGGTTTCGTGAGCTGATCCATCCGTGTCGGCACTCGAGAGACATTTAAACTCAAGCTGATTTCCCTCGTTGTGGACGAATGAGCCAAGGATTCCCACTTTCCAACATCGCAATGTTCGGCCCATTGCGACGGGAGGAAGAAAGCCACAGAGAAAAGCTGCATTTTCTGTCGAATGAAGTTCCGACGATGACCGGCTGCTCACTTTTGACGGAATATCAGGATCCCGATGAAGCCAAGAGGATAATTGGGGACAAACTCCGTTGCTCATAAGCGATTCCTTCGCTACCTCGCCTGTGCAGCTTGAAGGCCATTTCGATACCCGATGGCTCCCATTCACTGATACGAATCCTCGTACCATATCATCGCATTCATGGCAGCGTTCAACCGGTTAGGCCGGTTGATCAAACAGGCGAGGAAAAGTTGGAAGTGCTCATTAATTCCTAACATGGCGGCGAGAAGGCGGGAGAGTGCCCGATCCCTGATTGATACGGGAAGCTCCAGGAAAGCGTCCTCCCTTATCTGGTATCCGGAGGATTACCGGGAGAAAACGCTTACGGCCATTTGAACGGAGATCCCTCTGGGAAAACGGCCGATCTGCCGAGAGGTCCCCACTCGATGGAATCTAGCGCTGACCAGTGCTAATATCAGAACAGATGCTGCACGGTAATTAATCCTGGTGGAAGCGTCGCTCTCGGCGCATGCGAGAAATGCAGCGGAATCCCTTGATGGTTTCCCTCGGAAGCACATAATTATAACAGGGAATTTCCTGAGGAGATATTGATTTTCGTCCCCATTCCTCCTGCATTCTCTGTAATAATTCGCCTCCGGGCGCGTTAATCAGACAGGGGTTCAGACTTCCCTCTGGTATCTATGAAAATGTAAGGATCGACTCCATTTTTCTGGGACTTTAGTGAGCACACCATGCCGTCGCTCCATCATCTCCCGCAGCCAGACTCACGTCGAAAGTAGCATTGCGTCGAGACATGACAGTTCCATCTTCATCCGGACGCAGATAATACGACATACACCGGGCATCGAATTGAGTGGCTTACAGTGGACTGTGCGACAAGTCGGGAGAATCCGGACCCGAGCCATCAGAAGCGGTTGGGCCCGAGGGAATCTCTGGCCGTCCTTCAACGAGCCGACCAACAATAAGTCGCTATTCTCTTAATACATGCTGATCCGCGTGAAACTACCGCGGAAGGTTGACGCAGGTCACCCATGCAGGGTGACTGTGTGTTGAGTGATGAGCGTGTCTAGCGCTCTCTCTGCAAAACGTGCGATGCGCTTCTCGAGAGATCTCTGCCGGAGCGAGAGCGGGAGCTTCGTCGTCGACAATTAAGGGACTTCCCGGCAATGATCCATCTGAGCTCAGTTCCATTCTGGGTTCGTTCCCGATTTGTGGCCCAGGAACCCAAAGTTTCTTCAGATGCCCCGGAAGCTGATAGTAGACGCCGTGTTTGCTCACCTGAGCAGAAGTTCAGTCGAAGATCTGCTCCGTGGGGACAACGAGAGCAGAATCAGCGGAAAGCCCTGTTTCCGTCATCCACCGTTGCTGCTGATAGAAGTTCCGTGAAATATGACCGTGGAGATCTGATCAGATACTCGATTGGTAACCCACGCGGAATGACTCCCTAAGAGGAACACCACGGACCTCTAGAACTTTCGGCATTTGGCGCAACTCCCCGAAGGAATGTATTTTCGGTAGGGAGACGGTGGGCGTCATGAGAGCCATATCCCGCGGAGGACGAAGAGCCCGGATCGAAATCCTCTTCCATATGATTGTTCCATGTATCATAACAGACGAAGACTTCGTGGGGTGAAGCTCCCTCACGTCGTAAAAATTAATAACGGTCGCCTCGATCCGATCCTGGCTGTCAGAGCCGTCTCACTTCGACCGGAATCTGGCGGAGAAACGATCTTGTCGCACGAAGAGTTCCTCCTCCTGGGGGTGAGAATCCTCTAAGAGCGCTACGAGCCCCCTGACGGGCATCTGCGACAATCCCCGGACATGACTCGGTTTTTTTTGTACATCATGAGCTCCTTTTCAAGAAGAAGACGGATTCGTCTTCTCGCATCCGCGCCTCGGTTTTTTCTCTATTTATTTTCTACTTCAGAAGGTTGCTGACTGAATCTCTCCCCGCGTTCCGCTTCACGGAGGTTTGGGAGAGAAAAATTCCAGTCGTGACAGCTCGCTTGGCGAGAAACTCGGAGAGGCTTCGTGCATTCTCCCTCATGCTCCGTCGGGTCTCTCGAATTTGTCGAACGCTCCGAGAACGTCCGTGGCGTACAGATCGGAGCGATGCCATCTCAACTATTTTCGAACCTTTGATTTTGACGGATACTCACTGAGAGAGCCAGCTCCGGAGCTCCCTTCGGCGAAATATCGATGCAGCGGCTGCGGAATTCACCCCATGCGGTCGTATGGAGCTGACGGATCGTTTGATGAACGGATTAATATAATATCCCCCGCTCTGGGTCGGCGGAAAATTCTCGAGTAGCCTCCTCCAGCATCCGCATACAGCCCTCAGCACCGATATCGGAATGCCTCAGTGTATGAGGAAACGGGATGATCCGCTGTGCTCGGGTCGATTCATACAGTTGGGGTAAGCTCGGAACGAAAGGATCAGGACGGGAATACGCGAGCTCGGCGGGGTCTGGCGGAAGCAGAAGATTACTGACAACGCCGCCGGGGAACGTGCTGGAGAAACGCCTATCGACATTCCGCCGTTTTCCTTCTCCCTCTCTCTATCCCTCACTCATTTGAATCAAAAAGCTTCATTGCTCGTTTGCGAAGGATCTCCCAATTCGATGGAGCTCGTTGAGATCGCTGTTCTGCGGTGGGAATTTATGTGGAGCACCGCCTGTGTGACTGGCCGCGTATCGCGCGGAGGCTGACCTCGGAGACACCTGTGGATGGGAGCTCTCCACTGCGAGCACAAACTCTATCGCTCTAGCCGATGCCGCTGCGTTGCCACCGTGGACAAGACCAATGCTTCTGGAGACAGTAGTCAACTTCAGGTGGCTTCGTGAATTTCCGATACACATGTTGCGGTTCAATTTCTCGGCAGAGTGCTCTCCGTCAGAAAAGTGGCAGACTGGAGGGCTCGCCGTGCACTCGTGTTGCTGATCAAGGTGGTGAGCATTTCCCGAAAGTACCCGTGAGCCCGTCCCGAAACGATGGAGAAGTATCGAGTGCGTTAGCTCGTTGAACAATTCCCCGGTCCAGGTGACACATGGAAACTCTCCGGGGCTCGGCCACGGTTTTCTCCCGCTTAGGTTTATGTAGGTTCGCTGACAAGACGCACGCTGCGCATCGGGAGATCGGCGTAGTCTTCCTTGAAACTCCCACGGGTCACTGCTCGATCTAGTTCTCCTTTCGGGATGGAATATGAGCTGGACTGTTGCTCCGTGGGCGTTTCTTGGTCGGAGTTTCTCTTAGCAGAGGTCAGTCTCCCGGAGGAGAGAAACACGGGAATCTTTTTGGGAAGAACGTGACATCGGAGCGGTTTCCTCCATTCCGCGCAATTGCCAGCCTTGAAGGGTTGCATTGGGACACGGAGAGTCGGGAAGAGAAGGATCGATACTTATGTACAATCAGATCAGATGCCGAGCAATATCATGAGCCGTAAGCGGACCAGCTGTCGTTATGCTCAACGTTCGGGAGAGCACATGCGGGACACAGTGAGCGGAGCACAGCATAGCCGGGAGCGGTTTCCGCAGCGGTTCGTCCCAGAAGAAACTTCTCAGAAGAGGATAATGGAAAGTGTTTAATGGACGAGCACTCGCATCCGATAAAAGCGAGTCAGCATGATTCTACTGGTACGCAATCTTCGGCCAAATGGGAAGCTTACCGCAGCATTTATTCTCTCCGCACAAGGATGAGTCCAGCTAGACGCTTAACTTAGGCGAGATGCTCATCTGGGACCAGCGGCCCATATCGAAGAGTGTTCTGTGCTGCGCGGAACGTTTTCTGACGCGGGCCTTCCCCAGAGCTGGCGCATCGAGACTCCTGAATTTCGAGATCCGAACGCGAGCTGGGTGGGAGCAACAGATGGGATTATTGAATAGTCCGGATGACGCCCTATTTCGAATGCTCTGAGATCCCTAGGTGGTGTCTCCCGAAGGGGTAGGGGGTGGGGATACCCATCAGGCAGCTCAGACACTGTCAGCAATGATCGGCTCCTCGGCTACAGATCATGAGCCGAGGTCTGGTTGGCGCGATAAGGGACGGAATATTGTCTCAAAAATGCTCTGACAGTGGCAGGTGAATCGCATTGCCTGAAGCGAGTTGAATGTTCCGCTTGGATTTCGGCATATCACCGCACTGCTTCTTTCATTCCTCAAATATTTTGATTCTCCGGTAAGCCCCGGGAAGTCTGCCATGATCGAAGGAATTTCAGTCTTCTCGATCCACCAAGCTAGTCTACATACAGTCGCGGCTCGGCTTGAAACTTCTCGCGGAGTAGGCATGCGGACAAAAATATCGACTTCCGAGGAGCTCGGTCGGAGTATGTTCCCACGAAAGCGACGGAAAACCGGAGAACGGGAACTCAGGTGTGCATAGTAGTGTTCCGCCCCTCCCCAGCAAAGGGAGCGGGCAATAAAATGGGAACCCCGCGGAGCCTTGGAGAAACCGCGCTTTGTCCGAGTTTTGTGAGTCGAGCTGTGTTCACGCTCGTTGTGGGGTAGAAAAGTCCATTCGTCCGTCCGCCCGGTTCGTTTTGATGCGTGTTGTCCTCTCTGATAGAGATCGTATAAAATGTAGGACACGTCTCCGCAAAGCTCCGAACTCACCGGCCATCTTTTCCCCGAGCTCGCTATGTCAGTTCCGGACTTTTGCACTGACCGGAAAAAATTGTCACGCGAGATGTTACGGCTGTAACATCTGATTGCCATGTGGACGAGCATCTCTGACACTGGGAAAACCTCCTGACAGATCCGGATCATCCTGGCACCCCGGAGAGGCTGAAAAGCATGTTCAGTCTTCCGGACCGAAGATATTCCGAAATACAAAATTATATCCGAGGGCGTTCGACCGGACCCCTTCTCAGATTCATACATTGGAAAGATATGAATAAGAAATTTCTGTCGGAGCGTGGCGCTTTCGGGAAGCCCAAGGAGGGTGTCCGAAGAGCCTCGGCAAGTTCTTGCGGGTTTCCTAGGAGAGGCGTGAATCCCGAGTTCCCCGCATTATCAAACTTGGATAAGGAGGTTCAAGGAGCCGCAGGCATCCAAATGCTCAGGACCAGTGCCCCAGAAGTATCTCACGATTCCGACCACGGTGCACACCGACCTGCTATCATCTCGAATCGATCGCAGGAGTCAGAGAAAGAAGTCACCGTAACAGAAAGCGAGCCGACGTGGACTCGGTTCAGTGAAGTTGGTTTCTGGACTTTACCGAGGGTTTCCTCAACTAATTTCGGTTCATTCCTATTCCAGGCTGTCGAGAAGCGTTCGGGATGAGACGGAGGGAGTTGCCATGCGAGCTGCTCTCCAACTTTCGCATCCTGGTCTTAATCTTCTTGGCCTCCCCAGTCACGGCATCAGTCCCCGAACTGAGCGTCGTCGATTGCGCGAATGCGACCCACACGTGCACGAGTCGAACCGAGAAATGCGGAATCCTATATCACACATACACACTGGGATGTGCTCAAGAGCTTCGTGGAAAGTGAGTGTATTCAGTTTTCTTGCGCGCTCCTATCGAAACCGCTTCGCTTTAATCTAGGGTTCGAGCTCCTTTCACGTCTTGGAATGAGCTCCTTTGAGAATAACGACGACCGCCCGGAACAGCACTCGGATCTCTGGAGACCAATGTATTTTCGAAATTATCAAGTCCATTCAATAAAACAGAAATTTCTCTCTCGACTTCGATGCCCCCCGCAGTGGCTCTCAACCTAGGAGATTCCTAGCACGGAACTGCGAACTCCGCCCGCCTATCTCGGTTTTCCAAATGATTCACATTCCGAGGGCTGCCCTCTCTTTCCTCGATGAATCCATCCCTACGATCGTGACCTCTCCGAAAGGGACGCAAGTTCCGTTTGCACGCGCCGATCCGATAGGAAATTACACGTCCGACATCCCCTGGGTGTCTAACAGGTGACAATAAGCGGTCATTTATCGATAGACGTCGAGGCTCATTCTGCTTTCCTCCTTTCAGAACTCCCCAAGGTCTCTGTCTCGATCGATGTCGCTTAGACCTCATAACATTGTCGTCGATGGTCGAAGGCTACAAATTAGTCACTTGTAAATGTGAACCCGACGATTCGAACTGTATTATCGGCAAAGACCGTCTGTCTGAATGCTGGAACGACAAAATCAACTTCACAGAATACGAGTTCAACAATCATTCGGCTCGCGCTTCGAGCTGCGCGGACGTTCGGACTCGCTGCAAGGAGAACGAGCTCTGTTATCTAGCCTACACTTATTACGGGACGTCGTGTCGTGGAGCGATCGAGAGGACCGCGGAACCCTGCAACGAGCAATGTGCCGCCAGCGCCCGCATTCTTTACGCCGTCTCGAACGGTTATTTCACCTGTGATTGTCAGGGAGAATATTGGTGCCTTCGAGAGAATAGCTTGATTGGAACCAAGTGCTTCGGAAATTCATCTCTTAAGACGCAATCGGCTCTGGCTCTGATTCTGTTCTCGACGTTTCTGAGCCTCTGGATGCGGTGATCTCACGCCAGAGAGGGTACTTTGACGCAGCTGCATCGCACGATACTTTATTGCGCACCGATATGCTCGCAAAACAAGTCGGCTCGGTTTCGAGGCGACAATGTTCAACGATGCGGAGAAACGAAACGCATCCACGGCAGAAGACGGGACGGAGGCAATCACGAGGACCTTAATTGCGAACGAAGTCGCTACGACGCATCCACTGCAATCCAGAAGGCCCCCTCTCATCTGAGAAGATCGGAACTTCCGATTTGAGGAAGGCCACGCCGAGCGGGTTCCCTCAGATATTCTTCTGTATGCTCAGGTGCTTCGTTCGAGCGGGATTCTCGAAGTATTTTGTTACCATATACTACCTTGTACATAACTGTTACCATGTGTCTGATATTATGCACGTGAAAAGAGTTATTATGATAATGATGTTGATTTGGGACACGAACATTACGAAAAGGAGACGATGGGGACGGCTTCGAATCACATGTCTCGAACAAACTGTAACATTCCCACAGCTGTATCCAGAGAATAAATACGACAATGTCTCATTTGGAGCGAAGAGCAATGCTGAATTTTTCTACGGGTATACTGCAATAATTCGCTTATGCTGACGAGTTCGACTCGAAGGGTCGAGAAATTGATTTAGGGTTCGAGGCTTCGGAAGGCCTGATATCGATAGGCCGGAGACGTTTTCGGATCTACCGCGGTCGGTTCCTCTCAGGAAGTACCATCCTTCTCGATCCCCCGCGAAATTCGATGAAACGGTGGAACCGGCGCTCCGTAAAGCCTGGGAGAGCTCAGAGGAATGCCCTCGAAATGTGTACATCGACCCACATGCGACGCAATCGTCGGTCGCGAATAATTGCCATCAGAGCACCGATGTGAGCCATGTCCGCAAACCTTTAGACTATGACGCATAGCCGAATTTCCCTAAGTGACAATACGACGCAAAGTGAATCAGGACTGGCGTTGTCATGCTTTAGCCTCGGAACAATTTCAGTGATCGCCGGACCTCTGAGTGGAAAACGCATGGGCTGACCGATTTTTTCCTGGACAACCAAATATGTATGTAAATCTCGATCACTGCAAAGGGACCCGTTTCAGAGGATGCTTCCCAATTTAATACATTCCAGGACGCTATTCCCGCAAATATTTAGGGCACGCAAATGAGCGATGATAATCCACGCCTCTCGAGGGACTTCGTGCCATCAATAATCCTCGGGAGCGAAAAACTCAGTCTTTTCGGAACAGCCCCTATTCGGACGGATCTCCCGTGGGTGCTGGAGATTCTGCAGGAAGGAAATGAGTTCGCCCGATCCCAAATGTTTTCCTCGAGTGTTGATCTGCCCTTCCGGAGCATCAGACCTGCTGAGCATCGTCTGGCTCTTCCTGAGCCGGTCGCTAGGCAACCTCGTCTGGTCTTTCAGGTGCCACTTGGCCGTCTACCCCATCGCAGGCATATTCTCATGAGAGCGTTGACCTATATACTTCGCAATCCTCTGGACCTCTGGACAGAAGATCTCAAAGCGCACATGGGATTGGGAAATCAACTCGGGAGTTGACGCTTCGCTCTAGCAGATATTCTCCAAGTCTAGAATAGGCACGATCTATTCACATTTATCCATCAAGCTTCCGAAGTCCAGAAAACTAGAATTGGGAGAGCTCGGAGAATGCCAGAGTGTTGCGCCTCGACCGGGACTTCGCGAGACTCCGCGAAGATTTGAGGAAACGCGTTTGTCGCCCATCTGTCACTCAAATGAGAGAAGAATTCCTACAGGAAGCATTCTATTCATCAAAGTGTATATGGTGATTTCTCGGAATGATCTTCCTTGCCATAGCGGCCGTCCATTCCCCACGTCCTCAGCCACCAGACGAAATATCGTTCTGAAGGACAGATCTGGATGCAAACAGGTACAGCCGGATGGATCGAGGCTAAGACTCGCGGATAACGCCCCCAGCACATTTGGACCTTCCGAGCGGAAGCTTACCGGATATGCTGTCTCCCGATGGGACAGCAACGTTTCACGAGGTGTGAGCAGCCTCCCACGGACAAAGTTGGCGCGTCTGCTTGAGGAGTGTCAGACGCTAGATGCTTCGATCGTTTGACTCCTCCATCAGCCTATGAGCCTCGTCCCTCGCTTCCTTCCCTCGGGACCTCGCGAGCCTTCGGCTCGTCAATGCTCTCGTCCCAAGCCCTCCGTCGCGTCTCTTGACAAGTTCCGAGCCAATAGGGCACTTATCATGGAAATCAATTCTGGTGGCCGGTTCGTTGGACAGAAACAAACAGCAATGCGTATGATGGGATCCATTGCTCTGACTCCGCATCCGAGCCGCGGAATCACGAAATCCGCCGGTAGCAGAGTGGTAACGATATCGTCGGAATTTCAGTACCTTCGCTGAGCCGCTTGCGGAGCGTACTAGTTTTCTCCGTTTCGAGCGACAGACGACTAGCTGCTCGGATTGAGAGCGACAGGTCTGATTTCTGCGAGCCGCCGATATACCTCGCGTCAGAAACCGGAGTCGAGATGCTCGTGAGCGATTCGACGTCTGCATTGACAAGCTGCAATGGAGCAGGCATCAGATCGAGCGCTTTGTTCTCAGCCAGTCGATATCGCTCGCAGATGCGTGTCCGAGAATTCTGTCGACAAGCAGCTACACTCTCGCCGCGCCGCCGACTATCGTACATCAGACCGTTTCCTTGGGAGGCATTGGATGCCGCCTCTGAAAGCGAAGGCATATAAGGAACCCGGAGGGCATACGCGTCGGTAGGAGGGTCGAGCGAGCGTTTTCGGTGCAGCCGTCGTATAATATCGCTCAAAGGAACAACGGTTTTCTCATTCCGCGTTCCTCAATACCGAGTCGGCTGTCCTGGGGATTCGAATACAAAAGGGATCGATATGTCCACCAGAGACGAGAGTTCCATCGGAATCGCGATGAATGCCGCGTTGGCCGTCAAGCTCTAACTCTGACACGATTGTTTTCGCAATGGTGGTACTGCGAGTCCCCGAAGGCTCCTCCTTCTCCCCCCCCTCAAAAACAAAAGAAAGTCCCCCTCGAAAGTGAACCCTCCCCATTGGGAGATTCCACGGCGAGGCTTTTCAAAAAATGGCTTTTCAAAAATTCAAATTCGTCCGATACAAACCTCCACCACCACTAATGAGGAATGGGGCCCATCGCCTCCGATTTGTGGTCGTCATGTGATTTTCACATATTTTGAGGAACAAGTTGATGCACATTTCATCGAAAAAGCAGCCACCTTGAGTCTATTGCCGATCTTTGAACCGAGAGAACACTCTGCGTGACAGCTCCGCCATCACTTTTTCGACGTGTGGTTTTCTCTGAACTAATACCAGCCCTCTTTCAATAGTAGTTCCTTCCTAAAGGGAGCCCCTCCGCTGAGGCGTGGCTCTTGAGAAAATAGGAGCCCGGACCGCCAAGGAGAGATCTACGGTAGACTTGAAGTGTTCAGAGAGTTCGCCCCTAGTTCGGCCACGGATCACGTGTGAATAAGTGTGTACCAGCGTCACGACCGCCACATAATCTATCGG
The DNA here is from genome assembly GCF_000255335.2 of Galendromus occidentalis. NCBI lineage: Eukaryota > Metazoa > Arthropoda > Arachnida > Mesostigmata > Phytoseiidae > Galendromus > Galendromus occidentalis. The sequence continues at coordinate 880,771 of NW_003805434.1, forward strand.
GGATCAGAAGCCGTATCTCCGTTATCTTAGAGGTGGGGATGAGGTCGTTGGGATGCTACCATGTTCGCTTCATTTACCGCATTCCTCAGCTCATCCACGGTGTGAAAGGATACTCCCTCGAAATTGAGCGGACAAGGCCATCCTTAGCGGCGGCCATCGTTGATGGTTCCCGTGATCCAACGCAGTGTTCGAGCCCCTATCCCTCACCGGGCCATGGAGAATGCCTAGAATCGCGCGAAGAATTCTCGGATATCGTCATGAAATTCTGGAAAGTATATCGGACATGTGAGAATTGAATAGACCTTCAATATCGGATGAGTTCGTGGTCCGTCATGGAGGGGGAGCAACTCATGGAGAAGTTCTACCCTGGGAAGAAGAAAAGCCCAGTCTATTTCGATTTGTACGGTAAACCAGAACTGGATCGGTTCCGGGGCGAGAGAACGTTCCCGAGTCTTCTTCGGCGAAGGTCCGCGTTGTTTCCCGCTGACTTTGGGGAAGCTACCCAGTGCGTCATGGCGGAAAAACGAATTTAGCCTGGAAGCTATAATCGATCACGAATAACGAGCTCTGGAGACCAATTTTCGTTGCCGACTGCTCAATTCCAGAGCCCGTATCGGACTTGCGGAACACGCGGTAGCTCACAGAGTCTGCAGTCGAGCCGATAGATTCGCTTCCACCTGCTCCTGGGGAAATCGACGCGCGGTGTTTTCTTCAATCGGGAGCGAGATCCTAGCCGAAATGTCGCTCATTGAGTAATAGAGCTTCGAGAGATCTTACGAGTTTATCACTGAGGGAGAAGGAGCTTCTCCAGTATCGAATCCAGGAATGCGACTCGATGCTAAAATTCATCTGGACATCGGTGTCGGACTGGAGAATTTCTCCGGGGAACTCGCTGCCCAATCTTTCTGCTCGATAACTCCAGGTTTATGGATCATTGCCTGAGCTGATAGCTATTATTATCAGTCATTATCAAATCAGGAGACGTTCGAATCGCGCCTCGTATTCTGCTGCAGACAGTCTTGCTTCCGTGGGCTTCATCCTGAGCTGACACCTCGTCCTGGGACACAGACTCCACTGCACGCAGCACCATCTTTTCCGCTCGTAAAGAAGTTCTGAGAGGATAAGAAGACCGTTACTCAGACAACACATTCATCCGACTCCCATTGCGTGGGAGAGCCACCTGCGACTAATGAGCATAAGCACAGATACGGAACAGCAGAAGGCAACGCTGAAGTACGACGCTCTCGGCGTGGCCGCCCAACTGCTTTGTGGAACTCCCGGCATTACTAACGCTCTCGTCCCTCCGGATGGTCGATTTTGCGCCTTCATCTGAACGGCCATTGATTTTTGACCCGGACCGGACGGCTGGTACGGAAACGATCCGAGTCTCGTATCCGCAAGATGATCCCCGCGATTAGACTGCCATCCAAAGTTCAACTACTCGGGAGTTTTTAGCCATGAACATCTCGAGGACGTCAAATGACTCACTCGACGCGATCCTCGGGCGAAGCACTTTTCTTGAGGGATCCACTGAGAGCTGGCCGCAATCTCATTTCCGAGTACGGGTGGAAACATTTTTACGATCCCAGCTCACCGCAGAAGCGGACGTAACAGTCTCGAGAGTCTCGTTCACATGCGGACCCACGACGACTCGATGGACGTTTGCGTTCCGAAGGTCGCCGATATAGACCGGCCGAACACTTGTGTAGGGAATGGCACCTGCCCATCGGACGTTTCTTCGTTTTCCCGGGGATGGGGTCGTCGAACGGAAGAATCGGCTTCCCTTACTGATGCGTCAGAGTGAATTGGAATGGCAGCAATGATCTGTCAACTGTCTCATCCCAGTGCGGACGGTTGCGCAACGTTCTCCACCGTTTCGAGTCTCCGATTTGGGATCCCTCAGATCGCTTCCCACGCGAGTATCGCGGGAGGCATTTGAGATCCGGAGGGCTCTGCTCTCGACAGAGCGACCACAGCCAATCCCCGATCCCCCGGCCTGACTCCCGAAGGTTTTCTCATCCTATCCCCTGGTCTCGGTGGGCGAGATGGGACCCAAAATGTTGCGGCGTTGAAGATTGGAATCATCGAGAGAGGATGCCTCCTCAAGCTCTGGAGATCCGCTCAAGTAATTCGGAGAATGTGAGCTGCTATTTATGGATCCTGTTTCAGGAGTGGCTTATCCTGAACTCCTACGATGGAATGCAGCGTCGCGTCGCATCAGAATGTCGTCAAGAATAGGCGAGCATTTTCCGGAATACCCACCTAGTTTTGTCACGGAAACTCTAGCAGGAAGACAGCGTTGACAGCGCAGGCGGTGAGATGAACGACGAAGCCATCTGAATAAGGAAACTCATGCCGTCTTGACGTTCGGAAATCACGAGTCGAGGTAGGCGAGCGATTTCGTTTCCTAGAGGAGCATCTTTTTTCCGCGAATCATGAATTGATCAGGCATCGGGGTCCAGCGATCGATGAGATCGCTGTCCAGCGATCGATCATCAACGGTCAGAGGACGACCTAGATGTGGCACGAGCGGTTCATTCTTAATCCCGCCGACGCGAATTCCAGAATCCTCCATTCCAGGGTATCCCGCGAACCGGTCGTACCCTCGCCCCCTGCCCGTATGTTCCGAAGACCACGACCGAGATCCAGCTTGGCGATTCCGAAAGACGATCCCATCGAGCGTCCATATTTATTTTTCCGACTTTCCGGCGCTCCACAGATCGCTCCTTGGATCGATTCGTCCAATCGGTATTCTCATAGTCCGGGTCGCGGATACCGGAATCAAAGCGTCGGGAGCAATAGTCTATTGCTCCATCAGATTCTTTGCGAAAAACTGCCGTGGCGCTCCGATGAGAACTTGGAGAGCTTTTGAGACAGGTAACTTGGAGGAATCCAGTCGCTTCCCATCTCCCTGTCGATTTGAACACGTCGTTTATTTCGGTCATCGACCGAGACCGGACCTGCCGTCCTCGATTCGAGATTGAGAAAGAAGGACGAAACTCTTCCACGCCGCTCGGCCTTTCATTCTGAAGGACTTCTCTTTCGAATTCGCTGCGCATAGGGTCTGGAACGAATCCAAAGTAGACTTAATGATGTCCTTCCTGAGCAGTATCAGCGGTCGGCCCTTCCTCGAGATTCTGCAAAGCGTTCCGTGACGGTCGGTATGTCTGTGTTATTTGCATCGATGAAGTGCCTGAACAGCGAGTATCGGGAGAAATCCTCGGCGAAAAGAAAACAGAGGGCAGTTTCGTCATTCCATGCGCAGAATCCGATCCGTGCTTGGCACTTAGAATTTGATTCCACGCGATCAATCCAACCGTCTGGCCAATCGACACATCGTTGAGATCGGCATGGAATCGAATCACGGATACAAGCTACACAACTGTGTATCTCCTCATAAGTTGATGTAGGTAAGTAGACCAGAAACCGAAAACTGCATGGGCACGGATCGTTCCGCATAACGAGGGCCGTTCCCCCCGAGACCCGCATCGACCTGGTCACAAGTCCCTCTCGACTCGATTGCCCGCAATCCTAATAGTCGGCCAGAACATGACCACAGATATTATTCCGGACGGAAGCTAGCGAGCGAAGCGAAGGTCGCTGTTGTGTTGGCGCCTCACTTCGCTGAGCACAGATTCATCTCAAGCGGATAAGACGAGTTATCTGAGCGACCGGCAAGATCGATCCACGATTAGATTCCTATTTTTATGGAGTTTCTCGTTCCATGACACTGCGAGATGGAGAACGATATCCGCCATCTGTTGACAAGTATGAAATGGGGAGATGGAGACCGGTTTGGGAGCTTATTGCGTATTTTGAATTCGAAGCAGCGGGAAAACCGACCCCTTCCCTCAAGGGTACTCCTCCTCTCGCGGAAGGGCGTCTAAACTCGATGGGAATACTCGACCGAGATCCGGTGCCCAAAACTGGCGGCGTACATAGGTCTATGAATATCTCGCGTGGGTAACAATGGGAGTCCCTCCAATGACCAGTCAATGCTTCAAAGATCTCACTGATCCGTATCCCCAGTATTCTTGCTGCTGATACCCGAACAATTGTTCCGTGCGGATTCTGAGTCGTTCCGCTCGGGATCAGCCTCCTAGGAGACTGTTGTACCCCGGCAACGATTCCCGGTGAAGTCGGACCTTTGTGAGTCGCGTGGTTGATCTAACTCAGGGATCTGGCTCGTCGGATACAAATAGGAAACGATCTCGGACGAACTTCAATATATTTCTCCCAATGTTATATTCTTTCCGTTCCGGTGAGGACCACGCTTTTCGATCTCGCTGACGTTATCTGGATCCGCGCTTATCCGCATCACGTGGAGCTTAGGAGCCGGCTGCAGCTAGAAATAGCAGTGAATAAAAATTCGCCAGAATGAAAGAGCGACTCGACGTCTCGACTCCAGGCGTGTCTCTCTCCTGAGAGGACTTCGACGCTCCAGATGCTACTGCCATCCTTTGGTGAAGTTTTTTCACCGGACTCAGGAGCTCTCGCGAACGCTCTGTCGTGAAAGCTGGCATCCGAACGGAGACTCACGCCGCAGCTTACATAATCTCCAACTAGATTGTCGAACCCGAAATAGCACTCTATTCAGGCGTATAGCATGCGAGACGGGACATACATACATACGTGATGAGACCTTAAAGAGGGTCCATTGGGAGCCTCGCTCGACACGCTTTACATCTACCGCGGTCAAACAAGGTTTTCAGTTGGCATTGACAGCATAGCAAATACACGTGTCAGCCAGATCGCCTGCGTCTTCATGTATGGATGTATGTATGAGATGTATAACAAAGCTAGCCGGAAGAATCGAAATTCTCTCGGAGATCAGCCGGTAGGCACATTGATATCTAAAACCCTCCGGGTCTGCCCTCGCTGTATCGCCTGCGTCCTGAGCCTCCAGGCTTCGTGGCTTCAATGCCCGTGGATTTCAAATTAAAAATAAAATAGCCGAAGACAGTCAATTTTCTCGCGTTCATGCTTCCAACGGGTACGGGCCGATAAGGCTCATCTCTCGTGAGGGCTCTTTTCACGAGGAGTGATGGCTCACCGAGCGGATTTCACGAGAAGAGCCCTGAGGTAGACGCCGCGCCGGAAGAATTCTTTCGAGGGGTCGAAGCACGCGCGCATCGCGCTCGAAACGTCATCCTGTGCGGGTCGGTCGGTCCGTCTGTCCCCATCGGGTCGACACCTCGATTACAATCAAGCATCAAACGTTCCTTCCAGGATTCGCATCCCCTACAAGGGAACAATGGATTTTTCAATCCAATCGAGCAAATGATTCATGCACTACATTCCCGGCAGGAACGGGCTAGATTTCAGGATTCGGGGGGATGACATCAACAGGAATCCCTCAGATTGAGCAGGAGCGTGTCCTTACCCGAATCGGCGCGGGATCAGCTCGAAGGAGCCCTGATCGAGTTCGGGCTAGGAGCTCAAAGGCATCTTGCGTCCAAGGTATTCATTCAATCGTGTTCAAACGGAAGCCTGAACGTAGGAAGGAAGTATCGATTCGAAGACCAGCCGAGAATGTTCTGCTTTATGGAATCATCATCGATCTGCCTTCCTTTGAAGGCCAGGAATCGCACCAGGCAAAAAGAGCTGGCTGACTAAATACAGACCGAGGACCCGGGCTTCGCAATCTCTTCGCTTCCCAGTCGTGGGATCAGCCCGCGTCATTTCCGCTCCTCATTCGGTGTGAACAGATTTACGTTTCGGACCTTTCAGCTGAATCTCTTTCTCGAGGGGCAGCTGTGACGATTCGGCGATGAATCTAGCTGGGGCGAATCATCGGATTCAGTCAAGTGTGTGAACGTTGCTATAAATGACCGGTGCTCCCGGGCTCGATAGAGCAGAACTAAAGATAATCACTGCAAGACTCGCTTCATGCTTTCGAAGCTCCAGGGATCGGGGGAGGAGATCCGGAGGAATTCTTCAAACAACGAATACCCAACTCTGAAATAAAGAAGCTCTCTCGCACTATAGAGAATTCGAAAGTTCCCGCGACTCAGTCTCAAATCGCATGACGTCTCCGATGGTGACTGCACCGGCCCCAGTTGCTACTATATGGCGGCGTCTGGTGCACATAAGTGGCTCCGATGAGAAGCCAATTAATCATCCGCCGCATTGGCAATTGAAAGATCGCCCCGAAATCCTGCGGTAATGGCTCGGAGGCGCAGAATCTTCATTTGAGGTTGACGTGCCGCAGCGACCGTATGCAGTCACTACCGAGGACGACATTTCTATCAAATCGCTAGATGGCCCATTGAAATCATGGATCTCAATCTCCCCGACAGAGATCCTCGTTAGCGGAGCAGTAGTCAACAACGGGGAGGGAATTAAGGGATGTTTTCCAGCTTGTACGGAAAACTGTGGCAAGATTATGCAGTCTTTGCTCTCGCCAGTCGTCTTCTCATGCGCCGCGCCGTTGAGACCGTCCGTGATTGATGGTGCTCCATAAAAGATTCCAATGATTCCGCAACAGGGTCGTACTGATAGAATGGCTCTATTCGGTAGGGTATCCCGGCCTCCGGCCAAGTATTCGGTTGGTTCAGTGGATTTCCGGGGAATGTTTCTCCCTGCAAACGCTTCCTCTCTCTATCGCGTCAAATTCTCTCCGATACATAAGGCTCGATCGAGCTCTTTGGAGTTCTTTGCGAATTTTCACGCAGCGATGGCAACGGTGTCCGAAAATCACGGACATGAAGAAAGTGTGCTCCGATGTCATCAGTTCGTCAAATATTCATATCTTTGGGGAATTTGTTTGTCAACGCTCAAATATTTCGACAGGCGCTCTTGCATCCGCACGATAGTAGAGGAGGAGCGCGGCCAACAGCGGCGGTCAACTGGTGTTCATTATGATAATAATTAGGGGTTGGAGCCGCCGATAAGACAGACGCGTATCAAAAGCTGAAATCGATTCTCTGCTCTCGTGGCCGTGAAGTCCCATGCTGTAGATGACCCCTGCGAGGGACTCACTCGCAAGAGGACACCGTTCATGGGGAAACAATGGTACGGGTCTTGACTCTATGGAATGCCTCGAAAAAAACCAAATTCGTTAGAAGAAAATAGCTCCCAACCAAAGAATGCGCCCTCAGTCTTCGGAGAGCGGATTACTCTCGACAAGAACTCCATCATTTAGGACAGTCGACTATTCTACACACTCGATCGGCACTCTAGGAGTCGGAACTCTAGGAAATACGGAGTACAGAGGACTAGCCTCCGATCATCGTCAATATATCATTTTACACCATTCATTTGAGTACACACCACGTGTGGCTCGGAGGAAGGCACAAAAGGAATCCTCAGCCGTAATTATCGCTCAGTTCACCGGCGGCTCAAGCATTCAACGGTCGAATGCCAGCTGTCCTCATCTAAAGGACTTCGAACAACATTGAGACATGTCAATAAATGACGCAGAACGGCAGGAAATGCGAACCTCACATTATTCCGATCATGCGGCCGGAAACCTGTTCGTTGACGAATTTTTCTACCTGGTGTTCCATAAATGTCCTCAGTGTACCCCTGGAGGCCGCTTGCACGTGTGCCTTACTGGCTTACTCCCAGGCAGACCACAAAGGGAATAATTTCAAGCGTCTCATGACTTGTACATTCCTTTTACGCCGACAGGCGAATATACTCTCGGGCTCATGGATGATCGTAGGAAAACAGGGACCAGAATTTTTGGGTGATGGTGATCGGCAATGCGACGAAAGAACAGGAGGTGCGGGCTGAGATGCCCGCAAAAAAAGCCTAATCGGTTTAAAACTGTAGATTTGGATGAGTCTCCATCGGGTACTAGAGACTCATTCTCAAGTATCAACGACCATATGAACGATTCGCGTGAGGATCGAGAGGTCGCTTGAAGAGAGCGTTCCGAGCGTGCGAATGACGTACGCGGGGCGTTTCCCAGAATTGATATTAGCTCAGGCCCTATTTATACCTGCCGAAAGGCGTTGCAGAGTGTAGCGCCAGCCGCAAGGATGGACAGTTGAGGACCATCTTGCGAGGATGAGATTTCCGCGATATCCGGCAAATTGAGTTTTCGGAAAGCTCGGTTTTCCGTTAAACGGAGGATTAACGATGAGCACACTACCTTTGGAACCAAGACAACAGGAATTTCGAGGAAGAAAGGATCCAGGAAGAGTCAAAAACGAGACCATGTTCAGAGGAGGAGGCGGTGACCTTCATCCTTTGTCATCGGAAACCGGGTCTCGGACGGCTTCGATAACACGACACGAAATCTGATTCAGGCCTGATTTGGAGCGTGAAAATCTGGAGATCTAGCGGGGTGTAAATGAAAACGACAACGTCTCCAGCAATGAGCCGTTCGTTCGCTTTCATCCAAGAGCCGTGATGCGAGAAATCTCTCCCTCTAAACGCCACGCGGGTATGGTAATCATGGAGTCTCAAATTATATTATGACTTCTTGTGATGTCAGCAAAGGGCTCGAGTCTTCAAAACGAGAAAACCTCCTTACTCCCGAGACCTCCTGGCCTGGAGTATCTCTTCAGTGACCACCTTAAGTCTACGTACAGGTATGGAAACACTCGTATAATCTTCGTCCTGATGTTCTTTCGTAGCCCTGCGCACGACCCCGCAGTCCTCGATGCGATGGGGCCTAACTGGAACATCACAGCCCTCCTCTTGCTGCCCTGGAATCGGGAACTGTTCCACCGGGGCTGCGGAGCTCGGGCAGACAGTCTGAAATGGCCAATTTCTTTTCTCGTTGAAGACTTTCGCAAACCTAGTTTGAGTCCATCAGCGTCATAGATTGCTCGAGAGGCTTTCTTCAAGGAGAATGTGAGGCTTCGACCCCAACACTTAGCTGGACTCGGACCGTACTCCGGGGTAGAGGAGAAGTGTCGAAGTTTTCCTCCTCCGGGAAATATGCTACAGAATGATTTCCTCACTTGAGCATGCTCCGTCGCGATTCGCGTCCACTCACTCACTCAGTATGACACTGTAAGGTTCGACGTTGACCTCCCCTGCTCGAGGCGTGAATCGCACACAAAGGATTTCACCTTGAAGGAGGGAGAAGAAAATGCGAGACATGACTCAAATGCATTGTGGAATCGCTTCGGAGGCCCAAGGGATGGAGTTTCGTGAGCTTCTCGCCAGATGTGTATTTTTGTTGCCTCCTCGATGGCTCCTCTTTTGAAGTCAGATCATCGCAGGACCGAGAGTGCCGCATGTCAGATCCCCATCCCTGGCGGTTATGCCCCGATCGGGATCGGTTATGCGATCGGGATTCGGGCGATCGGGGCGATGCCTCCCTGGCGCTCCGAGCTCAAGTAGACGGGGGCACGTGAAAAAGAGGTAGGATAAAGGTGAAGCTATTCGAAAAATTTATCATGAAATAAGGAGCGGGACATAACGAAGCCGTGAATGCCAGAATTGGATGAGAAGAACCCTCTCGCAAGGAGACGCGTGACTTGACGTGAATTTCTCGAGAGGTCCCCCGTATCATACAATGTACCTTCTTTCGAGACCGACCTATGCCAGGCGGCTTCTCCTGCTCAATCCTTCCGGTCAATCTGATTATTCGACGGACGAGTCTGCGATGCGGAACCCGGAAGGGCCACACGACTAGATAAGCGGTTGCATTTATATCGACCTTGTCTGACATCTTCCGAAATGCTATCACGAGAGCGATAATAATCACCGTCGCGCAGCTGAGAAAGCGTCGCGATACCGCTGTTCTGCGATGAGGAACCTGACCAGCTTCGTATTGCAATAATCAGGATCTCGTTCCCGCGCCTGGGAGCTCCCACTTACAGTGGGTTCGTTGGATCTACGACCGAAGCCGATTTCCAGCTTCTGGAGACCTTTGGCGCAACCTACTATGGAGGAAATATTTTCGCGCGGAGAAAAAAACGTCCGCTCGACATCGGACAACTCGGCTCCGAAACCCCACGACAAGGATTCTTCGAGGTATATTTTTCCCTTCGACCGATCCGGTCCTTGAGCCACGTCGTTGTCGTCAACCGGGTGAGCGAGGGAAACTTTCCGATGCGAATGCTGTCGGAGAAGTGTTTGTCGAGCAGCACTTTGGAGAACTTTGGCGTCAAGTCCGCGGAGGTCGAAGCCTGCTGGGTTTCGGATGACTCCGACTGCGAGCTATGCACTTTTATCGAAGCGGATTTTCGCTCCAAGCAGATGCGGACTATAGGTGAGGGATCGTTCTTTGAGAGCGACGACGGAAATACGAGCCCCGGAGAAATCCGGCTCCTCATTCCGATCCTCGCAACAATCGTGATTGAATTGAATCATGGGTTACTAGAACCTGAACGATGACTCCCCCTTTCGGCACATGTTACCGACTGTTTGTTTTGGTAAATTCTACGCCCCCCGATCCTCTCTAGAGATACACGCTAGGAAACGTGACCCTCGCGCCGGATTCCGCGGCTCAGCAGAGTTCAGCAAATACCATCGGATACTTTTCGTCGATTACGCGCGGCGCCCCCAGCCTCCGGAGTGGATGCACGGAGGGCTTTCGCAGAATTCGGTCCGAGTTCCGGGAATAGTGATCTGTGGCATGCGCCGGAAGACGAAGCTCTTCTCGCGCCTCGCGCGGGAGAGTTGGCCGCCGGACTTGGAACGGCCGCCACACCTGCACGACAAAATCAAAGCGGTTGATGCTGCAAACAATGGCACCGTTCTGACCTCTCGGCCGTAACTCGATGAATTTCCTGAAAATATTTCTGGAGCGAATCGCCGCGCCAGAGGCCGCGACAATCGACGCGCAGGGCGACTTCCCCGCTGGTGCGAAGGATCCAGACCGTGGACCAAGGTTTCAGGCTCCGATTTTCGACTCTGATGAAAACCTGTTTTCTAGAGAGACTCAGTGAAAACACGTGCTATGCGTGGCGTAGCCCTAGAATGAGTGTTACTTTTTTAGCCGTTGAAATTGTAGCTCGCTAGGCCAACGACGAAGTGAACGCAGCGAGCGCCGCACCGGCTCCGTTGGTTCAGCGCACTTCCCCTTGCGCGGAACCATGGAGCTCAATAGAGACCTAACTGTCTCCTGCAGCGATTGAACTCCTCCACGCTCAAGCTTTTGGTGAAAACGTCCGCGGTCATTTCGTTCGCCGAAATGTGTTTGATGGATACAAGTCCCTCTGACACCATATTGCGGATGAAGTGGTGCATGAGATCGATGTGTTTCGTTTTTGCGTGGAAGACGTTATTGTCGCTGAGGAGACAGTTAGGTCTCTATTGAGCTCCGTGGTCCCGCGCAAGGGAAGGTGTTGGAAAGTGCGCTGAACCAACGGAGCCGGTGCGGCATTCGCCGCGATCACTTCGTCGTCGTAATCCCAGAGGTCACAATTGTAAAGGTGGGACTCCATTGCAAACCTCCAGTCCATGTAATTTGCCGCCCCCTCGAGCTTCTCAAATGAAGAGGACACGCTTACATTCGAGAGTGGAGGATTATTAGTGGTGGAGGCACACACATTCACGCTGCTGGGATTCAATGCGTTTGCCTCTTCAGTATCCTTCTTCGCCGGGGCTGGTTTCTCAGCACGCGCAGCAGACCTCTTCCGTGACATGTTGGATGGCCTCGATCGCTCCGCAGCCACTCCCGTCGAAGATCTTGTTCTCGGCATTTTTAGCTCGTAGAAAAAACGTCACACTCTCCTCACAGCACTCATGGTCCGTTCGCATGTATGCTTCGTTCGTTTCTCAGATTATCGACACAGGGCTTGGCCCATAACCTGATAAAAACCTGTTTTCTAGAGAGACTCAGTGATAACACGTGCTGTGCGTGGCGTAGCCCTAGAATGAGTGTTACTTTTACCGGCCGTTGAAATGGTAGCTCGCTAGGCCGACGACGAAGTGATCGCGGCGAATGCCGCACCGGCTCCGTTGGTTCAGCGCGCTTTCCAACAGACTCCCCATGAACTCAGCATAGGCAGGTGTCGGGCAATGCCCAGGCTCTTGAACGAGGGAGGGATATTGATGAGCTTACGCGCCGATTCTCTCAATCTCACCTCTCATTACCGGAAGGAAACACTTCTTCGATATTCGCCCGTCAGCCGGAGCTCGAATGCATTCCGGAAAGGTTCGATCGAATCGGCGTCATCGCTCCTCATCGTAGAAGCTCGGGCTGGATCGCGGACGAGGGAGAAAACTTCTCCGCCCTCTTATGCACCAACGATTGATTATTATCTGAGAGTCTATATATGCTAGGGTTATCCCTTGCCGCGGAGCATCTTTCCTCGCAGCCTTGAACAGCGAGCTGTGTACTCAAATTACCCTCGGACGCTCCGAGAAACTCATTTATGCGGAAACGAGAGCGTAGGATTAAGCGGGTGCGGAACTCCTCGGGACAAGTTGATGGATTTCGTCCACAATTACCGTGCAACCGGGCGAAAGCAATGGAAGCTTTCATCGACAAGACTAAGAATCCGCCATAGCCATGACGGATCTGTGATGAAGCGAAATGCCGTCGGCCGTTTCTGTCGACTTGGAATGAAGTGTCACGACTGAACCTCTTCCCTCGTCTCGAGGCGACTCCAGATCGCTTCGGTCCTCGAATATTTTGCATCCTTTGCAATCTTGTGACCATGAACCGATGAAGCTGGATTGCTGATCGATGCCTGAGCTCCCGAGCTCTCTAGTCGCGAGTAATTGGGATTGGAGGGCATCGAGAGTATTGAACCATCCATCCTACGCGTCAATGGATTGCTGTGTCCGATCGTGTTCCTCGATATTCCAACCAAACATGAATCGGCACTTTCCTGGAGGAACTTCCGAGCTTCCAACATTCTTCCCGGTCGTCCCAGTATCTTACAGCTGACGAACGCACTCCTGTCATGTCACCACGGCTGCGGTCGGCCCTCCGAGCGGCTGAGGACCTCGATTGAAATCGAGCACACATAGAGGGAAGGATTCCCCGGGGATGACGACAAATCTGCAGTTTTCGCGAAATCCTCGGAAAGAGATCGACATCTGCCGGATTCCTGAGTATCATAGATCGATACCGAAAGCGGCGACACACAAGTCACTCATCGGTGAAGGTCAATGGCTAGTCGACGGCAGCTGATACGTGTCGGCCAGCTCAAAAGGGTCTCTTGCAACCTGAAATTTGGATCGCGGAACAGAATCGCTCCATCTCAGAGCGGTGGAGTCGGGGATGACGGAGTGAATCGAGGAAAATCGTCCGGGGTAGAACAGCTCATGGCATTGCTTAGAATTGCCGTGATTTAATTTGGGAGAGGGGCTCAAAAATTGCAGGGTTAAATCATGTTGGGTCAAGTTCGGAGCTGCCCCTTACTGTACTCGAGATCGACAGGCTTATGGCATGCGGGTACAACCCCTTATATGGAGCCTTGAACCCTCCAACCATCAAATGAATAATTGGAATGCGACACCCTGCCTGCGGAGTTCTCCGGATCCGAGCACATTTTCACGATCTACATCGGCAATCACGCAACTTCATTAAGAGAGTCTTCCACGAGACGATGCCACGACCCACGAGACGACCGGCGACCGTCGGGATCTCTCGAATGGAAATATGGAAAATTTTGGATCTTCTCGAGAATTCTATGCTTTTCAGCGCTTGTAACTCGCGAACGGTGCGGGACGAGCCGGGATACGGCGTATCCTGTGGTCGTTTCGGTAGCGGTGGGAAACAATGAGGCTTCTTGAAGAGGAAACTTCATCAGTGGGGAGATTTTCCGCTCAGCTCGAGTGATGGCTCATTCGAGAGCCGAGGGGGAGCTGTAAGAAGGTTTGCCGATCGATCGGAGCCCAGCGTATAATATGTGCATACATTTATGTTGATCATGATGATTGTGATTCTCGTCGAGCGGGATGGCGGAGTCGAGTCCGGGTTGGATGGCGGGTCTCTGCGAATGACACTCCAATGAGGCGCGCATAGCGAAACCCCTCTGACCCTCTTAATCTCGATTCTATGGACTTTGTAGGAATTCGACAGAATTGGTGAAGGTAATAATTTGAATAATTTGGCAGCCCTCGCCTGAGCTCCGGGCCCTTTCTCCGCCACCAGAGGCTGAAATTCGAGGGTCTTCGTTAGCGAAAAATTCGTTGTGCTCTTAAGCAGACATCGGCAACCTGACCGTTCGCGTGGCACAATTTTTGCTCCGACGCCGAAGCAAAAAACGATGCTTAGTCCCCCATATGTACGCATGGTATCGGGGTATGTCCACATTGGTCTGCCTCTTCCGACACATTTTTGCATATTTCTACAAGCATCCGCGTTTATCCCCTAGCTTCATCGGCCCCGGCGCCCACCCGCGGTCGAATGTGGGCAGAGCAGTCGCCCAATCCGCTGTCCCAGGTCGCTGTCCTACGCGCAGCCCAAGGTGACCGGGGCCGTGGCCTGAAAGTTTGGGGACTGGCTAGCGCGGCGGTCCATCGGTCTCAGCTTGCAGCCCTGAGGCTCAGAAAGGTGTCGGCACGGCGCGGCGGCCCCCAAAAATTGTGCGCCGTGGTGAGATTGACGACCCCAGCTGTAAAGGGGTGATCGAGATGTCGCCCTTTGATGTTAGTGGCAGAACTTTACGGACAAACCACTAGACAATGCAGTCCCCTGCCCCATAGCCGCCCGCTCGAGGGTTTTGTGACAAGTTCCAGACCTCCTGAGTCGAGCTTGTCGATGATAATTGGGATGGAAATGTTTTAGGCGATCACACAGGGATCGATCGAGAGAAGAGCCATGCATTCCCCTCTTTCGGCTCTCTCGGAGCGATGGCCTCAAATCGACCGACTAGACATCGAAAACTCTTCACCAACACGAGCTGGAGTGAATCCAATGGAGAAGTCGACTTCGCCGTCAGTCAGCCTTACATGTCGATCTTCAACGCTCACATCAAATGCTCCAGAGCAGGTACTACGCTCTGTATACTGCTCGACAGGGCAGTGGAAAGATGTGAGCTATAGCGGCCACATCAATACGTCCTATTCAAGTACCTCCTGTGAGAAATATCGATTTGGCGGTGGAAAACGGAAGCAGCATCCAGGCTTCCCGGACTGTGGGAAAAACACAGAGGTGAAAAGGGAATAGATCTCGGACTTGGTTGGATTTTGAGCTATTGATTCAAATAGTCGAAAGCATAATACGATGGACATACATATATCACGCTTCACCGAAAACGCTCCGGCGCACTCCACCCGAACTCATGAGGTTCGTTAGGCTAATCCGGCTCCGGCTGACGTCAGCGAGTGATGTACTACCCGACGTAGTTTCACTCGGCGCGTGGAGCGGGTGGAATTCACAGGACACATGGTATCGCGTGTACGCCGATGCCTTTGACCGGATTTCTCCCTCGCGATCCGATGAGCGAATCGGGAGAATTTCTGCTTCCGCCTCCTTTTGTTCCTTAAAACCGTCGAGTATGATGGGCCTCAGAATGGAGCTCTCTTGGTCGAAGGGGTCGGGTTGAGAGCACCGAAATTCTCCATGTCGAACGCGGTCATGGACTTTTTTTTATAGCATCGCGTGAGTTTTCCGTGGACCTTCGCCGATTTCAGGAACCCAGTTACTTAAAGGCAGAGCACCTCTGCGAGGAATCCCTCAACGTTTTCATAACGTTCCATGAGTGCGTTCTTCGAATCACCGGATTATGGGTTCGAACTCGAACATCTCTCAAGGTGTTCCGATTCGAGGTTGGCGGTAGCGCGGCGCCGGCGTCACAACAAGGGCATCACGAGCATGGCGGAAGTATTGTATAATTACTGACCACGTGATCTAAATCTGGCGCCGATCCACTCGAGTTCACCCCCTCTGAGCCTCCGTGGAAAATCGTTTTATGGAGACGGCCATCTCGGGCTGGACAACCTTGAGAAATTCGTTCGACGGATATATTCGGAGCAAGAAGCTCCGGCGACTCGGGCAGGGTCTCTCGTTGCGGGCACCACCTTCGTTCAGTTGACCAAGTCGAGGAAAGAATCGGAATCGAGATTTTTTCCGTGTTTCTATCATCTCTCGCATGAACTCAGGATGGCACGACTTTTTTTTACACACAGATGCACTGGGCAGAGGTCTTGTGGCTCGCAGTGCGCGATCCGCAGCCGGCGGGGATCTCCGACCGGCAATCGAATCAGAAATCTTCGTAGACCGAGCAAACAAACCCTCGTCGGGTTCCCGAGCTCGAGCTCGCTCCGTCTGCTGTGCTAATAAGGCGCCGAAAACCCTTTGCTGCGGTGCATTCTGATTAATCACATGTGAATGACCGGGGACCCAAGAAGCATTGTTGCTTTCTCGGAATAGGAATGAGAAAAGTCGAAGAGGATGGCCGTCGGCGCTCCGGGTTCTCTTCTGGTGAATGCACTACTGTATTCAAAACGCGATTGTCTCAACTCTGGATAGACTGAGATTAGTACTTGAATGTCTGTCAATTTTTGATGCGGATCGGGTGATGGAGACGACCTTTTCGGGCATGGCGAATCGGATGCTCTGAGCTCCGCCTCGTACACAGTAACCGACGCCATCCGAATCGATTCCGAACCCGAACACGCAAGAACGGTGATTAATCCGCGAAGCATTCGAGAATTCCGAGAAAATGATGAAACGAGCCTTCGTCGAATTTGTCAGGTGTCACGAGGCTTTCGGAAGATGAAATGTTTATGGGACATCATTTTCGGGAAAAAAAACGCTCCTCTCAATATCGGATTCTGGTTGCTCCGCGGAAGGTTTAAACTCTCCTCGCCGAGTCTCGTGGGTCTCTGGGATGAAGTTTCCGACGTAACTCATTCAGGACTTTCGAAACAATAATCACCGCTCTGAACGTCCGCCGTGTGTATTTGAACAAAGTCGTTCTTACGCTGGAAGTCGGCGCCGCCTCGGGGCAACGGGACGTCTTCGCTCAATTTCAGAACCGATCTTGCCAGAGATCCGTTGGTAATAAGCGGCACGACAGAGCTTCGCAGGAAAGAGGTCGAGAACCTCAGATTGCGAAGCTCATCGTTTTCTGACCTTGACGACCGTGAAATCTCGTTTCGGGCCCATAGGGCTCGAATGATCTCACGGGTAGCGAGCGCAGGGAAAAAGCCTGGGAAGGTCATCGAATTTCTTATAAGTCTTGCGGGGGTCCGCGATTTCCCGGGAAAAGTCGCGAGGAACAAGGATCACAAGGGATGAGACTAAGGGCGGAGGGGACGGGGGCAATGTTTCCCTCCTACAGGTGTTGCGAGCTGAGAAGATCGGACGGGTATTCTCCCTCATCAGCTCTCTGGGAACCCCTACCTTCTGAGCGGGACCGAATCTCTCGACTTCTGCCGAACCCTGGAGTCCCGAAGTCTCTCTCACGTCTGGCAGATGCTCCCCGGGGTGTGCGAAGCCCGTGAGCCTAGAAAGGGGGCAGACGGAACACCAAACTACGCAGCTCGAGGCTTCATTCCTAGAATTTGACATCAGATGACGTCGCACTCTGGAATAAGTGCGAGCAGGAGATTCACTCGGAGAGTTATCTGTTTACTGCCCGCGAGAAATCCGGGCAAGCTTGTTCCGTCCGGAGCTCAGACCACTGAGAATTTATATGTTCATCCGTTTCCCCAGGAGTCTCTTCACGGTACTCCAGGACGAATTCCGAAGGGAAGACCCGCTCGGATTGTTTTCGTAACTCTCGGATATTCGTCCTCTCCTTGCATACTCTTCCAACAGATCACTGAGCAGAACGAGCGGATGCCGCTCTTCAAAGAATACGCGATGCTTCACAGACTCCGTCATTGCGAAAGAGAATTTGATGTGGAATCTTGCGGAGTTCTGTATGGACTCACAGTACTTTCACCCCCGTCATGCTCCTGGAATAGCGAAGAAAATACGTTTCGGTGAACATCGGAGTTCGCAGACCAGTCTCGTTGGTGAGGCTCAACATTTACTCTAGGAAAATAATTCATTTCGGAGCGAGGTTCGACCTGATTCGTTTTCGTCTCCAGGCAGCTTTTTGGACTCTGAGGCTCCGGGTACTACAGGGCTGACAATAAATCAAAGAGAAGAACCTCTGACTGTCTTTCGGGCTGGCGACATCCGATCGGGTAAATGGGCTCCGAGTCCCTGACTGTCGAAGTGACGGATCGGTAATGTTGTTCGGTGCAGGAGACCGGTTGCGGGCACGGTCATTTTCTTCGCGGTATCCACCAAAAGTCCGCGAAATTTTCTCCATCCATGGCCTACAGAAGCCCGGAATATTCCTCCGAAAAGGTCTCTCTGTGTTTCACGCAGGCATTCATTTGAACAGCCACGGGGTTTACAATACGATCGGGAAGTCCCAGGAGAGTTCGTTCCCGATACCTCGTAAAATCTGAGTGGCTTCGAGATCTGCGGATCTCGGGAGCAGAAATTCGCGTCAAAGAGTTCTTGGAATCTTGCCTTGCTCAGAGCTGGAAATAGAGGGAGGATCAGCAAACGACGGCATTCAACCGCTTGCCCTGGGACAGCAAATGGTCGATCTATCCGGCTTGCCGTTAGGTCTATTCCCCTGGGTGAACGTGAGCAATCGCGTATGACTCGAGGAATTCACAAGCGGAAAATCCGCTACGTGTGCAATCGCCGATTTGACATTATTTGCTTGCATGGGTGGATTGTACAGTCTTCTCCGGGAAGCTGGATCGCTCGAAATGCATTCGGTCGGAATGGGAGAGTCCGATTCGAATCAAATGCTTGCGATTCACAAGAATCTCCGGAACTAGTTCGAGCAATATTGGAAGCGGATCAGAGAGCCAGCCTCCCCGTCGCGGGTTTCAGCAAAGCCTCGCGTTTGTGGACGGATTCCAGATAGCAGATGTTGGTGGAACGGTCGGCTCAACGCCGGGGCTTGCCTATCCTTGCAGGATCCCGTGCGGGCGCTTCCGACACTTCGCCGTAGGAACCAGGATCTACAACAAATAATCCAGCGAGCAGCTCAGACCGAACAGAGGCGAGTCCTGATGAAACCTCCATGATTGAGACATTATGTAGCTCAAGAGTTCGAAACAGACGTCTGAGTCCAGCAAGAGCTGCAAGATTTGAACCCAGAACCCTCTGTAGGAGACCCCCCTCTTTCCCCCTATCAAACGAAAGTCACGAAAAGAAGCTCATGGAGAAAACCTAGGATGCGGGAAGCCTGTCTGCTTGAGAACTGTCATTCGATCATGACGCCTTGAATGCATTCATTCCGAATGTCGATGGGAGTCCCGAGCTATAAATGAAGGATGCTGTGGGCAAGGTCCCGATGAAAAGTTCGTCTACCCCTGCGAAGGTCATCTCATCGTAGAATATGATCACTGAATTGGCTTCTGTACATGGGATAGAAACCGATGGTCCCGACAAGGCCTCTGAGCATCAGGGAGTGCTTTCCGCCGTGAGCGCGGTCATAACTCGGTAAACGATTCGAAAGTGTTGTTCGTCTTTTCCTCCAGCATCTAGAGTGATGGAAACTCCTCTGCGGCCTACGGACACCGATCCGTCTCAGCTCAATATTCATGCATGAGGTCCCTCTGTCGAGAATCCACTTTCCATTCGCCAGACTAGGTGACGACTCGCGCCGTTCAATCACGAATATCATGATTCGAGGCTTGAGGCATGCTATTTCAAGTTCCGCCAGGGGCATTGCCGCTGAAGCTTCGATCGAGGGCAGACGGGCTCGCCTGTACGACGCCCCCGGTCGAGAGCAATCGCGTGAATCTCGCGGAAGCGCTTCACCCTCTGAGAAAGCATTCGACTGAATCCATTCCTGGATCTCTGCATCATTGAGGAACCAATCAGAAAAAGTTCTCTAAGTCTCAAGATGTCTAGATAGGAATCTGTTGTAAGGAAATATGATTCGCTAGAATCTCGTTCCGAGCCCGTTTCTGACTACACGAAAATAATTGTTTCGATCTGGGTGCGCGAATCTTGTCGTGAGGCGGATCGAGAGTCCATCACTGATTTCCATAAAAGAGAAAGGGATGCAAAGCAAATGATTCGTTCGAAAGTAAGGCTGTCTGGATTTCTCGAGCATCCATCTCAATTTCCGTCTCTCTGACAGCAGTCCCCGACCGTGAATTACTTTTCTTTGGATCCTGTGCCGCCGATATCCAGGGCGTTGTGCGTGCGCGACGCTGAAGGACCCACCTACATAAATATGAAGAAGAATCATTTCATCGTTTTTTCGATCTGTTCCCCAATCGACGATCGATTCGACTCTCATTTCGTCGCTCGAGGAATCCGACAGATTGTCCTGCGAATCGCTGAGCCAGCTCTCGGGGCGCTAAAACTCGTCTCTTGATTGCTTACGTCCGTCCGCGATCGAGCTCGAGATGGACATGCATATCTATCTATGCAAAATTGGCGAATGAGCTCCGTGGCGTGAACGCAATTAGCTTAGCGCTCTCGAGAGCAAAGACAAATAGATAGCAGATCTCTTTTTAACATTGGAATACCCGCAAGCTGCCGGATCGGTCTATTGCCGTGGCTGTGACGCTCTCGAAGTCAGCCGGGCGCTCAATCGATCGCTTGATTGATTCGCCGCGCTGGCTCAAAACATCAGTCGCTTGCGCCTATCCTCTCCAGAATCCAGAATTCTCGAAGTATCAATAGGTTTCTGGATTTCCGAAGCAGGCGCGCGTTCAGGCTCAATGTGCTCTGAAATGAGAGTCACGAAGAAAGTTTCCAATGAAGAACAGAGGTCTCGCGAATTTATTGGGGCCCTGTAATTTCGGACTCTCGACCTCCAGATTGTCTTGCTCGGCTAACAAGCTGCTCGATCGGAGAGAAGTTTGCCGTATCACAACAGAGTCAGCAGTGGATCATTTCCCCCTACTGCGTCGTCTTTTCATCGTATTTCAGACTTTGCCAGGAGGGAGCGAACGTGAACAATTCGGAATACAGAATCCACGGAAACGGGCTTCCATCGACTCTTTGGAGGAAAAATCAGAACGATTCCTTCACGGAGTTATCCGATGCTTCCTTTCCACGTGCAAACATATCCCTACGATCTGATAGGCGGGATTCGCCATCTTCCTGTTCGTAACTTGAACTATCGCGTCATTGGATGATTTTCACCCTGCTCGGGACTCTTGCAAGGGAAGCGATTCGACTCCTCGACATTTCTTCGTGCCGAGGAGTTCACATGGTACAGGCAAGTTTGTCGTTGCCGGCACAATATGAACCAGGTGCACCCGCATTGGGACGCATCTCAAAACAGATGCCTTGACGGAAAACCAGCGGAGACAACGGAGTCTAGGCCTTGCAGACTGAAAAAAGCGTAGGTAGAGCGCACTATGGAAGAGGGTTGTCTGGTCGAGAGGGAATGGAAGAGCTCACGGCAAGGCACTCGCGGACCTAGTCGGCTGCCGCAGTTAACTGTGGCGCTGCGCTGATCAGAATCGAGGAACTCTGGCTGACATTTCACTGCGGAATGCGCTATCATCAGGAGAGCGCTGTCGATTTCTACGACTCGAGGTTTTGTCCTACTCACATTCGCTCACGACGTTCCTGAACGGAGGCTCCCATACCTGCATGATGACGCTGTGATTTGGGAATTTCTTTGATTTTTCGAACGGCGCCGGCGCTCCGACAGTATTTGGAAGGTTTGCCTCCTCTGGACGCCCAGCCAGGACGATTACGATGCCTACAGACGCGCTGCTCCTCTGAAAGCTACTTGAGGGTTGATATCGGCAGGGGATCCGAGGGGAAAACGCCGATTCAGGTGAGGAAGAAGAGCGGCCTTCTGAGAGAGCAATACGAATCGCAGCTTCTCCGACGAAGAGGTCGAGCCTCCGTAGGGGAAGTGCAGAGCGAGCTTCACATGATAGATCCCGCAGTCTAAGAAGCGTAGACTCTCTCGGATATCCGGGAGCTTCTGCTGCGTTCTTCCCCGCTACCTATTCGATACACAGGAAAGAGGACCAATTATCTCAGGAGTGACCTCGAAGTTGAGTCTCATTTCGGCCAATGGTCGAATGGTTCGAGCAGAACGACCCGTCGATACATCTTGCAATGAGTCCCAAAGTCTTAAAACACTTTGCTTGTTCCGTGCCCGAATCGGCACGATACATCATGCCCTCCTTCTACCGACAATTATTGCGCCCTTGAAACCCTCCGAGGGTTACGCGTTCTATTTCTTTCTGGCGCAAATAGATTTAATTCGGTGATCGCTTCCCCACCTCACTCGCCCGCATTGACTACATGTGCGGCGGTAATGTTTCAGGAGCGCCGTACTTTCCGGATGCCATGCCGAAAGAACGAATTAGCCCACATGGTTGTGTGTAATGAAGCGGTCTTCTTCTTCACGATTTCCAACAGGAATGATCGTCGTGCGTGACTCAGATGGCAGGAGTCGACGTGCCGTCGAAGCGCCGGGGGTATCAGCCGCAATCGATTTTCCATTTTCGTCTCTCCCGCATGGGGGTCGGGGGCCGTGGCTGCAGTCGCGGTTGCTCGCGCGACCATTTGCAGTCTCGCCATTTGTTCCAATCGGACAAATGTTCTCTCGCTTTCTCTCTCGTTCAAAAGCTCAGCGGAGCTCGCGTTTTCTCCGTTGTGAATGGAACGCTGGCTCGAACTGCTCTCGCGACATCGTCAGTGTAAACAGCAACGACTCTGACCACCCCACCGACCGAGAAAAGAGTTCGCGCCCACTCGCCAGGGGGCGCCACTTGCCTTCACTCCAGAGATTCATCGCGATAGCGGCGGCAGTCAGAGCAGCAGCGGCATCAACCGAGAGGCTTTCAGTTTCAAATAAAAATGGCGTCTGCGCAAATCTAGCGAGCCATTAGGGTGCTTGCCTGATCAGGGCCTCGTTCGCTTGCTTGCTGATCGCAGTAGAAGTCTGGGCTCGGGCCGCGGTCGCAACGGTTTCGGAGATGACGCCTTGGCTATCGGGGCTCTTGTCAACGACATCAATTCGCCCCTTCGGCGGAATCGTGTGGGGCACGATCGGGAAATTCAATCCCCTGTCTCTCAGTCGTTGCAATCGCGTACGGAATTCCTGATTGACGATCACGGCGTAGTCGTTCTCTCAACAGACATCACAGTCCTCTCTTCGAAGGCCACTGAGCTCGCTCTTCTAATCGTTATCCGTTAGGCCGAGACCTAACTCAGGCGAAATCCTCGCAATTTAGGTCATGGACCCGACATCTGCTCCAGCTCAATCGAGCAAAATAACATTGAGAAACCATGGGGATAGGAAAAAGGCGGGGAGGGGTGCGGGCAAAGCTTCTTTCCTCATTTCAATCTTTCGACAGTCACGTTTCTGGGACGAAACGCATTGTCTCCTGCGGGGATAGTGGAAGCTCGGGATACAGATCGCCATACACTCGGCAGTCGGAGCTGTACTATGGTACTGCGCGATTGAGCTAAACGTCTAAACCTCAGAGAGTTCGGAAATCGCCCGAGGTTTCCCCGTTCGCCCCCGGGATTTTCGTCCCGGGAATGAGTTTCCAGGCTTCTATTGGAATCGGCGAATGAGTAGAGGGACTCATTCCGTTTTAAGGTCACGACCAACTCGAAAAATCATCTCCTATCTGCGAGACATTGACCGAATAATCGTTCACGATGAACTTGCAGAGTCGGTCTTTCTCCCTCCTGTACCGAGGAATTTCCCTGGGCGGCAGAATACTTATTCGATGCCGAGTCAAGTGACCTGATGTATAGTTCGCTTATCTGAGCTGCCTTAGATATCTTGATTGTGCTCATGTAGAGATGCGTCGGATAATCCACAGGGAATCGTCTCCATGCCGATATCGACGCGAGACAGCAGCAAAGAGCTCGTTCCCCATGACGGTTCTGAGATCATCTCAAGGACAGCAAATTGAAATTAGCGAGGTTAATAGTGAGAACGAGTCGAAGATACTTCATCGTCGAGGAGTAGAGGAATGAAACTATTTCGTTTCTTTTATGACACCAGCTTCCGTGGGCACCATCGTCGACACCAAGTCGAGTTCGAGCCCAACCCCTCCGCAGGCCACTTCATGGCAGCCATAAAATCCGCCGCCTCGGCTCTCTCTTCAGTCGATTCGATTCAATCAATAGGCTTCTATGCTTCGCGGTTCGGTTGAGCAACAAAATCTTCATCGAGGCATCTCTTCATCAGCAGAGCTTTCTGCAAGTCGGAGATGATCGATACATTGTACAGTTGCGGGTTCTGGATCTGAGACAACTTGCGCTTGCGAAAATAGCGGCTGCGACCTTCATCGTCGCGTCGGTACATTCCTCCTTTTGCCCGCGCGTGGAATAGATTTGTTTCACCAAGTCCTGGGGCTCGAACCCTTTTTTAACCCCCGGATCGGGGGCTCGCTCCGGACCTTACACTGTAATGTGATGTAATCTTGCGTAATGTACTCTCTGCGAATGATTACCGCCTCTCACAATAAATGGATCGTCAATGAGCTTCCCGTTGATCTAAAGAAGATCTCTCGATTCTCCGAAACAGACATTTGAGCCCTGAAGAGCACTTTCTTGAATGATGACCTCACGGACAAGTGGAACTCCCGTGAGCTTCCGGTGCATCGTCGCACAGCGTGGTCCCCAGCGTCTCGCATCGCGACACGGAGAATTATGTTCATCTCGTTCCGTCGGGTTAAGGAAGGTCCAAGGATAATTGAGCTTCCTTTCTGATAGTCATGGTCCCGCACACATCAAACTTTGATTCCAGAGATATCAGCCCCCCCCCCCTCCTCGAGGTCCTGCCATCCCGCATCTTGTGACATTTGTTGTCATAGTCGTCCGATCTTTTGGTCCAAAACTCTCTGCAGAGATGCGAGCTTTTGGGAAATTTCCGCTGGCGCATAGAATTGTCGCAGAACTGTTCGGCGACTTCCTCAAGTGGTCATCGAATCGCATAAATATAATTGCACTAATCCGAGTCCTTAAGACAGCGCACTAGGAAGGAAGTAGAGCTCTATCGAGCGGATGGGAGAAGCTGAGGAAGAGGAGGAGCGAGAGTCTGGACGACGAGGAGGAGAACAACAAGGAGACCGAGTCGCTCTAGGAGGACACGATCGGCTTGGAAATTGCAGCTCCGTCTGGCGGACTCCTGATGAAGTTTTTTCGGTCGGTGGGGTGGTCGCTTGCTAAGTCGGGTGGTTGTTCGTTCAAAGCACCGTTCCTCCTCTCCATGCCTGTACTCTCCTCGTAGCGGCTACGGTCTCGGCGGCGGTAGCAGCAGCGGAGAGCAAGCAACTAGGGCTAGAGTCTCTGGTCGCCGTGCTCGTCGTCGGTGCCGAGCGAGCGAACGAGTGAGACGAGCGCAGTTCAAACCAGACCCAGCAGAGCAGACAGCAAGCGGGCACGGTCGAGTATGTCATGCGCGTCTTTCGCGAGACAAAAACTCACCGTAGGATCTCCTGACTCGAAGTTCCACTCCCCACCTCTTCTAGCGGTGTCCTGTCCTCCGCAGTCACTGTGGTTGTCGTCGTTCCCACCTCTAGCACTCCCTCGTCACCGAAGATTCGCTGTGTAGAAGTGTGAGAGCGTGTCATCGCCGTCTTTCTGTGGAGTTGTTGTAAATACGTGTACAGTTCGAAGCTGAAGTGAAATCGGATCGGATTATTCTAAAGTGTTCACCGTCCATTTTCGATTGACGCAGTGGTCGATCAGTTGATTCCTCCTCCGAAGTATCTACCGATCGATCGATCGATCGATCGACCGACCGACCGACGAATCAACCCGTTTCACTGACAGGCAGACAGACGGACGAAGACAGTCAACCAACGAACTTTATTCATATTACCCTCAACTACGAACTGCCGTTCCCGAGCGAAAAACCAAAGAGTTTGACGAAATCATCGATGCTCCAGAAAGGTGTCTGACTTCTCCAACGACCAAGGTGGGTACCCAGTCTTCCCTAGAGAGGTTCCAGTCCGTGGAGACCGTGAGGATGGAGAACTCCTGTCACTGACAGAGCTCCTGGTGCACTGTGTCTGTCAAAGTTTTCGGAGAGCCACGGGCTCACTGAAGTCGTGTCAGCTCCATGAACCACGTCTCCGGAAGTCCTCTGATATTTTGGAGCTCATCATCATTCGTTATCGAAGGCATCTTAAAAGATACAGAGGATTCTCATACGCAAATGGAAGGTCTCGATTTATCGCTTAGATTTGAAGCTGAAAGCATACGAAGGAAAAGAATGTCAGATACCGAAGATGCCGGATATGGTCTTGGAAGATGTTCGTGGGCCTAGCCCGCGCGTTCCTTGTCCGCTCGCTCCCGACGGGTTCTCTTATTTCACATCAGCGACCCACGATCGGCACTCGTTGGGTAGGAACCTTGACCTGGACGTCGCGCTGGTTTTCTGATCATTCCGCGCCGTCAGCGTACCTATCGGCAGAGTTTTCGGTTCATGTTCTCGAACGTTTCAATCTTCAGAAGACTATTCCTCAGTCGCCTAAAAGCGATCGGGATCGCGACTTTTGCGGCGGGGCAAGCTACAGAGAGACAGCTCTAGTCAGCTGGCCTGACGAGGGGATCATCCTTGGGTCCTGACAATTTATCGAATTCATTCTCCTTGCCCAACGCATCATTTGGATGAGTTCCTCGCCCGCCGTCCCGAGAAGCGGTCGTGACTCTAGCGGGAACCGCTTGAGCGAGGTGTCAAGATGACGAATCGCCAGATCATCTCCATTTCTGGCGGATATCCGTACGTCTTGAGCGAGAAAACGGAATCTTCGGTGGCGTGGCTTGCACGCTTTACCCTCGCTCTTGCCCCATGGGCTCGCTGAGGTCGCTGCTGCTCGTTGGCCTCAATGTAGGAGTGGTGCTCCGTGGCAAGAAAATAAGCTGCCACGAACGGTCGCTGGCTCCGAGCACTGCAGCGCGGCGGTCGCTGATGCTGGTTGCCCTCCTCATCCTCCTGCTCAGTCAGGAGCAGGCAGAGTGTGTGCTCTGCCGCTGTCGGGCTTCCGTCGGTCTGGGGAGCCAGCGAACATTTCGGCTAGCCCAGCTCCGAGCACACAAATCGATTCGACCACCACAATGTCTTCCTGGTCGAGGCTTGGCCGGTCCAATGCTCTGCTTCGGGCGCAGTTTCCGAAAAATCAAGAATTTCACGAGACATTCCATGGATGCGAGAGCATCATTGAGATGGCAGTCAGTCCAGTTATACACGTCGGCTTCGCCGAAACACGTTGGGTAATAGAATTTGCATCATATCTTCCGGGATTCGACAATGACCGCAGCATCGCTTTTCTGCGGTTTCGCACGACCCGAGCCCCCTTCCGTACTTCTCGTCGTGGTCGGGGTCGATCCGCGCCCAAACGGGGAGACCTCGGCTATTTCGTCATCCGATGATGCACTGTCTTCGCTCTAGAGTATCTCAGCGCAACATGTCTGCGAATGTTGGGTGTGAGCCATTAGAAGTCGCTTCGTTCGACTTCGGATAAAGAAGAGTCAAAATCGAGACAATAAGGTTGAGCTGAAATCAGGTTGAAGATGAAAAATAACAACACCGCAATCAGACACCGAAGAAGAGATCGGCCGGAGTTCTGTCAGAGAGCTGGCTCTTGACGGTAGGGTTGTGGGCTTTCGGTCGCGTCTTCTGGTCGGTGGTTTGGAGCCGTGGCCTGCACCAGATGCCATCGAAATTGGGCCGCTCGAATGTTTTCGGCAACTGGTAGAAGGATGCGCCCGGTCGGCCAGCGAGCTAGCGACTGAGCCAGCGAAGAGATCGGTCAGCTTCAAACGATCACCATAAAAATGCCTCGGCCGTATACTTACAAACAGTAAACCCGACGATGATGATGATGATGACATGCATCGATACGACCGGTGTCGAGTCGCTCTTTTGCCTCGACTAACCTTTTCATCTACATGGTAACATCATCCGAATGTGCTCATCTGGGCCATTGTGCCGAGACACTAGCACATAATAGTCCGCAGCAGTGGACCGCGTGTGGTAGTCAGTGTTCGTCCTTCAAAGCTCTGCTCTACTTCATC
Organism: Galendromus occidentalis; assembly: GCF_000255335.2. Taxonomy (NCBI): domain Eukaryota; kingdom Metazoa; phylum Arthropoda; class Arachnida; order Mesostigmata; family Phytoseiidae; genus Galendromus; species Galendromus occidentalis. The sequence goes on from NW_003805434.1 coordinate 908,627, forward strand.
GATATCTTCACGTGTGCAAGATTACCCTCTTTCCGAACTAACCAGATACGAATGCAGTGGCGGAGACCGGACGAAGCTACATCTGGAAATAATCATAAGATTTTTGGGATCTTGTGTAGTGAACATGTGGGCGCCATCGGGGCATGGATCCTTGGCGGATATGATACATTTGAGCATTCGCGATGATCTCTTTGAGGCCTCAGAGCGAATTCCGACGGGAGCTCATCGGAATTCCATCAAGCCGGGACTGCCCCACGACGATCTAGCTGAGCGGGAACTCGAACTCCTGTAGCTCCTCCAGGAGATTCCTCGATCCTCTGGTATACCGGATGAGGAGGTTCGTTCAGAGAAACGCGGAGATCGTTGCTGTTTTCCGTGTCGGAGTGAAGTCGCTGAGCCAGAGGTGTGTTTTTAAAAATGAATGTCGTTGGCGACGTCGTCGTCGTTCTCGGGCGTTTCTTGTGTTCTTCTATCGGAGTTTCTGAATCGATTCGTCGCCGTTCGCATCATTTTCACGAGAATTGTCTCGAGCCAAGAAGACGTTAGGCCTTTTCGCCTGGATCGCATTCGCAGAATGGCTCCGTGGAGATGATTACGCAGCGCCACCTCGTCGCCGGCTTCAGTGAGCTTGCTTGACCGACTACATACGTGGACGCTATCGAACGGTTGGATGTCCGCTGCGGTCCGTCCGTAACCCTTTCGGAGGTCTCCGTCGATTATTTCTCGCTTATTAATCGTGAATGGTCTTCTGCTTTTTCGGAGGAGGCTTCCATTAGCCGTCCTCTTTGTGGATGTGACTGCTCGTCCGACTGTCTATTCATCTAATCGATCGGCTATCGTATTGACAGTCTCCGTGTGTACTGCCCCGAGAGCTCCTGCTATCCTTCAGACGCATGAGATTCATCGTTCGGACATTCACTAAAGCAGTTCAGAGTGAAATCGCGATCGTTTTCGGATCCGCCGGGAATTTTCGAGACTCATGTTCGGAGAGCCCAGGGCGAGGGCATCGGTGGATGAGAGCGAGCTGGAGTCACTCGAGCAGTATCACCTGTTCTAGGGCCTGAGAAGCGGCCCGCTCCGTTCATGAAGATGGTCACGTGATCGCGTTCGGCGCGCTTGCAGGAAACATTTTCGGAAATTTATATCATGGCCGCGTCGATATCTATTGTCTACAAAAGCCAGGTCCGCTGAGGAGTCCGAGCAGCAGCCGCGACGGTGGCATGGGCTATTTTTTACATGAGTCTGTCCGCCAGCGAGCTAGCGCAGCACCGAGGAAACAGATCAAAGATTGAAATCTCAGACGAGGCAAACGCTGGAAGCACGCTCGCAGTCTTTCAAATGGAAGGAGAAGCCGAGAAGAGCTGACCTCTAAGAACAGCGTCAACGGTGCTTCCGCGAGCTCTTCCTTGGAATTATTCGCAATGCGTCAGAACCTAGAACGACCCGAACACGCTTGCCGCTGAGAAAAGCAGACTCATTGTCCAGCATATGAGGCGTGCGACAATTTACCTCGCAGAAGCGAGAGTTACCATTTTGGAGTAAGGAATACGCTTGATGCCGCATCATGTACCGCCGAGGGGGACTTCAGTGCAATGCGGAACCGCGCTGAATGGAAAAGAGAAAGTTTGCGGAAAGTATCTTCGAAAGCCAACCGAATGAACCCCCTCACATGATACAGGGGAGCGCTCAGAAATTTCCACCTTGCCTTCATATTGATTTCGAGTGAAGTCGCCGGCGAGCAGCGATCCCAGTGGAGATAAACTAGGGCTCCTAGCGTTCCTTTGGCTGTCGAGGTCGGTGCATGGATCTTGACATGACGAGGGGAGCGAGGCGGTTTCGTTCCGAGAGGACTCGTTGGTCAAATAATTTGAATTGTGGTCATGCCAGTGTTCTATAACGCACCGCTTAGGAGAAAGAAAAGCTTATTCGATCGAAAATCAGTCGTAAACTGTGCTGTGTGTTATTGTTGAGACTCACGCACGTGGAGGAAAGAAGCTTCCGTCGTCATTGAGTTTTCGAGTCTGTTGGGTCGTTCATTCAATCGTTCGCTTCTTCGCTCGTCCGCTCGCTTGCTTGATTCTGCCGCTGCTGCCAACTTGCTCTGTGTGCTCGGAGCAGCTGAGTCACCAACGAGCCGATTTGAGCCGCATGTGCGTCATAGTCTGCGGAGTTGCAATTCATCTTTTGTTTGCAATCGCCGCTGAGTATGTATTGAAGCTAATTTTCTTTCGACTCATCGAGGGATCGCAACGACAATGAGAGACAAAAGAACGAACAGGGGAACATGTGAGAGGCAAGAGAAACATCACGAAAAAAAAATCTCTCGTGGAAACCAGATTGGAGCCAAATACAAAACCGAGCTGGATGGTGTGATTCGCTGATTGGAGTTCGCAGCTCTCGGGCCCTCGGATTTCCCTTCGACGAATAGTTCGACGAATAAAGCGCTGAATCAACTCTATTAAATGTCAAACACTCTATCTGGCCCGAGTTCGTCTCAGAGTCCTTACATAGTCGGAGGCTGTCAAATAAACAGCGACATGAACATTCACATCCGGGGCTCGGAAACCGCTCGGACGGCCGAATTTCCGTGAACACCCCATTCTTAGAATGAGCACTACAGTTGCGAAGGGAGACATGTGACCCGGGCGGGGCCGTTGGGGGTCGCCGTGGAGTATGCGCGTCTGCCACGGCGCTCTGAAGATGGGAAGCTATACATATATGTTTAGAGTTATGCCCTCATTCTTCTGAGGAGAGAGACCGCTCTCCTCATTTCCACAGACCCGTGCAATATGCAGCCTGGCCGCCGCCCTCCCTGCAGTTGTTGTTCTGAGCCGCGAAGGATTAGATTGCGAAACCTCGCGGGCGATCCCGGAGGCGCTGCCCACAGCTCTTCATTCGGAAGGGATCTATATTCTAAAATATTGAGGGAGATCGAACCGAAGCCGAATACGAGACTTTTCGACAGCCGTCGAAGTCCTATGCCAAACCCAGCGACCGAGTGACGGGAGCAAGGAAGCGCCGTGGAGGGAATGCGTGACAGAAAGCTCATCATCGTAATCAATGCTCGAAACCGGCTGGGCAGATTAGCGATCGACTTTTCGATCAAACTATTTAGAGCAGCGAGTTTCTTGTGCCGTGAAGACAGGTGTACATTGTTCTATTTGGCGAATGCGGAAGCGGACGAGAAGCGATGAGCTAATCAGAATTCTTCGAGGACCGATGCTGCGCCTCGAGGTCTCCGAGGACTGAATCGCGACAGCGACGCGAGTAAGACGATCATCATCGTGAGCAATGGCACTCGGGTGGCACCCTGAGACAGTCATTGGAATGGGCGCGTTTGCTGTGGGTTCCTTCTCTTTAGTTTCTCGATTTTTCGGGGAAGTCTCATCTCGCGTCCGATTCCACGACATCTCGTTTATTCGATACTTCCGGACATTAACTATTCACCACGAACTGAGTAAAACTCGTTCGAGGGCATATGCGTGCGGTATGGTCCTGCGGATTCCGGTTTAGATTAGATTGGAGGTGTGACCGGTCGGAACATCGAAAAAGCGAGGGAGAGAGAAGCAGTTGCAAAGCCGAATTCGAGATGCTTGCAGCGAGCGAAATAGGACCTTCGTTCGTGGATATAGGTACATATGTACATCTGTCATTGGACAGCGTCCTATCCGGCGCAGCGAGCGCGGCCCTTATCGTCGTTAAGCATGAAATTGTAACATTCGCTCGTTAAGGCTCGCTATTTCTCTGACTGTTGACTGACTGAGGAGCGACTGACGAGCTAGAGCATGCTCGAATTTTGAAGCGCCATCTGGCGCCGGTTCTGCCGCTCGCTCACATGTTACCGCTCGGTCGTCAACCTCTTTCCGTTCGAGTTTTTGCAGCAATGCTCGAGCCCTCCGAGCTCTAGAGCACACTCTACACACGATGACGGATTCAGACGGATAATCGCTCGGATATGGAAGGCAGAGCGAACGCGACGAGAAAGACGCTGTTCCATGCAAACTCCTAAGGTAGAGACCGGCGAAGAAGTTGAGAGCATCCTCAAGCCTCAAGTCCTCAAGCAAAGGCAATCGATGCGGGTTAAGGCTCCTCATTGAGCTTCGGGAGTCCCGTCCCCAACACCAACTACCAGTTTTCGAATTCTACTTTCCGAATAATTTCTGCGTCAACTTAGAAGTATACTGCCGAATAATGGGAGCGGAAATATTCTATCGAGGGAGCGATGATTCATTCTCGATATGCCGAGCGGAAACTCCAGCCAGAGCCTTCTCATCCGATGTCGAGAAGCGACTGAGCCTTGTCGCATGCGGTTCTCTAGGATTCACGAAATATAGCTCTCGTAGCTCATCGTCGACCTTTTACCTCAAAGGCTGAAACACTGTTCCGAGTGGTTGGCATCCCTTTCTCAGAGACTAAGCAGGCCTTCCTTCTAATCTCTGGTCTGCTCTTAAATGTTGGTGTGACCAACATGTTTACCTCGAGCGCACCCTGCTCATCGGGTGCTGAGCGCACTGTGTCGATCGTGCAGCCGAGATAGTTCCCATTCTGAACGAAAAAATATCATAAAGCGAACTCATGAAGGCGAGTGACGGAGTCGAGCATATGTCCCAATGGTTTTCAGTCGGGATCCCCGATGTCTTGAATCGAGACTCTTGATCACGAGGACGGTCTCGACGTCTACGTGCTCTCGTGACGCCACCCTCTGACGTGCGGTGCACATGCACGCGCGCGAGGCACAAGCTCTGTTGTTGTTTTCCGCCCTTCCGGTCGCGTGTTGCGTCAAATCATTTTCGCTCTGGTTTATGATCTGCCAGAAAAAGACGCCCGAGGTGAGGAACCCCGTAGTTCGGACCGGGGAGGAATTCCCATCAATGAAGTAGTGGTAGTTCCGGTGGGTACTCGTGAGCGAGTCTCGTGCGAGCGGGTGAGCGACCGACCGAGCCGGTTGGGGCTCCGAGGTCACCAACAACCTGTCGTTGATTCTCACCGGGGGCCAACTTGGGGTGCTAGGATTACGAGAAGCGCGACTTTGCTCGGATACGAGGGGGATTCTCTCGAGCGACCGGAGCTCGCTCGTTCACCCGCCCGCGAGCTAGCTGGGTTGGGTTAGGTCCATCCACGCGACAGTCGTCACATCTCTCGCCCCGTCCCCCGACTTGTAGTAGCGAGACAGGAGCGGCGAGCGCGACCATGCCTACAACAGGTGTAGAGAGTCAGAAGTCGGGATGATGATGATGCGTTCTACAACGGCGAGACCCCTCCCTTCGAGCACACCAGCTATCTCGTGGTCTCCCACAGCGCATTTGCGCTGAGAGGGCAGAGCGGGGGTTTTCTGAGTTTTCTGCTTCGGGGTCTTCGGCCTCTCTCTTCACTCGGGTCGGATAACGGTACTTCTGTGCACCGATTCGAGAGAGGGATCTCGAGAGCTCGTGAATATCCCCGCGGAACTCTGCACCCTAGACCAGTCTGCCCCAGGTCTTCTTTGTCGCACTTCGCGAGCGCTTTCACGAGTGGGTTTCCGAGAAGTTTGTTTTGTGAACAATTTTGGAACGCCATCGCTAGAAAATGTGAGTTCTCATACCTCGATTGGATAAATTCTTCCAGGATCTCGAAGCTTCGACGACACCTTTCCAAGGAGTGGTTCCCGGAGAGATTTTTAGCAAAGTTCCCCATCGTTGAATCGAGAGCTGCTCCCACCAAGTACCGAGAAAGCAGGCGCACGTGAGGGGTAAGTCCCCACACAATCTCTGGTCGCTCGCCTCGCGGGGCGAACCGAGAAATGGTTGTTTGCGGGATGGGCAACCATCTCGCGGTCCCCCTAGTGCCCTTGACAAGGTCAAAACTTTACAACCCTCCCGTCGTCTTCCTTCCTGACACCCGGGGTGGCGCTGGGTTCTTGAACGCGACCCTTCCGGAATTTCGGAACGGCTCCAGCGCTCGGATCGTGGATAAGTCGACCCTTGCGACACGTTCCGCTATCGTTGGCCCTTCTGAAAGGGGTTGGGACGTTACGCGGGAACGTTTCGGTCGTCGACCGCGATCCGGAAATCGGTGCTCGGCTCGAGCGGCGTCCGTTTTCAAGAACCCGACTCCCTCCGGGCGGTGGTCTCCAGGTTTAGGGTGGATGGCAGGCGCGGTGGGTGGGTGGACTATTGTGTCAAACAGGTGTCGGTAGGGAAGTCCCGACACTTCTGGGGAGGGAAGACACTTACACTTGTTATGGGAAGAGTCTGAAAGTGCTCCGACACCCAAGGCCAGACAGTCTATCATGACCAGCGATGGGTGGCATGATGCCGGCGGAGTGAAGCGCCGCGGGCTGAGGATTTTGTTTTGAGTCGTCGGTCAAGGGTCTGTCGTCGAAAAGTCACACCCATGACTTTGGGAGCACTTTCTCGGAGTTTGAATCCGGTCCGATCATATGTGTCGGACCGCATTGCGAATTACTCTCTGTGCCACGAATGTCGTGCCCGAAACAGAGGGATGGCGCCTGAGTATTCGAAGCGATATTATTAGTGACGGATATCGAGCGAGAGGATTAGAAATGCTGTAGAAAATTCCGGTGAGCCGATCGGGTGAGTCGACACGCGCCCAACTTCGGAGATCGGATCGCACGGAAAGCTCCGATTGCCGTGAACATGCGGTGTCTTGATTGTAGCGCAGCTATCGCATAAATCGGGATCTCCGCTCTTGTCTCAGAGTCAACATCGTGCAGCTGTGCCGGCGACGGCCGCAACAATTCGGAGGCAGCCATGCCACTTGTCCGTGCGTCGATTGGAGCCACGGTCTCTATCGGAGTGCTCCGAACTGGTTCGTTGGTCGCTCGATTCGGCGCTCGATCGGACGACGACGCTCGTCGCTGTTGTTGTTTGAGTACCCGGTTGGACGTATGGTGTTATTCATACGATCGACACGAGAGAAAAATCTTCGCTCGTTTTCTGAGAAATCAGCAGAAATCTTTTGCGTCTGTTCGCTCGGTCGCTCGTTCTAAGCACCGACTTTGAATCGTAACAGGACTCCATCCGAGCTCGCTCTCTACCGCAACGAAAGAATCCATGTGGCCGTCCGATTTGAGGAAAGGAGCCGTCGAGCACTCGCTTCGTTTCGGCAACGACGGTCCTACTCGAGCGTTCGTTCCCGCTCGATTCAATCGAGCATGGGTGTCTCCGATCGACAGAACGATCGGTAGCGTTTGTAAAACGACCCCGCCGCCGTCCGTACGAAGCGGATTCCAGCGAAGCCGGAGCTATCTGGAAGAATCCTGGAGCGCGATCGGCTGGACGAGCGCGCTCCGTTGTTCCCCGTTCGATTTTCACCTCCGACTGAAAGCACGAAACTGAGCACCGACACGTTGACATTTCGCGCAGCGCCCGCCGTTCCACGCCGACGCTTGAGATTCCCTCCGATCGAGTTGGGAGCGTGCCGATGCAGGGCCACATATCGAAAGTGTTCACTCTCTGTGGTCGGGTCAAATCGAAGAATCGATCCGCAATCACAATCGAGACTTTCATTCACGTGCTCGATTGATTCATCGATCAGAGAGCTTCAATCAATCACGCCGATTTGCGGCAAATGGATTCTAGCAGCTTGACGAGGATAGCTATTGAAGTTGTGCTGACGCGATCGGCAGGACCGGGATTTGGTAGATCAGGACTCGGACCAGGACGCAGTGAACCGTTGAGAATCGCTTCATTGAAGCAGTGGAGCTTTAATTGGCCCGGCATTCGCATCCAGCTGAGCGTTTCTGCTGCCGCTGCTGATGATTTCTCGTCGGCTCCGACATCATCTGTTGTCGTCGTCGTCGTCTTCGTGCGAATCGGGCTCCACGCGCAATATGAAATTTGCACGAACATATTTGACATCGCGTCTGCACGTGCGCTGTCGAAAATATTCCCGACGCTGGCTGGATGCTCGCAGCAGCGGACCGCGTCGGCAGGACAATTCGCTCGACGATTCCCTGATGTTCTTCAGAGGAGGAAAAAAAGAAGAGCAGGCACGGTCTCTCGGAGCGCGCGGAATCTTTCGAAACGCGATACGGTTCCGAAGCGGTGCATTCGGAAAAAATCGAATTTGATTCTGTTTGGTCTTTTCCATCGCTGATCCTCCGCGCGCTTTATGTTTATGACGGCATATGCGGCGGACAGAAGGTAACGATTGGAGTATCGAACCACCGAGCAGGCACGCAACGCAGCCGAGCTCGAAATTGAGTGAGAGGACAACGAAAATAAGTCCGTTGAAGGCATCGGTTTGCTCGGCTGATGAGGCCTCCTTGCGAAGTTTAGCTGGATGGTCGGTATTACCGGCGCTGCCTGCAAGCCATCGTTGCTTCGCTCGTTTCTGGTGTGTACAACTCCAGGCTCGCTCCTATAGTCAGTCAAAGCAAATTCAAAGTTGAGCGCTCCGGAGCCACAGCGGACGGACTACAATGGATGCGAACATCTGGCAACTCGAGGCCGGCGAGCAGATGCAGCCATGCAGCCTGGACAGACCGACGGACGGACTCGATGCACAACGAGGTTCCGGAGAGCGAGAGGAAAGAAGAAGAATCGACTTCGGAGGGGGTATGGAGGGAAACAGCGATTGTCGAGTGCCGTCGATCGACCAAGACCCCGACTGTGGTCATGGAAGACGTACTGTAGGCTTCGCGGCGGCACCCTTCTCACCGCAGTAGTTCTTTCGTTTCGACGAGCAGCCCAATCTCACAATATACCCGGTCACGGCTTTCGGTCCTCGGCACGGACCGAGCCGATCTCTGGAGAACAAGAAGCAGAGCGCTCTCGAATTGTCGACTCACGCACGACGACGAACGACCTCGATCTGTCAGTTCTGTATGCTGCTGGGAAAGCCAGGCTAAAGGTGCTCGAACAAATAGGTACATTATTATGACGAAACCGGGATACGCACGGGGATGACGGACGAAGCGATGCCACCGACCGAACTGAGAAGATCGCTCGGGCAAATTGACAATAGCCTCCCAAGATAGGTCATTGTCGGCCGTAGTCACGCAGCTTCATTGGCAGCATGCACGGAGATTGGCGTGACGCAATTCGAAAACGTCTACGCTGATAGTCCCCGCAAATATGCGGTGATCTCTTCGGACGGGCGAGACTCTCGGGACGGGTAGCCCGGAATTCCATGTCCTTCTTCTGTTCTCGGGCGAGACGGAAGTTCCCCGAAACGGCGGTTTCCAAAGCCTCCCTGGTACAACAATCAATCGAACATTCAAAGCTCCACGAACTCGTGGATTGTATCGTTGGGCTCGAAATTCTCGCCTTCGACAAAGCGGAGTGCTAGTCGCACCCTCTACGAGAGTCACATTAGAGAGAGCCCGGATGTTTTTTTGTACGCGTCGAGCCCTGTGCGAAAATGAAGCAAGACACAATTTTATTGATAATAATCACAAACGTTGACGAATACCCAAAAATCAAGCGGATTTCCAACGAAAACGGCATTTACCTCGAACGGTCTCGCGTGATCCAGGTTGTCATCGCCGTGAGGACTGAAAACCCAGAGGGTCTGCGAAGGGGCTTTGAATGCCTTTCCGCACACGCACGAGACGGCAGTGACTGAAACTCAACAATCCGTCCTCTCGACTTCAGATAGGAGTCGACTGATAATATGCTCGGATCTCGGTTTGACACAGAAAGACTGAAGAGCAGAAGTCTGGTTTCTCTTGCCGACAGAAATCGTTGTCGCCCGACTTGGTCGGGAGGGTCGCTGTAAATCGAACGATTGAGAAGTATGCCATAAGTTTCCGGCGGAAACTCCCTTCAGCACCGTTCTGATTCAGTGGAGAATAGTCCGATGACGAATACAATAGACTCGAGGAATACCTTAAGTCGGTCAGAGGTGCAAAGCTTTCAGTTGAGCAATTCTTCCGGTGCCGCCGGGTCAGGCTAATTGTGCCAATCTATCGAGCCAGGTTCCCGATTCGGACGGCGGGGGGAAGGGGGTTTGATGAGTCGTCGAAAACCAACACTAACCCTAATTCAGAGAGAGAAACTAACCTAGGACTTCGATTCCAACAGGCTGTCGTCATCCCGCTTGCCGACGCCATCGCGTCCGTTGAAACTACGATTGTCATGACTTCTGAGGCGGGCTTCGTTGGAGCTACCACCACATTACCGCCAATGAACCACGAGTGGTTGACTTTTCCAGCAGACTTCTCCTCATTCGGTGCCCCGTTCCCAGGCGGCTACAATTTTGAATCAAAAGCCGCATTCAGCGCGTTCCCACCTCTCGAGTCCCAACAGGCGGTTCCTGTGAACGTGAATCGGGCAGAGGTCGATTCGACCGGCGACTCAAAAGGGCCACCAACTCCAGCGTCCGCGGCTTCTGGAACCTCACAGAGCGACGACCGCGCTGACAGTTCACCGACATCGAATGGCAATGCCGGGTATCGCCCCTGGGAGCAGGTCGCTGAGTCTTATACAGAGGAGAAGAGCCCCCCAACGAAAACGGCAGTAAACGCGACATCCTCTACCGAAGCATTCCACAACGTGAGTACCGAACGCTGGAACTTTTCTCCCCTAATCCCCGAAGAAGAATTCCTCGCTCCTGGACGATGTTTAATTTTCGCGTTGCGTCGAACTTTACAGGGCTCTACGCCGTCAGACGACAGCACATCCTCAACACAGGCCTCAGCAGAGCAGCGTCCTCCCAGTGCCTTCAAGGCCTCGTCCCAAACCCCATCCCCCTTCGGCAGCGACGGGAATTTCCGCAGCGCGACAGCCGAAGCGGATACGACCACTACGGAACTCCGACCTGTTGTGGCGGATTTCCAGGTGGCGGCAGTAACTTCGTCCACGCCACTCAGCAGACCACCATCTCAGATGCACTCTTTGGCGGCCTTGGAGCCCCTGCAGCCGCTTCAGCCGCTGCAGGCTCTCCCGCCGCAACTGCAGGTGCCCGTCTCGATGACGATACAGGGGCAGAACTGGAGCCAGGAACTCGCCTCGCCGCAAGCTGTTCCGATACAGCTGGGGCAGCTTCCCGGACAGCATCTGCTTCTCCAGCACCCGCAGCAACACTCTCCAGTGCACAACTTAAATCGTGAGTTTGATCGATTGCGTAGTATTTTCAATCGTCGACAAGAACTTCGGCGAACAAGGGGGACTTCGGTGTGGAGGTAGACTCGCGAGTCTTGTTCCTAAGACCTCTCTGTTCTTCCCGTCATAGAACCCGGCCAGATTCCGCCGATAGGAAGACAACCGCCAACGCCGCCGACACCGACACAGATGGTACAGCCGTCGAGCTCACCCGGAGCAACCGAAGTCTCGGGATCTAATGAGCGTCAGCAACAGAAGAAGAAGCGGAAGCGGTAAGTATTCCTCCTCGACGAATTATTATTTGACGGCGCACTCTCAGTCAGCATTCTCTCTGAAGGGGTGATAAGAAAGAATTATTCGTTTGTAATTCTCGATTTGACTGGTGATCAGGTGTGGTGAATGTCCGGGTTGTCTGAAGAAGGATAACTGTGGGGAGTGTGGACCATGCCGTAGTGTCCGATCCCACCAAATTTGCAAAATGAGGCGCTGTGACACGTTGGTTAAGACCAAAAAGGACAAGGTGAGTCTCTAGTTTTTTGCAGAAGTCCCGTTCCAGCTAGCTCCCTAAATTCGTACCTGAATGCGTTCTTTCTGACGCGGAGGAAAATTTATGAGATTCCATCCGTAGTGCAGCTGTTGACGGTGATCGCGCACTTTCTCGATAATTGGAGTTCAGCAAACAGTTTTTCGGTTCCGAACGAGCGTGGTGCGATGGCCTAAACACATCGAATTGACGTCACAGGCTCAAGGACGGGAATGCTCTAAACGCGAGTTTGTACCCTATAAAAGCTGTTTGGAAAACGCGTGCTGGAAACTCATAATGGTGGTCTCCATTACGCCGGGCCCATTCGATGGAGGAAATCGAGGCAATTTTGAATATGTAGTAACCTCTGGCCCGGCGAACTCTTCGGAGACATTCGCGGTCGACTCGAGTTCGCTGGAGGTCGCGGAGTTGCTCACATTCTCCTCGCCCCCCTACGTCCGACTCTCGGATCTTCCGCGTAGCCGGAAGAAGCTTTCTCGTTGATTACTCGCATGCCCCGCGGTACGATACGTGACGTGGGCGGTGGTGGTTGTCAGCGACTGTCGATTCCGACATACGAAAAAGAAAAAGTTGTTCTCGTTTTCTTGGTTGTGTCAGTGTCAGGCGGAGCTCTGATTGCATCGTGCGGAACTCATGATTCAAGACGACGTGTTTGGTCCGACTTCGAGGACATATTTCGTCAGACAGTCAGGAACGAGAGCGCGGCAGCGAGGATCATTGCGAATATTGATTAGCGGCGGAATTGCCCACCGTTCACCGACGGTATCGAATCGGCATCGATGTTCAGCTCAGTGAATTCCGCCCCCATGGATTTATTCGCTGAGTTTCTCCGATGTCGTCCGCACGAAATTTCTGCGATGTCTCTCGGTCGCTGTGATAGAATGAGATCTGACGCCTGACACCGCTGCGACGCATACGCACAACAATATCAGGTAAGCCGATCGTTCGCAAGGACGTGATCGGACCTTGTGAGCGAGAATCTCCTCCTACCACGCGGATGTTACAAATGGCGAGGTGGCATTCGGCTGTTGATACATTGGCCGAGCGTTCCGATCGTTCTCTCGATCGCCGCAGGTGCTTCGCCCAGGGAAACCGCCTCTGTCACTGTTCCTTCCGGCTTACGACTGTATTGCTGATTATCAAAGAACGAATCTGCAGCCTGTCTGCCGAACTAAACAACGGATGGTCTGAGAACAGCGGCTGCTATGGCGACTTCGACCATCGGTATGTGGACTCAAAAACACTCAGAGCCGCGGCCGCTGGCAGCATCTCTGAGCGCCACGTGGTTGACATTGCACGCTAGACATTAAACCGCTTCCAGCCTAGAAGGCATGGCTGGCTATTCGGTCGGCTGGCGAACGAGCGAGCGAGACGAAAGCGGAAATGTCACCGCTCTCACTCTGACTTTCCTAGTTGCAGTGAATGACATCTTAATTGTGAGCGTGGCACTTTCTCGACGAGCGCATTTTTTTCTCGCACTCAGAAGCCTCTCCGCATCGGTCATGATCTGTGCACTGCAGGTTTTCGATGCCTGAGAGTCGGTTGGAAATATTTTTATCTCTCCTCGAGAGAAAACATCTCCTGTCCGTCTGGAATTCTGATCCGTGACTCCGGCTCGGCTTCGGTCATCGGAAACACGACCTTAGGCACCGATCGGATTCCAGACTCTCCCCTTGCCCAGTAGTCCTCCTGTGCGGCCAACTCGGAGCTTAAGTCCCGAGCAGGCGATTCGCGGACGGAGTTTCTCGTCAAACTTCACTAATAGATTATTGTCAGTCCCACCGATTTTCATAAGAAGGGACGACCTGACCCGGCCGGATATAATTCACGTCACGCTCGAGCAGCGTCACGCAACCGAGAAGCACGATATAGACTCTGATTACGTGGTGCTTGAGGACGTCGAAGACAGGTGGTTCTTAAACGCCTACGCGAGCTTGTTTGCGGGCAATGCTCTACTTGGCATCGGCCAAGTGCTACGGCAGATGACTACGCGGTCGTCGTGGTTGTCGTTGTCGACGACGTGCTGGTTGTTGTCATGACTCGTAATTTAGGTCTCCGAATGTCAGCCGACGCAGTCGGGCAAACATCTTTGACAATGTCCCGACAAACTGAGTACAACACTGTTCGTTGTTTCAGCGCAACTATTTGACACTTGGGCCATGCCGGCTGTTTTTCTTTCCTTGCTTCTGAAGCGGGAACACACGGGCTTCGTCCGAGATCTCCTCGCATACCGCATTCTATGCGGACGCATCCGGAAATCTCGAGATACAGAGCCGCGATATCCGGGTAGAGCGCTCAGACGCCGAGCCGGGAATATCCCGCTCGGATTCCCCGCCCGAGCGGTATATGCAGTGCCTTCTTCCGACGGCACGCTCTTAGCCCGATACGCGAGTCTGGTACTAGATACGATTGATGGTGACTGGCTAGCGGGAGATAGGCGGGACTGCGAGGATCGATTGTAAGGGGACCGAAAAAGCTGACCGAGATACTTCCTGACTGGCTCGGGACAATAAATGTATCGGACGTTCGCGGAGTGACGCTTAAGGCAAGCCATCCATAACCTCCCACGATGACATGGCGAGTTGCATTGCGAACATGGTTCTCCTTCTTCTTTCGTGAGCTTTCCAGTCCGTTTGCCGGCGAAGCATCTAGGCTTCGCTGTGCGATTCACAGACAATGGAAATTCGGCCTGGTGCTGCCGAGCCTGTCTTTCGACCAGTCGCTCATTCGATGGGTTTGCTGGTCGGTTTGTCCGTCCGTCCTACGGTCTGTCAGTCAGTCTCTCGGTCGGTCGGACCTTTCGTCCGTCCGTCCGGCAGTCCAGGCTCACTTCCAGGTTTTCCCTCCCCGATAGATAGTCTCTCACCGGCCAGCGACTTGAGGGATTCGCTAATTGTGAGAAGTCCTTCGCTGCCACGACGGGTTCCTTCTCCGCGTTCAAAGGGCATCCGGAGCGGTGCTCGCTGCCAGCGATCTCGCGGGCAGCTCGGCGGCCGAGAGGGCAGCCAGTCAGTGAGCGAGTCAGCCAGCCAGTCAGCCAGCAGGCCAGAAGGCAAGCGAGCACCAGCACTGGGCAATTGAGCTATTTTTGGGCTCGGGCGACAGGGCGACAACCTGAGGCCCAACGTTGACTCTGACAGGATTCTCAGTCAGTAATAGTAATAGTGCCCGTAAGGAAAATTCCAAACAATCATCAGCGTTCGCGTAGACGCTCTCGACGGTGACACCGCTCATGTTTGCGGAGCGGAATACTCAATAGAGGGGGCGGAAACGCTGAAACACGCTTCTTGCGAAAACGATGAAAGGCTTGAACATGAAAACTGTCCCGGAGAGGAATACCACGACGACTTTTGGACTCGGTCGTCGCAGGACCTATGGCGAGCGGTGGCCGGCGCGGCGCCGCGCCGCCGTACGCACGGGAGGCAGCTCGCTCAGCTCTCCGAACGAGCTCTCGAAGCGGTCGATCTTTGATTGAGTTTATGATAGAGTTCACAGAGTGCGATCACGGCTCTTGTTAGAACAAGCGAGCGAGCCAGCTGTTGTACGAGAGACATGTGTGGGAGGGAGCGTGAAGATGCTTTTCCTAGATAAATCGTTTGATTTCTCATCCCCACTGCTCGGAGATTTCTGTGATAAGTGTGTATACATCTGAAGCTCTCGAACTCGGCCGAGATTGCCAATACGTCCGTCAAGGGATAGCACCGTCGGGGCTCTCTCGTCGATACGGAGCTAATTCTTCTGAGTCAGCTGTTCGCGACGCAGTTATGAAGAGCCTCGGAGTTCTTCCGACGAGCGAGGCTTTTCATTTGCGGAGGTGCGCGATTGCCCCTCGAGGCTTCTGTGTCTGCAGCCCGAGCACATTTCCCGGATTCCTCACCTCGATTCGGATTCCGGATCTGGTCGAAGTCCGAGTTCCAATTCTGGATTCTTCGTGATAGGTCGTTAGAAGGCGTGGAAAATGTCGGAAATAACTTATTTTTCCACATGCTGTTGGCTGTCGCTTGGAAATCTCTTGCGAGAGGGTTGAGAGCCAAGATGTGAAGCCCGCTGGCTTTCTACAACCGTTCTGGCGGAACATAGTATTTTACGAGAACGCGTGTTCTTTTTGACATCGCTCTGAGCCGACGTCCGCTGTTTAGACCGGCTCACAAATATGGAAATGTTCCGAAGCCGCTTGTCACAGCCGGCATGCCGCGTGAGTCGGAAGGTGCAGGCTTTGCTTCAACTTGATCTGATATTATTTCGAAGAATGCAGACAGAGGCCAGAATCCGAACCGACGACGGCCATCCCAGCGAATCAGTAATAAATCGTCGGAGCCGCATCGATCGAATCAGGAAAAGCTCGCATGAATCCCTGGAAATCTATCAATTTCAGGGTCATTTGTCCGCAATGTTTTACAGGCGATTTAATTCAAGATTCGTTATCACACGCTGCGGTCTGACATAAGTAGCTCGCATGAGATGGCCGATTCGCTGGGCTCGGGTCTGCTCATCATAAAGTATGGCCAGCTCGTTAGTGCGAACGGTGCAATCGTCCTGATGAAGCGCGCTGACTGTCCGCGAGCCATTCGGGTTAAGTGTGCATTCGCCTCTAGCCTTGCCCAGCGATCGTTGGGGCTGAGGCGGTGGAGCAGGTTAGACGAGAAGGGCTAGAGGGACGAAGGGGCTCTGTAACTCATTCCATCGATTTATAACTCGACCGTGGCCCTACACCAATCAAGGATGCACTCGATTCTGAGTTGGCGGAGCTCCTCGAGCGACGAACATATCCTGCTCGGAGGGGGAATTTCGTTGATTTCTTCCTGTGGAGAAGATGCACGGAAGAGGAGCAGAGCTCTGGGAGCAGTCCAGAGCTGGGTCGAGATTCTAAGGGTCAGCGACATTTCTTGAGCGAAGTGTTGGAGCTCCGAAATCTGGGCCCGCACAAAGTTAACTTCGCAAGACGAATGTGAAGTCTTCTCAAAAGCTCAAAATCTCTCTTTGGTGATGGAAATCATCGCTCACTTCAACACGAGCCCCAAAATGATTTTCAATCGAAACGAGGCTTGAATCCGCTGTCGCTTCACATTTCGGAGAAAAAGTAACATTTTGTTGTCCTACGCAATCCCATGCTTTCTGCACAGAGAGGTGACGCGATCGAGACCGTGCGGAAAACTCTCTACGATGTGCGACATCGTGCGGGAGTTGTGAAATCGTCGTGCGGCGAAACTCCCTGATGTTCTCGAAGCGAGTTCCGTCCAACATCGTTGCCGGAGCTTGCTGCCGAGAAGAACGGGATGACTCACACACAACTCGCACGAAGTCCAATTTGGTGAACAAGAGAGGCGCATGCGCTCTGCCATCAGTCGAGCACAAGTGAAGTCCTATGCCCCACGCTGTGCCCCGCTCCGTGCGCCTGGATGCTGCGCAGTCGGCTGCCCCATCTCCCCCATTTGTCTGTTCGCCCGATCGTGTCCCCTGCCCAGCCCCAGCCCGGGTGTCTTTCACCCCAGCCCGCTGTCCCCGTTCCCCCTCCGACCCCTATCCCCCGTGCACGAACACTGTGCTGTGCTCCTCGTCCCGCTGCTCCGGCGGCGCCCGCTGTAGATTTGCTGTGCTCGGAAATTTCACCAGCAGAAGAAAGATAGGGAATGTTCCTCGGCGCCGGGCGACAAAGACCGAAAGGCCGAGAGGAATTCGCGAAATGAAATCGAGTTCCGCGGGAGCATCGCAAACATTTCTGCCATTTGTGTCGCTACCGCGACGATTGACGCAGAAAGATCCCGACATAGGAATTCTTTAGTTCCTTCGACGCGATTCGGCGTTTATCGTTGCGCTCTAATCAATTGATCCTTGCCATAGGATGGGAAACGAGAGGAAATCCCGCGAGGAAGAGTAAACTATGAACGGCATGTGACGAGGTCGGTAGGGCCATCGTCAATGAAATCCGATTCCTAGAGGATTCGTATGAGTTGGGACTCCCGGGGATCTGGCTCGTCGTCGTCTAACAAAAGTTAAAACCAATCTAAATCCGCGGAGTTTTATTGTTGGCGCTAGCAAAAAATAACGCATCGCCAGTGTCAATAATGCTGATGACGGCGGTCTTGCGAGAGCCTTCGAACGGAACTCGTGATTGCACTTACGAGTCGGTGTCGCGTTTCGTCCGAGTTGGGATCCAGTCTGAAGCTCTCGGGCCGATCCGTCCGCTCGCTCGATCTCGCCTCATCTACTATATGTGCATACGTCCCGGTCGAACCTAATCGGGAGGGAGCGCAGCGAGTGAGGCCGCCAGCGAGCAGGCTTGCAGAGAGTCCGCTGCAACGACGCTTCTGAAAAGTGAAACCTCCGCAGTCAAAGAATCAGCTGCCGGATGTCGACTTCTGCTTGGCAGATGGCCGCTCGCTTGGCCGTCCGCTCGCTGACTTAGGCTGCTCGCGCGCGATCAATTGAGCGGATGTGCAAGGCATTAAAACGACGAATTTCGAAATAACAGTTCGAGCTCTCTTTTATGCCTTTCTTCTCCTCTCGACCTCTCGTATCGATGTCTGCTTTGATGGCCGCCAGCGCGCGGGGGCGTCTCATAATAATCTAACGGTACAAGTCGGAATCGGGCCCCATCTTGATACTTGAGACGGAGCTGCTTACCTGCAATTATTTATTTCTTGATTTTCCGATACCCTCAGGCTCGTCTGCCCTGCCGGGATGCGTGCCCATGCAGCGTATGTAGCAATCGCGGCGAGGGAGAGGCGCGAAACGTTCGGACCGAGTGTCTGGACAGAGAGGGGGGCGACGGAAACCGTCGTGTGCTACAAAAGGGTTACAAATATGCTCTGTGTGCACTTAGCGAGCAAGATATCGGAGCGAACTTATGCTGTGCATACAGACTTCCATCGTCATGATCAAGCTTGTTCTCGTGCACTATCCGAGCTTCCCCTCTTCCCCTCTCGCCCCTCCCCCTCTCCCCGTCCCCATTGGAGCGGCTAGACTGGCAGGCGGGCCTGTGATTCGGAGAGTTTCAGAATCGATCGGATCATGGTATCGACAGCGCGTCGACCCGGCTTCAAGGCCCAGTCCGATACAGCTCGAGATCGTGCCTCATCGAACGAATTATAGCAGCCTAATTTTTCTCGATAGAATTCCATCGACGAATTCGGACGAGGCTCCGGTTGGGGCGAGCGAGAGATTCCCAAAGTCTCTCATCGAACGCGGGAGTCGCATAGAGTCGCGTCAGAATCGCAGCCGAGGAATTCATTCCGTGTTCGGTGCTTCTGTCTTGAGTCGTTCGGGACATTTTTGCTCCTACAGTGGCGTCCAGAGATATTTTCGCGAGAAGAAGGATCTACAGAGCCGCTGAGTTGGATAACTGGCTGGCTGGCTGGCTTGCTCGCTCGGTGGTGAATTGACTGGATGGCTGGCTTGCTCGCTTGCTGACTTGCAGGCCGCCAGCCAGCCAGGCAGCGAGAGAATTGCGATCCCCAAGCCGGCTACGCTTATATTACTCCAATAAATCATTGTGCCGGGTCGACAGCCCAGATGAAACCGTTGATGATTGCAAAGACACATTTCATGTATTCGAACATCAGCGGCGCGCACACACGAAGAGATTGACAGACCGATGCAAAGCTTGCCTTCGTGCTCCATCCATCAAATGCCCGAGGTGCATTGTTTAAAATAATTCGATAGACTGGATGTCCTCGACGGCGTAAACAAAGAGTCGCGATCGGGAGTAAAACCAATCAATTGACTCGGAACTCCATCATCCCTCCCAACCGAAATCGATTCAATTCGTAATCACGGGCTGTACCGTTGCGCTGTGAAATCCGGGCGATCTCGCAGCTGAGATGACTCGCTTTCGGGCAAACTGTATCAACGTTGTATCTTCGCCCGACCGATCCCGTCTGTCCGACCACCGCGCTTACCATCCGTGTGTGTCAGCCGATCTCCTGCTTTCTTGAGTGATACATGTGCGTTCTGAGTCTAGTATAGAGTGAACTGTTGCGTCCAAGGCCGAGTTGTGCTGACAATGAGTGGTGTCAACCTTTTCGGTTGGTCAATGATTGCCGAGCAAGCCCTCTCAGAGAGGTTTCTTCTTTTTTTCCTCTTCGACGCCCCGTGTCGTTGGGAGAAAGGATGTCACTAACTGAGGTATGTCGCGTGCTGTCGACTTCTCATGCGAGAGGCTAGCAGACTAAATGCCACTCTGAGCTTCTAGACACCCTTTGGTTGCACTTGCTAAACAAATCGTCTGCGAACGCTGGCCTTCGAACAGACACGAGCTCAGCCAATGCGATCTTGGGACTCGAAAGAGAATTATTGGTACTGGATACTCAAGTGGTGTTCAAGCTCCGCTGGGTTTCGGAGAGCCACAATCCTCCTCCTCCCCCACACGACGAAGAGCATGCACGAGTAGCGGAACATCGACTGGGATTTTGAAAAATTGTTTTCGTCCTTCCAGGCCCCGGCTCAGCCCCGCCAGAAGAAAACTGACGGTACTAAGGCCAAGGTAAGTTCAGACGATAGAAAGGCTCTCAGATTGTCGATGATTTCGAACTTCTGCCTGGAACGTTTTATCCGCTGAAAAATAACCAGCCAAGTCACTTACTCATGTATTCCTACCCTCTGCTCTACAGGGTAACGCGAAAAACGCGAGAGCAAACGGTCAAGTGAGTATTTAGATTTTGGAGATTTATCAGGAATCTTCCAATTGCGAAATTCGGAAAGACTTCCGCGTTGGCTGAGAGGGGCGTTGCGAGGTGCTCAGAGATGCGGAATCTCGTGAGAGGAAGATGTTCCGAAGACGCGCTGGAATAATTTCGCTTGGGGCACTGCCCTTAGCCGAATCGATCCGTCTTGCGCAGATGATATTCCTGTGAATGTAGACAGCGTTCAGTAGAACACTGATTCATGGCACGACAAGTCAACAATTGGGCCTGCCTCTCGCTCTCTCGCGGTTCGCAGGCTGAGTTAGGAGGAGTTCTCGTTTCCAGCTCAAGAGAAAAGTTTGTTGAGACGGTGCGTTGCGAGTTGCTATCGGACACGACTCGCTACGATTCCGAACAGAACTTCATGGTCGTCACCGAGGTATTGGCGCAAATATACCCTTGGAAATTCCTCCGTGAAAGGCGAGCTTCTGTGGAAACTACCATACTCGATGGCCGACGTGGTTTCCCCGAGTGGGTGAACTGCAACGTTTCCCGGGTCTATTTTTATTTGAGTCACCCGCAAAAACCCCACAGTCACGCATCTACGAGATGAGCGAGGAAAAAAATTGCCGTTAAAAGTTCCCGTTTGCCCCTCGTCAAGCCCGAAGAACCCCCTTCCCACCCCCTTGTCCCAACTGCTCCGTTAGCTCAGGGCTTCCCCTTTT
Organism: Galendromus occidentalis; assembly: GCF_000255335.2. NCBI lineage: Eukaryota > Metazoa > Arthropoda > Arachnida > Mesostigmata > Phytoseiidae > Galendromus > Galendromus occidentalis. Next base: position 929,562 of record NW_003805434.1, read on the forward strand.
CCAAGCCCCCAATGAGGCTCGCAGTTCGTCGTGATCACTTCAAGTGGACCCGAAGTCTCCATTGTGGTGGCAATGGAGGGTCTCGCGGTGCCCACGTGCTTCCCTGGGAGATTTCGTTCCTCGTTCGGAGAGCGAAATATCTTCACTTCGGAATTCATATATTTCAATGTGGCGATTTCGCTCGTCTGCTCTGAACATTCGCTTCAGTGTTCCACGCAGCACCGTTTCCCGATATATCGACAAGAAGTTAGCGAGCGGAAGCAGCGCGCCCTGGCGAGTGGGCGGCGAAGTTTTTGGGAGGGACTTCGGCGAAACTTTGCTCGGTGGGGTGGTTGTTGTATGGCCCAACGCGGCGAATTCAATTGAATAAAGGGAATCGAGTTGGGTTCGTTCTCGCGCGACTCGCTTTCCCCTTCCATTCGCCGCAGCGAGAGCTCTCGTCGCCGCTGCTGTCAATTGCGACTGAGACACTTTTCCAAAAGTTTCGATTGTCCTGCGAGCCGGGACATCGCTTCGTCGCTGACGATAACGACATGAGCTCATTTTGTTGATGACACCGATAATTCAATGCGATTATCCCAATCGCTCGGCTATCGTGATGCGACTGCGGCATGGGATCCGGCATGCCTGCCCCTCCCGCTGCAATTCTCTTCTGTGCTCTACCGCTCCCCGCTGGCGCCATTCAAGACACTGGCATCTGTTGCCTGTCCGTTCGTTCGCTGCCCGAGTGTCAATATATGTCACTGACTGATTGAGACATGTTCAATAATTCCTGGTCTTGTTATCCATCGGCGGTATCGCTTAAGAGAGACGCTCCAAGTCGTATGAGCATTGACCTCGCCGTCAACGGTGGAAAGTCCTTTCCGGAAATTCAGAGGATGATTCACTTCGCGACCCTTGAAGTCGGCCCAGGTGGAACTGGTTCCTCATCGGGCTCGTCTAGGACCCCCCCCCCCCTCCGTCGATATCTCTGAGCGCGACGATCTTTAACGAGCTTTCGTTCTCCTGCAGGACGCACCTATGGGAACATCAGCTTCTCCGGAAGAAAATGGAAATCCAGCCAAGAGACACCGGGCATCTCCCGATGAGAACAAAAATCTCCATCAGGTATGGGAGTCAGCTGATCCCATTGTATATTCCCGCAGCTCTCAAAAGGGGGAGGGGGACTCGATATTTCTCCGAACTCGTTGTTTCCTCTCCGGAAATCCTCCTAACGCAATTTCTTCTGTCTCTTCAGCTCAACCCAGAAATCAAGCCTCAGTTCAGTTTGATAGGAGCAGCTCCGAATGGGATGTACATTCATCAAGATCCTTCCATGCCACCGCCCCATGTGAGTGATTCTCTTATACCACATTTTCACGGCTCGATGGCGAGCATCTACGGAGCGACCGATGTCATTCCGCAATTCTCACCGAATGATTAGAGAAATCGAAGCACCGCGTTGCCCTTGATAGAAGAATCAAGAGCGTAAGAGCAAGGTTCTTACCTTTTTGAACCGAAATTTCAGATGGCCGGTTATAACGCCGGCGTGCCAACAACGACATTTGCCCCTGGCAGCCAGACCTTGTTCTCCGATCCCAACCAATATGCCCCCGGGACTGCGTATGGCCATCCCCCAACGCATGTTATGCCCGGCCACGCGGCCGCGGCTCCGCCTCAGCAAATGGCTCTTCCCTCTTTCCAGCCACAAAACGAAGAATTCAATCAACATCGGCACCAGCTGATGAACTCGAGATTGAAATCGCTGATCCAGCAACGCGCTTCGCTTAAGGAGCCCGAGCAGAATTCGCAAGACGGTTTCCGCTCGCCGGCGCCCACTACGCCGACAGGAGCTGGGTCGCCGACCGAATTTTACGCCTCCCAGCCCGAGTGGGGCACTTCCAATGGCCAACAGGGACAACATGCTGTGAATACCTCGGTCAAAATGGAGGTTACCGATCCGGGCCAGGAGTCGACTTCCGCGAACGGAAGTCCACATTCGGCGGCGGGCTTCGCCTCTCCGGGACAGAAAGCGTCCGACAACGAACGTCCGCCTAGCAATCAAAGCGTTGGTAGGCAGACCCCTCAGAGCCTTTACACGCCAACGACGTCGTCGGCTCAGAGTTTCGGAAGTCCCAAGACTGGCGCTTTCCAGACGCCGCCTCCGAACGGACAGACTTTCCAATTCCAGCCGCAGCCCGTTGTTTCAAACGGTGCCCAACAGACGTTCTTGTTAAATTCCACGGCGCCCGTCGTCTCGTACCCAAATATCGTTACGTACTCGACTCAAGCTGCGGCGTACGATCCACAGGCGGCCATGGGTTTCGCACCGAAAACGTCGTTCTATCAAGGCGGCCAGTTCGCTACTCTGGCTCCGCCGGCGCCGGACATGAACGGCGCCGGCAGCAGCGGCAGCAGCAGCGGACTTTACGCAGCGAACAATTTTGCGTCAGGACCTTTGCCTAGCATGGGTGCGGGTTTCGGAGCGCTTCCGCCAATGCACGCTGCCGGTCCGCAGGCTTCATCGCTCAATCTCCCGGGTACTGATCCCTGGTGGGATCATCTGGAGAAGCTCAAAGCGCACGGACACGTCGATCCGGAGGGCGAATCGAGACAACTCGAATACTCAGCGGCTCCGGGTCCGTCCATGTAGACGGAGACGCCTGCTACTCAAGGTCAAATGTAATATATGTAGTAGCCGGTGGACGCAGGAAAACCCTAGCAGACGTAAGGAAAGCCGTAGAGACTTCGTGAATGAGCCTCATTCATGCTGACGACGTCGTCGAGGAGCAACGAATTCTAGCGCATGTCGATGATCGCTAGAACATGATGATTTGAGCGAGTTCGCGGATCGCGTCCCCGCTAGTTTCATGAAGTGTATCCTTAGGAACGCTGTAGACACAAGACATGACAACAATTACGGAACAGTACAGGAACAAAGAGATGCAGAAAATCCCGCCTGCCGGGAAACGGCAGAACTTCGATCGACGACTTCCCTGAAGAGGGAACGAGACGGACGAAGGACGACAGAACGAGAGGATTGTGAGACTACCTGACCAAACGAACAAGTGACTGACTGACTGACTGATCGACCGACTGATTGAGTGAGTGAGTGCGTGAGTGATCACCGAAACAGACAAACAAGCAACATTTGTGAATGTCCGACACAGAACAAATATACATACATGCATACCTTAAGGATTGAATGTGCCAAAATAACTTAATGTCTCCGATGAACCCATTGTATCAAAGCCCACGTCGTCGTCGTCGCCGCCGCTTTCGCCTTTTGCTCACACGTGCGTCAAGGGAGAAGTTGATTTTTGTTTTGACTTTCGACCGATCCTGACAAACGACTCAATACGCAATACTGGGCGACGACGACGACAACAACAACAGCAGCAACAACAACGATAACGACAGCAAAGTAAACTCAAACAACGACATCTGTAGCAAAGAAAACTCCCGTATACAATATCGATCATCGCCTGCCCAACATCGCCAAAATCAAACACACAAGTTAACCATAAGTCCCATTAGAACAAGGTTCTCTCATCAAACTTGACCACGGAATGGACGTCGCTCGTATTTTTTTACGACGACGCTCCCGACTAACGATATCGGAGAGGAGAAAGAGTTATTTTCTATCACATGAGCATTCGTACCTTTTATTAGCGCCGCCGTCACGCAGTATGCGTAGCAGGCGGTTGCAGTATTTTACTGAATAACCTACATTAGAGCAGCGCGACAAAAGGCCAATTAATTTTTATAATCTCTATACAAAAGCACCGCCAAAATCCCAAGCGAAGAAAAGAAATATCAGACCGCCCCCCTCAACTACCTGGAAATGACTCGCAAGACCTACCTGATCGCCCGCCCGCCCGCTCAACAGCCTGCCTGCCTGAAATTCTATGCAAACCAAAGGAGAACTTCAGCGGAAAACATTGATTCGAAGCAGAGGTTTTCAAGCTCGATATCACCATGCATCGCAGCTGTTTGCGTCCTACTCGGAGAAATTTATACGAAAAAAATCGGGTGTCCGATATTCGGAGGCTCCGAGTTTGAGAACCTCTGCTTCAATGGTCAAGTCAGCCACATAAAAGTAACTGATGATGTGAGGAAGATATGACCCATGATGACACCAGATGCGAGAAGCTGCATCTTCGATTTGGAAAATATTGAGGTTTCGATATTTTTGCAGAAGTCGACCGAACGAACAATAATCTATCCGCCGATGGTTTATTAGACTGTACATAGGAATAGATGAGGGACAACGTAGAAGTGAAATGATAGTAGAGTAGCTCGAACGTAATGGGACTCGGGGATCTTCGCGCCCCGGAAATGGGGTGAGGGGACTCACGAGACATGATGGACACCGTGTGAAGACTTTGAGACATGTAAGAATCGATTCATAACGAGATAGGCTACAGTCGGCTCCAATGTTTGCGACCAGCAAACCGCAACATCTAAGTTAAACGAGACCATGGGAGCAATCGAGCCAGAGAAATTTCAAGGTGGAGTGTTCCAGACGATTTGGATACAATTAGGAGGGAAGAAACGGAAAATATCTCGCTGTGAATATCCGATTGGCTCGACTGAGTCGCGAGCCGGATTCGAAGGTCCTTGAGTATCTTTAATAAACATCTTTTTTCATAATAATAACAACAGATTTCCAGAGTGTTCCCTTAGAATTGAGGAAATGAGGAACCGCGCCGGATTGTTGCCCGGGGCATGGTCGTGACCTTCCGCCGGAGGGTCGCCCCCGGAAACTTTCCGCAGATTCTTCGCATGGCCAGGCCTCGGCTAAGGCTTGATTTTACCTATGAGCTGAGAGTCCAGCCCGAATGGATTTTTTCCGAGCACCGAGCCCGGATACGATTCAGAAAAGTTTCAAAGGGTCTCCGAATACGACGATTACCCAGAATTTCGAATCTTCCCGTTTGCGTGAGACGGGAACATCCCTCCTCGCAAGAATACGAGAGTATGTAATCCGAAATCTCTCATTCGGGAGCGACGAATCAGGAACCCACATCTCTCCTCACCGTGGATGTTGTAAGCGTATTCGAGGGAGGCAGTTTGAGCATGGAATTCTTCTGCTCATCCTCCCGGATTCGAAAAATAGAGTTTTCGGGCATCGGGGCATGAATTACCTCCAGCATGATTATCAAGGGAAGGATTTCGAAGAGAATTCCCGTCATGAAGTCCTGTCTCTGATTGCAACGATTGAAGCATCTCAAGTCGCATTCGGCTATGTGTAGATTTTCGCAGCTCAGGAGGTGATCTTCATGAAACCACTCTCGGCAGGCACACCGATCTCGGCTTGTCGTGTGGCTACACCCAAATGTAATGTGAGAAATGTCCGTATCGTGGTACTCGGTTGAGTCGTAAGCGAAATTCTATGAAGACGTTTTCCAGCCTGCAATGTAGCAATACTACCCAACTGACGATGAGATGGATCCTCATCCGTCCTAGCTCTCTTGCCTCCTTACTCCGCACCTCCTTACCTCCGACAAGCAGACGGATCCAACTCTCGATCCAGTCTCACCAGTCCGCAAGTTCGCGGCGGATCAGTCGGAGTCGGGATCTGGGCTATACATGGGCATCGCCGTGAAAATTCGAAGAATTGCTCGCGGTCGCCTGCGACAGATAATTTTCCGGGTCTCATGATCAACATGAGACTGCGGCTCAAGTGAACGCTGTCAATCGATCCCCTCGAGGGATAGCGGAACCTTGTCGTGGGTGTATCTATGCGAGAAAACAGAAGTGAGAACCGCTCTCAGAAGAACATCAACGCTGGGAGGAAATGAGAATCCCGTGTCTTTCACGTCAACCTCTGGTGCGGAGTCCGAAAACATTCATTCAACCACGGCAGCCCCCGAATGCGAGGCGATATGAATGCGTTGGCGATCGGTTCGGTAGTCAGGAGGAACATCTTCGGTCATCCGATCATATTCATGCTGATCATGCGGAGTCAGCGGTTCTCTTGGCAAAAAGTCAGTGGTCTTAAATATTCGATTGCCGACTGTCAAACTGGAGAGGCGAATAAAAGCCGCCATGAACAGATACGCTCCGGATTTGTGAGGACACTTCGACCTCAAGAGACAAAGCGACGCGGAGGTCACCATCAAGAAAAATCTCCGAGCCTCTGGAGTGTGCTACTGGATCTGCTCATGTGGATTCATGTTGGCGATAATCCGGTGCCGCTCCACCTCTGATGGCCCCTCCCTCTCTATTCGTGGATGCAATCGGAAATGAAAGCGATCCATGAGTCGCAAGGTGAGAAAATGTAGAAAATATTCCAATTAGGGTCGAACCGATAAGACGCTGCTTGCTCTGGTAGCATGTTCACGCGACTCGATTGCGAGCTGTAGAAGTCTCGTATCGATGTCGAGTTCCTCACAACCATTGCAATGACCACAAGCGAATGGAAGGGAACCAACAGGGAGAACCGCCGCGTCGTCGCTAGATTTTCTGCTCTTGGATTCATTCCGTTCGGCGATTCGTACTGGGGAGGCTCTTCAGGGCTCGACCGACCATTGTATAAGGAAAAGATGCGGAAACTCGCGCCCACGATACCATGCAATATCCTGTAAATACTTTGATAGATTGTCAACTATTGCGAGACACAGGGACTCGTGCCGTGAAGCTGAGCCAGACGGAAGATATGCGGTCCGTCCTAAACGAATATTTCATCCGTCTTGGATGAATAAACACTCATGAATGGATGAATACTTTCTCATTTTTCATTTTCGATTCTCCATCTTCTTGCCCCTCTTTCTCCTGGAGTGTCCCCCTGCGAAGAGCGGCGAGGGCTAGCTGCGAGCAAGCTCCAGAAGCTTAACTGTGGAGATGTTCACCATCCGCGCCAAGTACGATTCTGTCTCTCACATTGCCTTCAGTTTTTTTTCCAGCAAATAAACTCGTCAATAAAGAGAAACTCAGGAGTCTTTCTAAGAGAGCGTATTTCAGCTTGCAATGTATTCTCACCCCTGCCAGCCTGGAATGAGGGACCTTGCACATCCAGTCGCGGACAGCTCGCAAATATTTCACAAGCAGACTGGCTCCGGCAGACGACTCGTCTAATGTTCCCGGAGAGGCAGAATATATTCAAAGGAAGATAAGATATCGTACTCGATCTCTTCTCACTACCCTAGCACGGATCGGCACCAAACGTCTCACACCCATTAGGATCGTCGTCAGGAAACGTGCAGGTATAGAGTGAGTAGGTTCACGGAGGACTTCCGCCTCTGCCTCGCAAGCCCCCGCAATAATGAACTTGGATGTAGTGATCCAGGTGGCTGCTTTGCTATATTCTTTCGGCTGTATCTCTGCCATATCGGACGCTGGACGCAAAGCGAAGGAAAAACTCGGGAATGCGCAACGGGGAGTGGAACAGGCCCAACGGAAACTTGCTCGACTCGAAGACGCTAAGACGCGTCTCCAGCCGAAGCGATTCTCGACGATAAATCCAACGGAACTCGCAGCCGCCGCTGAAAGACTCGCTTCGCAGTATGGCGTCAAGCCCGAATCTCTCCTCATTTTGGATCTCACGAGCGTGCTAGCGGCTGGTAGCCTGAGCACTAGATCTAGTCTATTGTCTTTCAGAATTCGAAGAACGGATCGCCGAGCGATTGACGATCTTTCGAGGAACAATCGGTCGATTCATCAGGAGGAGTTCTTGGACGTCTTAGCAGCACCTTTAAGGGTCATCGTCCTAATTTCGAGAGGAGCATTTGGGTTCACTCAAGAAACCTTTAACTCGGATCTCGAGCAAAACATTCGTCATAAACTACTGCTCGTGATCATAACAGGCGATGATACTATAGCGAAGGTCTGGCAAGACGTCGTCCCGCAGGTTCGAAAAGCGATGTGGATGGAAAATCAGTTGGTTTTTTTTCGAACTGCTGGAAGAATTACGATAATTTATTTGTCGAGAGATATCCGGCATCAATGACTGCGTGTGATTTCACTGCTCCTCGATGCTATGTGGAGGAAGTCGTTAGCAAGGTCTATGGTAAGCGGGAGAGATATACTATGAACGTGTATTTCAGCTTGCTATGCAACTCTTCGATCGTCCGAGCATCATTCACGGTGCAGCAAATAGATCCGAATGAAGAGCCTGAGCTATCTAAGCAAGCCTTCCGATGGGGTGTCATGGAGGTGGAGGCCGATCAATGCTATTCCTTCATCCCATATGCTCCCGTTGGCCTTGCGGGACTGCTGAAAGCCTTCGAGCCGCTCGTTTGGTGTCTCGTCTTCGTGACCACTGTCTTCGTGGCCATTGCTTGGGGTGCAATGACACGGAAATCGAAAGTGGCGATTTCTTGTCATATGGTGTTAAGTTGCATCACAGCCCGAGAAATTGATTTCGCTCCGAAGAGTTACGCCAATGTTTTCATTGGCTGTGTCGCACTCTCATTCACTTACTTGATCGGGACCCTGAACTCGAACATCTTCATATCTGCGTTCTTGGATCCTTCGCGCGAGTACGAATCCACGGGCTATGTGCACGTCTGTGATTGGAGCCCGTCTTGCGCGAGCAGCGATCGAGTAGAGAAAATATTGTCTTATATGCCCGTATGTCGAGCCCCTCCTGATTCGCTCGCGACAATCAGCAAACCTTTGACGCCGTTTCGACCCTTACTCGGAGAATCACCGAGGGAGGTTGGGCTCCTTCAAGCCTCTAACTTCCCATTCCATAAAAACCGCAACAACCAGCAAATATCCTTGGCATTGCTTCAGAACAGCCAAATTCTTAACCGAGCTATACAGCACGGTGTGCTGACGCAGGGCAGATTCGTCTTGGAAGCGGTGATGTGGAGAAGGAGGGAAAAACGCCAGGACACCATCAAGGGATTCGGCGACTTTTTCGCTCTTCGTGACATTTTCAGAAACAAGAGCAAATTGGCCATAGAATACTTAGACTACGGTACAACGGTCGACAAACTTGAAATGAAAAACTACTTGAAGTTCCAACCGCTCTTCATCTTTTGTTTCTTCATCGCGATGAGCGTAGGGTTCTGTGAGCTATGCTGCACTTCATACCTTTCCGGAGTCTGCGGCGATGCTCGATGTGGATCTCGCCCGCAACGTCGCCGATGTCCTCGATTGACCCGGATCACTGCAAATCTCCGGCTTCGCCGTCACCGTGACTGCGAGCCCCGGAGTCTCTGGGAATCCAGAGTCGTCCCTTCGCCTCGGAGAATTTCCGAAGAGAGACATGATTAAAGCCCGTGACTTCATGCGAAATGCATATATTGCATAAAAATTCATATCCTCGGCTTTTCCTCCCGAAAATGCATATTCCGAGCTTTGAAGCTTAATTCTGCCTATCCCATATTTTTCCCGCCGATTCTCGCGGGAATCCGACTCTGAGAGCGACGTACAGCCACCCCAGCCAGTTTTGACAAGATTGAACGTCCCTGGTTGAACGCAGCGGTTTATTACGCCCACCACCCCGATTCATTTTCGGAGGTTTTGGACGCTCTGGACGTCAGTGACGCTGCGAGCATCGGAGCGGCTGCTCAGCTAGTGAGGAGGCCCTCTGTAAGGGAGAATCTCGCTTTTATAAAAGCAAACTTCGGAGAGCCTCCACATGCCATCGAGAAACCGGAAACGAAGGTACCGTATGTGGTAGAAAGCGTGGGTATGTTCGAGGCGCTCGCGAGAGATCTCAAGAAATCGCCCGGTGATGTTGGGGATTCAGTCCGTAGGAAATGCGATGCGGTTGTGATTCGTAATAGCGGCTTCAGCGTTCTGAAGGATATCAGGACGTACCACAGGGGGAAAGCTCCGCGGATCGTCGCATTGGCCGCGAGCCGTCGGAGATTGTCTGCTTCAAGTACGCATCGATTACGTCGCTTGATGTTGAGAGGAGTTTCTCTAGTTTGAAGCACCTTCCCAGCGACCGTCGTCAGAGTTTTACGTTTGAAAATTTGAAGATGCATCTCATTGTCTACCCGTAATTACATTGTAACCCGTAATTTAAATTGTACATGTTTCAAGCAGGATTGAGTCAATCTCAGAAAGTATCATAGAAGCTGCACATAGCTCTCTCTTATTATTTTTGTGTGCATTTTTTTTCAATGCATATATCGGCCCTTTTTTAGGGCATATTTGCATGCGTATATCCGGATTTTATAGGGCATAGAGTCACGGGCTCGAGACATGATAAATAACTGGTCGTAGGTAGTATCCCTCAGGTTCAGCGCAATGAGCGATGCGCTTCATACGGGGGACTTATTAAAAACGCTACGGGTCTTCATCCGCGGCTCCTCAATTGAGATGAGCGTGGGGTCTCTCATTCCTGAGCCATGCACTAATCTTTTCCTTCTGCAGCGAGATGCGGACTCCGCGCCTTCTGGGGCTAGTGTCACCGAGCGGTGATCGTGATTCCCATGACGTATCCGCCCGCGCTCTTCCCGCCACCCGGAATTTCCTTGAGCTGAGGCTTTCTCCGTACTTTGCGTCCGAACCTCTCTGAAGTTCAACTTTGGTTGCACGACAAGGGTAATGGAACTTGGAATCGAATTCAATGATTATTGAACGACTTGGAATCGAACATTGAATCAAGTCGAATTCGGACGATAATACAGCAATACCCTGCTAAAGGCTGCCCCGCTTCACGCTGTTTCGATATAACGCTCTTTTTTCCCGATTTTTCCCGAGTTCACACTCTTGGCGTCTATCAGCGTAGTGATGCAGCGCTTTTTCATATGCGGAGCTACCTCGACATCAGGATTCGTTCGAGCATCGGATCGGCTTCAGATTTAGCTCCTTAGCGGACCTTTGAGATTTTCCATGCCCCGCATCACCCTCACCGAGCTTTGGTACAGACTGCCGCGACCCCACAGGATGGCTTCATATAGGCAAAGAAGCCGGGTCTTGAGAGAAAGAATCCATGAGAACAGTCTCGATGAGATGTTTTCGAGTCGAATAGCGACATGTTCCAGAGAAAACGCTGCAGACGTGGCGATCGTTCCTGAGACGTTGTGGGTCTACCCGCAGACGTACGTACCAACGTAGCGCAAGGTTCCGCTCAGTAGGGCCGTAATCATGGAGAAGGGTAGGTCAATCTCCGATCACCTATCTTCAGAGAGAGACGGACCCGAGAAAGAGTTCTTGGCCAGCAGAGGTTGGGTCCATCGTTTCAGGGGGAGATGGAACCTGCACAACAGCTTTGTGGAGAAGCTGCCAGTGCGGATTTCGGAGCCGCGGCTAAATTCCCAGCGCAATTGAGGTCGATCGTCAATGAGAATGACTATCCGCCCGAGTTAGTTTTCAATGTGGATGAAACGGGTCTCTTCTGGAAGCGGATGCCGAAGCGTTCTTCCCTATCTCGTGAGCAACGACGCCCGTCAGACTTCAAAGCTGCGAAGGATCGATTCACACTTCAGTTCGGGGGGAATGCCACTGGAGACATGGAACTAAAACCTCTTCTTGTTTGCCATCCCCAAACTCCGCGAGCCATGAAAGGCATCTCCAAAGAGACCCTTCCCGTAATCTGGGAGTCCAATAAGAAATCGTGGATGAATGGACAAATTTTTCAGAAATGGTTTGTCAACCATTTTTGCCCTGCTGTCAAAGTCTACTGCGAATCGAAGAGTCTAGAATCGAGAGCACTCTTCTCATGGATAACGCGCCCTGTCATCCATCCAGCTTATCCGAGTTAGAAACCTGCATTCCCGTGTGAATTGTTTATCTCCCTCCAAGCACGACTTTCCTGATTCAGCCAGTGGATCAGGAAGTCATCTCAGCCTTCAAAGCAAACTATTTGCGAAGAACTTTCCAGAGACTGATCAAAGAAACGGACGGTAGAGGTTAAGATTCAATCATCGACTTCTGGAGGAGCTTCACAATCATGGATGCGCTTCACAACGTGAAACACGCATAGAACGCCGAGGACACCTCTGTAAGCAAGAAACAGAGACCGACATAATGGTGTGAACTATGTAGTGTAATTTGAATAAACGTCTTGACGATTGTGTACGTCTATCAAAACAGCTCGATAGTCTATGACGGAACTTCGCACAACCCATGCCGATATGGTCTGGTCTGGTATGAATAGGGAGAGCCACATGCGGGGGCTGAGGTCGAGGGCTTGGTCTCAATCACCTACTTGATGAGGTTCAGGCCTCACCACATTGTTGATTTCTGATGCAACGAATTCGGTTGGATATCTGGCCTATCGACTCGATGTCCGTCCCGGAATCGTCGATTGGATGGTACGAAGAGCTTACGCAGGGGGGGCTAGAGGGGCTATAGACCCTCTCCCTCAAGTGTCTTCAGCGTGTTTTTTTTCCGATGAGCAAGTGAGTATTCTTGAGATTTGGACCTTGCCATTTTCCAACTTTTTCCGGAGAGCTACTTATTTTATTCTGGCGAGGTACTGGAGACTTGAATTCATTTTATCGGGGTGAACCATGTGACATGTTTCTCGGGGATAAGAAAACGAAATCCCCGGTTCCGAGGGAGGGGAGGGATGCCAGAGATTCCGCTGAACCCAGCTTGCGCGCCGTTGTTTCAGGACGTGCGTGTAGGTGTCTGTGTGAGGAATAGGGATCCGACGCTACGTTGTGCCAACAGAAAATCTTCACAAATTCCGACGCCATCGATTGATCGTTCCGCATCGAGGCGAGCTTCTCCGATTCGCTGATTGATCCAGAAGAATGAAACCTTTCGCCTGCGTTCGTGGGAAGCACCCGAGGTGCTGAGGGGCAAGGCGGAGTTTTGTTTTGAAACGCTTCTTCAAGCGGTCGATTGATGGGATGGTGCACGGTCAGATGTTCTACGGAGACCCAGCTGGCCTGGGATTCAGGACCTTGCTTATCGATTCACGGACACCTCGCAAATATTTTACCAGCGGACTGGCTCCAATAGCCGACTCGTCTAATGTTTCAGACCAGACCGAATTTATTCAAACGAAGATAACATATCGTCCACACACCCGGGATTCGCAGCTACTCAGGCTGAGCAAACTAAGCTGCCCAAATACAGCTATATTCAGAGGCAACACGTTTTCCCCCATTGGCTACCGAGACTCTGGGCGGACCGGGGCCGCTCACGATACAGCTCATCACGAAGGTATCAGAACTCTCGATCAAAGCCACGGCTGACAGAAGAGGGGGAGCATTCCTCCGCCAGAGGCTCTCCTTGGATGTGCAGCGAGGCAATGCGACGGCTGTGTTGGGTACCTTTCCTCACGGAAGGGGGTTGCGGCTTCAAGACGGCTTGTCCGTCACATATGTTTGATATTTAGATCCTTATCTTGATCTTCATCCTGAAGTATCAAAATCTTAGAATAAACGTTTATTACATATCGTCCTCCGCCTTTCCTCGTTCCCCGGACACCGGTTTGCACAGAGTGTTTCAAGCTCAAAAAAAGCGTCACCAGGAAACGTGCAGGCATTGTGCGAGTAGGTGTTCGGAGGAGTTTCTTGTACGTCCTGCGAGCCCCAAAAATAATGAACCCCAAGAGAGCGATCATGGTGGCTCCATTGCTGGATTTCTTCGTCTGTATCATCGCAAGGCTAGATGTGGCACGCCAAGCGAAAGGTAAAGTCGACGGTGCGAATCTGGGAGTGGAACAAGCCGAACGGAGAATTGCTCGATATGATAACGCTTTGAGGCAGCGCAGCCCGGGGCGATCTGCACCCATATATTCAATGGAATTCGTAGTTGCTGCTGAACGACACGCCTGGCAATATGTCGTCAAGCCCCGATCTCTCCTCATAGTGGATCTCACGAGCGTGCTCACGGCTGGTAGTTTGAACTTCGAATCCAATCTATTACCTGGATACGCCTCTGTTTCTGTCACATGGTGTTAAGTTGCATCACAGCCCGAGAATTTGATTTCGCTCCGAAGAGTTACGCCAATGTTTTCATTGGCTGTGACGCGCTGACATTCACTCACTAGATCGGGACCAATAAATCGAGTGTCTTCATATCTGCGTTCTTTGATCCTTCGCGCGAGTACGAATCCACGGGCTGTGTGCACGTCTGTGACTGGAGCCCGTCTTGCGCGAGCAGCAATCGAGTAGAGAAAATATTGTCATATATGCCCGTATGTCGAGCCCCTCCTAACTCGCTTGCGAGAATCAGCAAACCTTTGACGCCGTTTCGACCCTTACTCGGAGAATCACCGAGGGAGGTTGGGCTCCTTCAAGCCTCTAACTTCCCATTCCATAAAAACCGCAACAACCAGCAAATATCCTTGGCATTGCTTCAGAACAGCCGAATTCTTAACCGAGCTATACAGCACGGTGTGCTGACGCAGGGCAGATTCGTCTTGGAAGCGGTGATGTGGAGAAGGAGGGGAAATTTACGCCAGGACACCATCAAGGGACTCAGCGACTTCTTCGCTCTTCATGCCATTCTCAAAAACAAGAGCAAATTGGCCATGAAATACTTAGACTACGGTACAACGGTCGACAAACTTGAAATGAAAAACTACTTGAAGTTCCAATCGCTCTTCATCTTCTGTTTTTTCATCGCGATGAGCGTAGGGTTCTGTGAGCTATGCTGCACTTCAAACCTTTCCCGGTCTGCGGCGATGCCCGACGTGGATCTCGCCCGAAACGCTGCCGATGTCCTCGATTGAGCTAGATAACTGATCATCTCCGGCTTCGCCGCAGCCCCGAGCTCCGGACCCTCTGGCGATCCGGAGTCGCTCTGGCGGAAATCCACCCCAGGACCACCACGTTCCGAGCAGACCTGTTCCTTTCGAGGTGAGGACATCCCGAACTCAATGGACTTGCAAGTACCAGAAACGTTGTCCAGTCCGGAACGTGGCCGGGGCTCTCCGGAGAACCACGCGAGCGCTCTATGCAACTCAGGTGTGGAGATCGACGCAGCCGCTTAGGCTCCAGCAATCCCGACTCTGGGACGAATTTTTGTCCTAAGAAATGGAGGGGTGGGTTTTCCGGAATATCAGGGAATATCATACTAGTATCATATAAATCTCTCCCAGGAATCTCGAAGAGAGTGGTCGTAACCGTAGTAGATTATAGATTTCCAGGGTGCATATTGAAGCGGTGCTAGGGGTGCCAGACTATATCTCTGAAGAAAGCTGCTCGGTCTAGGGATTGAGAGTCTACTCAGTTGACCAGGGGCGGATCCAGCTTTCTCACCTGGGAGGCGAGGGAGCGGCGGAGGGGTCATCATATTCTCAGGGGGCCAAGAGCCCGGAATGATGACGCCGTCTCGCGGCCAATGGTATAATATCAGCGCCGAAGATTCTTGGGGGGGGCCGACAGCCGGACCGAGCGTGGTTACAGTGGAAAGCTTAGCTACCCTGTTGGGCAACTTGATCCCCGTAAGCGACCTACCGCATTTGAATCAAGAGCAGCCAAAAAGATGTATCCAGCGACTAGGGAAGGACGCAACTGTCAATGGCTGGACGGAACAAAAGGTCCTCCGCCTAGCGTATCGCGGCATGGACAAATGCAGGAAGACTTGCTTCGCCGCCGAAATCGAACCCCATGTTGACTGGAGAACCTTCAAAACACAGTTCCTCTCCCGTTTCCCGAAGGGAAAAAGGAACTCTCCGTTCGAACCTTAGCGTCGCAAGCCTTAGCCGGATGATAGCTTCACAACGAAGGTCGATGGCAAAGACTCTTCATTCTTACACCGAGCAGCCTTTCATAGAGATATAGTCCGGCACTACTAGCAGCGTTTCACCCGGTCACGCTACTGGTTCCAAATGTCGCCGTTCGAAAGGCCGCTAGTCTTCAATAGTGAGGGTTCGCGAACGACCCGACCGGTCGATCCACTGCGGGGTTGCGGGAATTATTAGGATGGGCGTCACACTATTGTTCGATTTTCTGCTTATGAGTGATAGCGACAGCCGGCCGCGTTTCTCTAGTGCCGCGTAGATTCGAATTCCGGGGCTCCGAGAGTGGACGGCGAACCACCGAGAAGAGAACCTCGGGATGGCGAACCCCGTACCGCCGGGCCTCCCGCCGAGCAGGACTCAGAGACAGAAAGAGGGTTCGGACGAGCCAGAACCCGGGGAAACGGGCGGAGAAGCCGACTGCGGGCGAACCACGCCCCACAAAGTGAGAAGCTGGATATCTGCTCCACGGATAAGCTAGAGAGAGCAGTAGAAAAAGAACTTGCCTTCCTGCTCGAGAAAGCACAAAGAAAGCATGCGGAGCCTTCTCAGGAAGGAACAGATATCCCATGGAAACGCCGAAGACGCCAGCAGTCCCGAAAGTGCTCGCAATCCAGTAGACTCCCGAACAGGGAACGAGTTTCGCGGCGCCGAAAACCAAAGACCGCCAGAAGGACGCTCAAGGAGCCCAGATCGAACCCTGAGAAGGTGAACAAGAGGAAACCCCCCTATTTTTCCTCGAAAACACTCCGTTTTTTTTGATGCAAAACCCCGAAATGCCACCCCTAAAAGCTCCGTAGGAAGTGCCGCCCGGGGCGGTCCGCCCCCCCCCCGTCGCCCCCGCCTTCCTACGCTACTGGTATAATTAGTGAAGCAAACCGTAAGATATCGCAGAGTAGAGTACAAGGAGATGAAGGCTGGATCTGAGATCCGACAGCTGACACAGCGATAGGGTGTCAAGACAAGGAGAAATCGAGCATTCAAGATAGTGAAGAGTGAATCGGCTAGGGGCATGACTTGGATCCGCCTCACGGGGAACCTTTTTCTCGCAAGCTGCTACTTTTCTCCCAACCGAGACCTTGACTTCCCTCGTCCGATCCGCTAATTTCCAGCCACGGAGAACTGCTGGCAAGGGATGATAATGAATGTGACGAAGATGTGTTGGAGCTTCTAGAGAGAGACCCGGCGTTTGACTCCGACACAAAATGAAGTCGATTCGTCAATTGGCACCAGACTTCTTTTTTCTTGTCCCCTAGGAACGGAATCTCCGCATTGGATTTCATGCGGGCCATAGTATTAGATTGGAATGTCTTCAAGCATTATCAGCGCATTGATCTCTAGCGCTTGAATCGGCCGGGAACACATGTGCGGGGGGTCCAGGAGCTAGAGCTCGCTCTCAGCTTCCCCACGCGACCAAGCTCGACCCCCTACGAGCAACCTGTTCCTGCTTGTTCACTACACAATGTGCCATCCGTATATGCTGTTCCGTTGTACATGTTAATCCGTTTTATGTGATGTTCCGTTCGCATCTCGGTTTGCAATAAAGAGCAGGAACAGCAAACGGAAAAAGACTCGTTCCAGACTCCGTCGAGTTGTTCTTTCGGGGGAATACAATTCCACGGCAGATCATGCAATCAGATGCTTTCGACGAGCACCGATTGATTAAGCATAATGATCATGATCATAATCAAACTTAGGATTATTATCACGATAATAATCAAGCTTAGGATTATGATCATAATTATAATCGAACTCATGATTATGATCATAATTGTTATCAAACTTATGATTATGATCATAATTATAATCAAACTCATGATTTTTACAGTTTTTACAATCATAATTTGAGGAATTTGATGACTACGTCGTAATTTTGAGAGTCCATATCAGTTCCCAACAGGAGAGGCAACATCAGAGTCGGTCGTATCTGACTCCGCATCGCTCGGTCGGTGTCAGCTCAAACACGGTACTGTCGCTTTCGCCCTCAGAGTTTCAAGCTGCTCATTGAGAACGCGACGCGACGTTGTGGCGAGAGAAAATCTCGTAGATAACTCATGCCGCTCGAAAGTCGACTCTAGGAACCAACTCTACCGGACGGAAGCGATCTCCTTCGATTCGCTCGACGGGCACAGGGGTGAATGATCGAAGCTATGGGCTGATCGAAAATATTGAAACCTTCCGGCTGCAGTCATGGGAAGAGCCTAACGACCTGTTGGGGGCTATATTTGAAAGCTTTCCTGAGAGAGGTCGATTGATGGGATGATGCACGTCCGGTTATCATCAGGACACCAGCTAGCCTGGAATGAGGGACCTTGCATATCGAGCCGCGGACAGCTCGCGAATATTTCACAAGCGGACTGGCTCCTGCAGTCGACTCGTCTAATGTTCCCGAAGAGGCAGAATATATTCAAGGGAAGATAAGATATCATCCTCGATCTCTCCTTACTCCCCGGGCACGGATCGGCACAAAACGTCTCACATCCATGAGGACCGTCGTCGGGAAACGTGCTGGTATAGAGTGAGTAGGTCCACGGAGGACTTTCACCTCTGCCCCGCAAGCTCCCGCAATCATGAACTCGAATGTAGTGATCAAGGTGGCTGTATTGCTATATTCGTTCGGCTGTATCTCAGCCAGAACGGACGCTGGACGCAAAACAAGAGAAAAACTCGCAAATGCGCATCGGGGAGTGGAACAGGCCCAACGGAAACTTGCTCGATTCGAAGACGCTAGGACGCGTCTCCAGCCGAAGCGATTCTCGACGATAAATCCAACGGAACTCGCAGCCGCCGCTGAAAGACTCGCTTCGCAGTATGGCGTCAAGCCCGAATCTCTCCTCATTTTGGATCTCACGAGCGTGCTAGCGGCTGGTAGCCTGAGCACTAGATCTAGTCTATTGTCTTTCAGAATTCGAAGAACGGATCGCCGAGAGATTGACGATCTAGTGAGGAACAATCGGTCGATTCATCAGGATGAGTTCTTGGACGTCTTAGCAGCACCTTTAAGGGTCATCGTCCTAATTTCTAGAGAAGCATTTGGCTTCACTCAAGTCACCTTTAACTCGGATCTCGAGCAAAACATTCGTCATAAACTACTGCTCCTGATCATATCAGGCGATGATCGAGCGAAGGCCAGCGAAGGCGTCGCCCCGCAGGTTCGAAAAGCGATGTGGATCGAAAATCAGTTGGTTCTTCCTTCTCACTGCTGGAAGAACTACGATAATTTATTTGTCGAGAGATATCCGGCATCAATGACTGCGTGTGATTCGACTGCTTCTCGATGCTACGTGGAGGACGTCCGTAGCGAGGTCCGGGGTAAGCTGGAGAGATATACTATGAATGTGTATTTCAGCTTGCTATGCAACTCTTCGATCGTCCGAGCATCATTCACGGTGCAGCGAGTAGATCCGAATGAAGAGCCTGAGCTATCTAAGCAAGCCTTCCGATGGGGTGTCATGGAGGTGGAGGCCGATCAATGCTATTCCTTCATCCCATATGCTCCCGTTGGCCTTGCGGGACTGCTGAAAGCCTTCGAGCCGCTCGTTTGGTGTCTCGTCTTCGTGACCACTGTCTTCGTGGCCATTGCTTGGGGTGCAATGACACGGAAATCGAAAGTGGCGATTTCTTGTCACATGGTGTTAAGTTGCATCACAGCCCGAGAAATTGATTTCGCTCCGAAGAGTTACGCCAATGTTCTCATTGGGTGTGTTGGGCTCTCATTCACTTACTTGATCGGGACCCTGAACTCGAACGTCTTCATATCCGCGTTCTTGGATCCTTCGCGCAAGTACAAATCCCCAGGCTATGTGCACGTCTGTGATTGGAGCCCGTCTTGCGCGAGCAGCGATCGAGTAGAGAAA
Source organism: Galendromus occidentalis (assembly GCF_000255335.2). NCBI lineage: Eukaryota > Metazoa > Arthropoda > Arachnida > Mesostigmata > Phytoseiidae > Galendromus > Galendromus occidentalis. The sequence goes on from NW_003805434.1 coordinate 949,005, forward strand.
ATATTGTCATATATGCCCGTATGTCGAGCCCCTCCTGACTCGGTCGCGACAATCAGCAAACCCTTGACGCCGTTCCTACCCTTTACCGGAGAATCACCGAGGGAGGTTGGGTTTCTTCAAGCCTTAAGATTCTTGCCCCATAAAAACCGCAACTTCCAGCAAATATCCTTGGGATTGCTTCAGAACAGCCAAATTTTAGACCGAGCTATACAGCACGGTGTGCTGACGCGAGGAAGATTCGAACTGGAAGCGGTGATGTGGAGAAGGAGGGAAAATTTACGCCAGGACACCATCAAGGGATTCGGCGACTTTTTCGCTCTTCATGCCATTCTCAAAAACAAGAGCAAATTGACCGTGGAATACCTAGGCTACGGTACAACGGTCGACAAACTTGAAATGAAAAACTTCTGGAAGTTCCAACCGCTATTCATCTTCTGTTTCTTCACCGCGATGAGCGCAGGGTTCTGTGAGCTATGCTGCGCTTCATACCTTTCCCGAGTCTGCGGCGATGCCCGAGGTGGATCTTGCCCGAAACTTCACCGACGTTCTCGATTGAGCCGGATCACTGCAGATCTCCGGCTTCGCCGTCACCGTGACTGCGAGCCCCGGAGCCTCTGGAAATCCAGAGTCGTTCCCTCGCCTCGGAAAACTTCTCATCTTCATACTCCAGCTCTCAACTAAAGAGAGACATAATAAATAATTGGTCGTAGGTAGTATCCCTCAGCTACAGCGCGATGAACGATTCGCTTTTCCCGGGAAAATTATCAAGAACGCTACCGGTCTTCATCCACGGCGCCTCAATCAGAATGAAAGTAGGGTCTCCCATTCATGAGCCATGCATGAATGATCCAAGTAATACAGCGAGTAGATCCGAATGAAGAGCCTGAGCTATCTAAGCAAGCTCCCCGATGGGGTGTCATAGAGATGGAAGCCGATCAATGCCATTCCTACATCCCATACGCTCCCGTCGGCCTTGCGGGACTGCTGCAAGCCTTTGAGCCGCTCGTTTGGTGTCTCGTCTTCGTGACTACTGTCTCCGTGGCCATTGCGGGAACCAGAAAACCTTTGACGTCCATCCGACCGTCTCCCGGAGATTCGCCGAGGGAGGTTGGTCTCCTTCGAGCCATACGCTTGTCGCTCGCCAAAGGCCGCAACACCAAGCAAGCAGACTTGGGTTGGTTCAGAACAGCCGAATTCTAGCTCGAGTTATAGAGTTTATAGAGCACAGTATGCTCACGAGGGGCAGATTCGATCTCGAAGCGGTTATGCACAGGAGGAAGCGAAGTAAAGTCCAAACCGGACCAACGGAATCGACGATGTGAGCGCCTTCCGAGCAATTCTCAAGAACAGGAGCGAATTAGCTATAGCGTACTTAGGCTACGGCACAACGGTCGACAAACTCGACATGAAAGGCTTCTTAAGAATGCAGCCGCTGTTCTTTTCCACGTGTCTGATTGATTTTCGGTGGAGCATTCGAATATTTTTCCCATTTTTCGCCTGGTTCCCGTTCCTCCCATTTCTTCCACGTGTCTGATTGATTTTCGGTGGAGCATTCAAATATTTTTTCCATTTTCGCCTGGTTGCCGTCCTACCCCCATCCACAGCGAAATTCCAAGAATATAGACCTACTCTCCTTCCTCGATAATCTCTTTCTTGGTGGCCTAGCATTGAGCTGTCGGCCGACCTCCGGGCGAGAACTGGAAGCTGTGTTCAGCAGAATGCATCCCGCAGGACGCTCCCGGGGGATCGCCAGACGATCCGCAGCCGTCTCCTACCAGAATATCCCTGAATGCTGCACGTCTATAGCTAATTAGTATACAGCACGGTATGCAGCGCCAGCTAACGCAATGACGACCAGAATATTCAGATGGAAAAGTGTGTAGATTCATTATCTTATTTATTACAAGGTTTATATACAGAGGAGACCAGCCTGGTATTATTCTTGACCAAAGGAATTTCTCATGTTTGTTGATTGAAAGCTTCATCCTCGCGTTTTCTTCTTTCTCCGTGTAACATCCGAAGGCCTACTCATAATAAATTAACCCGGCCGACTCCCAGGAGGAGTTGGAAATTTTACCCACCACTCTCGCGATCGTTCGAACTCGTTTCTGAAAAAATGTTTTACAGTTTTATTTCTAACTTAAATCCTAAGGTGCTTTACAGCTCGTCCTTGGCCGAATCGTCTCCCGCGTCACCGGCTTCGGGTCCAGGGCCTCCGGCTCCCTGGTAGATCTTAGAAACGATCGGATGGACGACCGATTCGAGTTCTTTCTTCTGTGCTTTCAGTTCATCGACTTCAGCGTCGGCGTTGCTGTCGAGCCACTTGATCGCTTTCTCGACGGCTTCTTCGACGGATTTCTTGTCGTCATCGCTGAGTTTGCCTCCGAGCTTCTCCTTGTCACCCAGCTGGGTCTTGAGTGAGTACGCGTACGACTCGAGTTCGTTCTTGGCCTCGACCTTCTCCTTGACACGTTTGTCCTCGTCGGCGAATTTCTCAGCGTCCTTGATCATTTTCTCGATGTCGTCGGGGGTGAGACGGTTGTGGTCGTTCGTGATGGTGATCTTCTCCTTGTTGCCGGTGCCCTTATCTTCGGCGGAAACCTTGAGGATGCCGTTGACATCGATCTCGAAAGTTACCTGTGGAGGCAGACGACCTTTATTTAGAGAGAACATTCATTCACAGTCGTAGCGGACAAGGAAAATTCTTCCCCGATAATCCCTCTCGGCGTCCTATTATCTGACAGCAGTGTATTCCCTGACGCGCGTCCCTAGGGAATCGATTCATGGGGACGCATGCGGCACTGCGAACGGAGTCGAGAAGCGGCAAGTCGGCTAAAAACGAATTCTCAAACAAGTTCCGTATCCGCATCAGCGACCAAGAACGACCCAGTGCTTCCAAGAAAGCAATGTGACAACAATGGAGCAACTAGTGCATGATCCACCGCAGTCAATGACCAGCAACTTCAGGGAGAACGGTATCGACGGTGTGAGCGAAGCTCGTGGACCGGCCGGGCATCGCGAAAGGCGAGTTCGCCGGTACAATAATTAAGACGATATTCGAACTAAAATAATAATGATGATGATGATGGTGAGCGCCAAATCAATTCGAGGAATATCATAATCGAGAGGGACTTACCTCGATTTGAGGGACACCACGAGGTGCAGGAGGAATTCCAGTGAGATCGAACTTTCCGAGTTGATGGTTGTCCTTGGTCAGGGGACGTTCTCCTTCGAAGACCTGGATGGTGACGGTGTGTTGATCATCGGACGCGGTTGAGAACACCTGACTCTTCTTGGTGGGGATGACGGTGTTTCGCGGAATCAGTTTGGTCATGACGCCTCCGACGGTCTCGATACCCATGGTGAGAGGGTTCACGTCGAGCAGCACGAGATCCCCAGTGTCCTCTTCTCCGCCGAGAACTCCGGCTTGGACAGCGGCTCCGAAGGCGACGGCCTCGTCGGGATTTATTCCTCGGGTGGGCTCTTTGCCGTTGAAGAATTCCTTGACGAGTTGTTGGACCTTAGGGATACGAGTGGAGCCTCCGACCAGAACGATCTCGTCGATGTCCTTCTTCTGGAGATCGGCGTCCTCGAGGACTTTCTGCACGGGTTTCAGTGTGCTACGGAAGAGATCCATGTTCAGTTCCTCGAACTTGGCTCGGGTTAGGGTCTCGGAGAAGTCGTCGCTGTCGAAGAACGAGTCGATTTCAATTCTGGCCTGATGAGCCGTGGACAGGGTTCGCTTGGCCTTCTCGACCTCACGTCGGAGTTTCTGTACAGCACGGTTGTCCTTACGGATGTCCTTTCCGGACTTCTTTTTGTACAGCTTCATGAAGTGCTCCATGACTCGTTGATCGAAATCTTCACCTCCAAGATGGGTGTCTCCGTTGGTCGACACGACTTCGAACACGCCATTGTCGATCGTGAGTAGCGACACGTCGAAGGTTCCGCCTCCGAGATCGAACACGAGGATGTTCTTCTCTCCGTCCTTCTTGTCGAGACCGTACGCGATGGCGGCCGCCGTAGGCTCGTTGATGATTCTCATGACATTCAATCCGGCGATGGTTCCGGCGTCCTTGGTGGCCTGACGTTGGGCATCGTTGAAGTAAGCCGGCACGGTGACGACGGCGTGCGTTACGGGCTTCCCGAGGTAGGTCTCGGCGGTTTCCTTCATTTTCGTGAGAACCATGGCGGAGATCTCTTCGGGCGCGAATACCTTGTCTCCTTGGCCGGTGCTGACTTTGATGTGCGGCTTCTTGTTCTTCTCAATAACTTTGAAGGGGAAGTACTTGATGTCGTCCTGAACTGATTTCTCTGACCACTCTCGTCCAATCAGACGTTTGGCATCGAACACAGTGTTCTCGGGGTTGGTGGTGAGCTGATTCTTGGCAGCATCCCCGATTAGCCGTTCTCCTTCAGCGGTGAAGGCAACGTATGACGGCGTGATTCGGTTTCCTTGGTCGTTGGCAATAATTTCCACTCGTCCATTCTTGAAAACACCAACGCACGAGTACGTGGTGCCGAGATCGATACCAATGACTGTTCCGACACTTTCTTTGTCTTTCGCATCGTCTTTCTTGGCCGTGGCCAGGCCCACCAACAGGGCCATCAACAACAACGACAACTTCATGTTGTTACCTGAAATTCGAAAGCCGACTTTGAGCATGGGGTCCGAATTCGAGGCGGAGCTGAACGAGAGAGCAAACACTTCCATCTTCCAGAATTTAATTTCAGAATGGCCGGGGAATATCGCTGACAGGGAACATATCTCCCGCAGGTCAAGGGAGCAGATTAGGAGACTTCACGAGGTCTGCACGTCCGAAACCAAGTTGGACGAATAAGGATTGATGAGCAATAATTAGAACGATCAACGATCATCAAGTCCATTGTTCGTCAATCGGTGACATCTGTAGGCGTGAACAGAAAATTGGATCACAATGCTACGTCAGCATAAGCGAGGCGTTCTCCCACGGAGCCCGAAACGCGAACCTGATCGCTTCCCGTACCGGGTAACGGCTCAGTGATATTCGATCACGGTTCCAACCTCGAATCTTATGCAGTGGGCTGGTAGGTCCACGTCAGCGCCACGTGAATTTCAGAAACCGGTTCACTCACCGTGGACACCAGAGTCGATTATTTAACAATAACCAAGATAGACCGATTCGTTCTGGAAGATTCCTGGAGTTGTCTCTCACTCGGATTAGAGTTCACAATTTCACACTAAATACCAAAGCTCACAACTGACAGCTACGATTCGATTGGATGCTGAGTCGAAGAACTTTTCAGCTGTGTCTCCGTGAGGATTCGTTGGGAAATGATGAAGGCTCCCGCAGCCCACCGTTATAAGCGACGGTAGAGGAGAGGGCAGCGACCCAAGTACACGTCACATAATGGGGCTGGCTGCCTTAGTCCACGTTGCCTCTCGAATTTCCCAGAAGGTCGGGATTGGACGAACCCCATATCGCCACATAATCTCAGGCTAACACCCATGCCTCTCCCACATTTGTGAGAAAGTCGTCAGGCTAGGGCGTCAGCTGCGCTCCGCGATGACAGCTCACGCTAAGCGTCAGGCACCGGCACCCCGATCTCGCGCAAGCTCCAAGCTGTTTGCATCTGGGGTACGCGGATCCCAAAGAGGGTCGAGAGGGAGCTCGCGAGAGAGTCCGAGGTACCTCTCCGATAACCAAATTTCCCATCCTGGACGAAGTTACAACTCATCCTCGACAGCCGGTCGAAGCAGCTCCACGAGGGAAGTAAGTACGGGGAATCGCGAAGAGTTCGCTGAAATCCCAGCGCTCATGAGCGAAAAGGGAAACACTGAGCGAGCCACAGAGAGGAAATCACAGAAAACTCACCTGATGATAGCTGAACTCTCTGAAAAACCAGACTTCTTGAGATGCTCGCGACCGTGAACAGATATAGTGATGCACTATGAAGCGGACAACTCGATAGCTCTTCGGCCGGCTTTCGTGGACGAATCTGATTGGTCGGGAAGCCGAATGACGTCATTGGCGCAGCTGACGGGGAGGTCTTTTTTGACACGCGCGACTTTTCGGGAATTATCGAGAACATTGCGCGAGAGGAACCGCGCGCTGTGCTTCGTTCGGAGCCGGCATCGGATATTTCGCTGACAAGAAAAGATTGACGTGTCTAACGAGGCCGATCGCGTCCCGTGAGAGGGATGTTTTTTTTCAAGCACCGATTGCGTTCGGTCCCAGCACCTAAGGAGTCAGAGTTTTAGACGAAGCGGTATGATTTGGAGCTCGGAACTTTGCGACGAATACGATATTCGACACTTGCGAAAAGTCATGGCATCACTGACATTGTGCAATCCGAGCATGATCTTGACAGCTGCTCCGTCGGAGTGTACGAGAGAGAAAGCTCTCTGGGTCGACAGTAATCAGAGATGTAACGTTTCGTCAGACATCAGACACGCGAGTCGATTCGCAGATGTTCCGAATTCAGCTGGTGTACGGAGCACGGTGAACGGAGAATTCCCTTAGGAGTGTAGTCGGAGATCTCTGTCTTGAGGCAGACACGGACGTATCGCCAGGAATTAAAACCATTAGGAGCCATCACGCATGGCATAAGATCGAGCCCAATCGACGACTTTTCAATGGCAGACAGAACTCTAGAGAATTCAAGAATTCTCCCGAGCCCCGCGATAATCCATCGCTCTAGATCCCAGATCCTCGTGAACATTTCAGGCACATCTCGACGTTTGATGGGGATGACTTGAGGATGGGAAATTCGAACGCAGAGGGGATATTTGGATCACGAAGCGCGTTCATCAGAGAGCTTGATTCATCAAAGCTGCCGAGATCACCCGCTATCTTACATGTGACTGCCAAAAGGTCCTATACCACCTGGCCGACTTTTTGAGAAGGCTCACGCGTCCTTCCCGAATAGTGGTCCTCTCATCCAGGAGCGTCCTCGCTCGTTCTGGCAGCATGAATGAGTGAAAGCTTCCGACTTCGTTCCGAGAATAAGCAACGTGGATTCCATTTATTCACCTGAATGTCATATGTCATATCTATCCTGCACTCCACTGGAGAGGCAATTCGATTCCTCTCGATCATTGTCGCTCCTAGGGTGAATGGCGCCTTGGGCGATTCTTAAGAAAGGCGCCCCCACTTATCTAAGGACCTGAGGTCTAGGCTTGCTCTTCCTGGCAGCAGTTATCGCTCGATGTAGCATGCTGCGGGGGGGCGATTTCATAAGTACCACCTTCTGGACTGTCTTCATCCGAGATCACTCGCGGGCATTCACCTGTCGAATCCTGCATGGCTCGCGGTTTTCTACCGAAGAGAGCATGATGATTGAGCATGATCTATCGATCGACAAAATCATCATGGTCCCCAAACCTCTTCTTCCTTCTGTTCTGTGCGCCACTCAATTTTCGGCGACAGAGCCATCTTCCACGGATACGAGTTCACATCTAGGTACGCGAGTCGAATGCTCCCGATGATTGTTTGAGGCTGCGCTTGTGAACGTGCGCCGATGGTTGAGGTTACAGTGCAAGTTTGTGGAACACGAATCCACAGAAAAGTCACCGCTTGCATCAGACATTAGCAGCGATGGAGCGCGGCGGAACAACCTCATATACAGCTTGACGATTACGAATCTTGCGGGCACAAAACTATGGTAGGAAGGAGCGCCCGGGAAACGATGGCGCCCGGTGCGGTCCGCACACCCCGCCCCCCCCCTCCGGTACGCTACTGCTCTCGATAATTTCACCTCCTCAAGGTCGGACGACATGACTGGACTCAAATTCAACAGCGAGGCCAAGCCTGAGCGGATGGGGCTCGGCACTGGGTTCTGTGAGAGGCTCTAATCCGATCGTACGCGCTCCGATCAATTCGAGGCTATTCCGCATCACTCTGTCGTGTCGACTTGAAGCTGGAATGACTCCCGAACCGCGAACGATATGTTTCTGAGGGTGGGATTCACAATGATGTCGCGGAACAGCTTTGTACGGAAACTCGAAATAAGAGAAATCGATTCAAAGATAGACTACCCTGATCCAATGTGAGGTCAACATCGGACCAGATTGCATCAGCCAGCTTCCAGGCTGACAGAGTTTCAATCGAGAGCTTCAACCCGTGACGCGCATCTCTTCGGGGTGATTTCCCCGTCCCGGTCTTTGTGAGAAATTCCCCGCCCTCCGCGAAGATTCGGGGATTTCAGTATCTATCGATTCGCTGACCCTGGACGCCCGGCTGTAAGGACGAGGTTCTCGAACATCATGTACCAGCCTGTAGAGCCCCTCATCGTGGACTCAGATCGGATATACAGAGAAGTGTGTCCTCCCCTCTACTATGAATGATATTTGGCTATTGTTCGTTGTCGAGAGCGCTCAATCCGTCACCGCGAGAACGTTTAGGGATGCCCGGCGGGCCGCCGCGACGGGCGTTAATAGTGAAAAGTGATACGGGAACTGTGTGAACCAGGAATGAGGTTGCTCTGTTCCTCTACCGGCGGCAAAGTGCGCTGGGAACTCATTCCTCATCCCCACCTGTCAAGTAGAAATTCTCATGCTAGGATGTTTCATCGGGGTACCTCCAAAGCTTTGGGAGTGTCCTCGGAGAATCGACTTGAGCCTCATCCTTCCGCAAAGTCGGAGGCGAATGCTCCCAGGATCGTTTTGCCGCGAATCCCCGAGAATCCCCGGCATATATAAATGGACGATGGAATGACCCTAACCGCGGCCGACAATGGAATTGATTTTAGACTCTCTGCGCTTTCCCGAAAAACCGACGGTAACTTGTACCTGTAATCTTCCCCCGCTTTCCGGTCTAATGACGAAAAGTCCAAGAATTGTAGAAACTGGAAATCAAGTACCGGTCGGAGGCACATGTGCATCCTCGATCTCGCTCTGAAAGATTCCGGCTTTGGCTCGCAGAGCGTGTGCCAATGCGTGAGGAGCGCGCTCCGACGTGAAGCTGTATCGGAAAGTCATCGAAGCTCAGCTCTCGTTCGCCCGGTCGGGGACCGGTATCGATATTATTTCTTGAGGTCGATCCACAGAATGTTACCTGTCTCTCAGAATGTTATCTGGGGCACACTTATGAGCTCGTCGATATATTTTCCGAGAGAAAGAGGAAATCTGGGCTTCCGGGCATCTGATCGATGGTATGTGATGTGTGAAGCTCAAGGATCACAGCATGTTCTCCGCTCTTTCCTCTTTGCGCCTCAGATTCACCATTTGAGATCATCTCCGGGCGTTTCCGATCGAAAGTTGAAGAATCAGTGTATTCACGCGTTCAGCCCCCGTGAGTATTACTCATGTAGCCCTTTTGCACAGCTCTGCAGCCGCTTCTCGAGAGCTGACGGAGGGTCATCGTGGGACAGGGTCACCGCCGCGTTCTTCGAGAACCATGATTATCCTCATATCGTGGAGCATAGTCGCTGCCGCTCGTATTCAGCGATTAGAAATCAATTTCCCCCACGGTTCGACCACTCTTCGTAGAGGAGTTCGCTGTGGATTTCATGCTCCCCCCTCTGAAATGCTCCGGAAAGACTCTGATGCACCAGAATCTCTCGGTAGAATTTGGTTCATTCGTTCGGAAACTGATCAAATCGCCCATGAACGATCCTCATTGAAATTCCGTTGGGGAGCCCTCGCTAGCCTCCAGCCTGCTGACATTTGGGGTTGCTCCTCCTCTTTTGGAAACTGCATAATTTCTGACACCCGATCGCGAACTGCGAGCGAAGTTGGTCATCAGTCCCGATCTCGATCGATCTCTTCAAGCGTTCGATGCCAATCCGACCCGAGACCAGAATACCTACCTAACATATACTCGTCGCGAAAGCCTCCCAACAGCCCCGGCCTTATCCCTTTGTGAAATCCTTGGCGGGAAAAAATGAGGGCCGGCCGAAGGATGACTCAAGCTCAGACCTCTGAGCGCTCGAAATATTCCTCCGGGCGTCCATGAACGTGAATGCGTGTTTCGGTGTTTATTGTGATTATAATGGAGAGGGCACTGGAAAGCATCGTTGACAATGCGCGCTCATCGCACCGAATTTCCGTTCGTCGAGCGAGCAAGCTGCGCCGTCGACTCCACACAATCCCCGCGGCTGCGAGAGCTTGACCGGAACCAGATCCCAATCAAATTTGAGCTCACAATTCGCGTAATCCCTTCGTCCGATAGTGGCGTCAACGCGCGGGCGAAACGGAAGCCCCTGATCTGTCGGCGAGGATTCGAAAAATGGCGCCGCTCTCCATCCGGGGGTTGTTTTGTTGGTGCTGCTAGTCGAGAAAGAATACAGCAGCGGCGTACGCGGAGACTGTATAGCTGACACCAGTCGGAGGCAAGCAGGCTGGATGGATCGCTTGCTCCACCGAGCCCGTCCGTGTGTTCGTTGCGAACAGTTGATCCCCTGGTAGTTAAGCGATTCCGACCAGACTCGGGCAGCCACCATCCGGAAGGACTGCAGGTGGCTGCTGCTGGAGTGGTGTGCGTGAATAGTGTCCTCGGTGAGCTTCTATGACCGGAGGAGGCAAGACTTCATACCTTCGCGGCAAGGTGAGAACCATGGACAAGCTCCAGACTGGTTATGAGCTGGGGGGAACTTGATCTGTCTCCGCGCTCGCCGTGCGTGGGCGCGAGCTCACGTCAGACGTTAATCCCTTAGCGCATCGTCTGCTTCCTTGATTGAGCGAATTTATCCGTATGTATCCCATTCCGTTCGGTTCGTTGGCATAAACAAAACCGAGGAACAATTTGGCGGATTGGTCGGCTGACCCACAGCCCGCCAGCCAGCTGAACGAGAGACAACTAGTAATGACACGTAGGGGAATCGCGAAATTCGAGGGTTGTGACATCGCGAGCTAATGACGGCCTCCCGTGCAAACGAAGAAAATTGAAGACCAACATCAATACGAGCCCGGTCGGCACCATGTAGAAAGATGGAATTACAAATGCGACATCCGACCGTTGGAACGATTTCGGGCATCCGTGGCTTCAACAAAGCGATGCGCGGAACGTACAGGCGCTCGATCCCATCTCGGGGAAGTTTTGCGTTTCATGTCTCCTCCTTTTTTTCATGTCCGTCCGGATGACTCCTTGGCGTCTCGAAAGCTTTATAAGCACGTCACGATACATGATGACACCCAGTAGAATACAACGATGGACGCCCCAGGTACTTTCATGACGGAATTTTGATCTCGCCTTGGAAATTAACGGCGAAACTCGGGTCCGAGCACGGATTCAGAGTCTCGGGATCGAGAGACCCCCGAGTGATGATAGGGAGTTGAGGGAGCAGAGTTCAAGGGAGCTTTGTTGCGGACGAGATAGGCAAGTCAAGTTAAGCTCGAGCCTTGTGCGTGGGAAACGTGAATGTAACGGTAGATGCCAAATTACGACACGGTCCGACATCCAGTACTTTGATCATCTTCGGGAGCCACGTGAGCAAGAATTCAGCCAATCAGGCGCTGTCCATTTGTCCCTCACTTGGACGATTGCTGCAGCCTACGTGTGATCATCGTGGTCACGAAAACGTCCCATCTTCTTCTAAGCATAACCAACGAGAAAGCAAGCAAGCTTACCTCAACGCTGACGGACGGAACTCCACCCTCTTGTCGGCGCTCCGCGGTTTATCCCGCGCGGTAAATATGACCCGTCTCGAGACATGAAAGAACCCGTCCCTCGAGGTTTTTTTTCTCGGGAGCTCCAACGGCTTATCTCTCACCTCCTCCCTTCATACCCCCCCCCCGTGGTTTCCCCTCCACTAATTACGATGGAATTCATGGGCATTATAAGCGTGAAAGATTTTTAACCAATCAACGCTTGGACACTTCTACATTCCTGTTTTTTCGAATTTCCACATTAGTGAAACAGGGCTAAGTGCGCGCCGTGACATCAAATCGTGATCTGCAGAGCGAAGCCTAAAACAAACAAAATCCGAACAAAAGGATGATCTCTTGACGCGGGCCGAAGTCCGATCAATGAATTTATCGACGAGTCGTCGGACCGTGCAGCGTTCCCACAAATAGACGAATATATGCTCGTGGAAATGGTTCGATTAGAGTTTTTCCGCGGATAGGAGCGAACAAGTTGAACTTGGGATCTCTCCACGATTTTTGTCTTTGTGCAATACGCGTGTCTTGTAGCTTGCAACAGATCGCCTAATGGAGAATTTCTGACCCGCGGGTGCAGCGACCAAAGCCAGCGTTGCTTTCTCGAAGCTTCGGGCCACCCTTGCGAACATGCATGGACGACTCCGGGTCTCCCACAGCAATTTTCGGACGAAATCGGGAAAAATCGTGTTTCCCAACTCGATACACTTCGAGCTGCGCTTAGGACGGATCGCGAGTTTTCGCCTCTTCGCAGGCGGCTGGCTAGCGGGCGAGCGAGCTGGTCCGTCCGTTTGTGGGTGAAACGCTTCCGAACATCCGGTCCTTTGTGCTCCGAGGTCTCGGGCCACTGGTTGAGTTCCAGTGCAACGCAGCAAAGTCGGTTATGAAAAATAACGGACCGCATATCATGGAATCAGAGAGTTGGTCCCGTGTTCGGTCCATACTATGGATCCCGTGCAGTCGGAATCAGTTGCTGAGAGCGTGTAGATCCATTAAGCTTCCGCAAATCGTTTCCGCCGGGTCCTGACCTTATGGCTAGGCAGCGCGTTCCCTATAAGTTTTTCAAAGCATCGCATTGTCGCCTGGCACAGCCACTGAAGCTTGGAGGATCATGGGATTTGCGGCGGAATTTCCCCAGAGATTCACGAGTACCCTCAGCACGGCGAGCCTCCGATCGTGTCGAATTCCCAGCCGGGCTCGGGTGTGAGGGGCAATACGGCGATTCTGAGCGATGAGAAAGCGGTTACCGTATTTCGCATCTGTAATCTACACGAATTCATTTGCGCGTCCTCCATTATATTCCTGTCGGAATCGGAGAGGAGCTTATCTTCATGAACGATTCCGAGCTGTGAGTTCTGGGGCTCCTTTTTGTCAGAATCTGCTTATGAAATCAAGTCAAGACCCACGACTCAGTATCCGGCGAGCCTTCGTGCCGTGCTGGTGAATTGATAACTTGAGTGCTAGAATTTTCAAGGGTTTCTCAGAGATGAGAGGATCTCACTAATCCACCCGAACACCAGGATAAGCCGTCATGACGTTTGCAAGATACGAGGATAGGATGGCTCCTGCTATGGTAAAAGATGCTTGGAGCATCACTAATGCCGATTTTCATTCCACCGGCCCGGGGGTCACGAACGTTGGGTCTATTCGGAGAAACTCGGATGGAGTTCAGATCCCCGGAAATTCCGCTCGGCTTGAAGGAGTCGAGATGCAATCCATTTGTCCCAATGGCATTCTTGCGTAGAATATCAACCACGCGCTCTCGCTTTGGCTTCTATGGCTTAGTCCGTCGGATCCTCAGATTACCTAGACTATTATTTGTTCTGGATAGGAGTCCTGATCGAACGGCTTACGATTGAAGCTCGGGTCTGCGAAAAATTCCAAGAGGAACTTGACGCACGAGAAGTGTTTCGACGTATCGACGGGAGGACTTCCGGTGACTCTGCTCAGGAGGGGCTCCTCAGAGGAACGACACATACCTAGACTCTCATAGAGCATCCAATTTGGTTGCGCGGCGGAATTCCTCTGAAAGCTTATCGAAGGCGTTCCACCAGAAAACGGAGCGTATGAGTTTCGTATGGCGTAAATTCGCCGTGAAAAATAAAGAGACCATTTGCATCTTTTGTTTCTCTTCCCGACTGCGCTCGTTTGTTCGGTTTGTCGCTGCTGCTGTTGTTGCCCTTTGTCGTCACGACTCGTGAATGAAAAAAAGCAACAAACACAGTCTAAATTAGGCCTGGGTGCAGAACAACATTAGTGGCAACAGTGCGGAATTCTGTGGAGCCTGACTGGCCCTGACTCGGATAAGTCGACTTGAACTAACGCCGACAAGCGAAAGTCAAACGAACAGATGGCGGCAGGACCTAAGCTGCGCCGCTTTCGTTGAATCTGTGGCGGGAGCACCCGCGGCTATAATAATAGTAATCGCACGAAGATATCGTCAGGTCGTGCTGATTGAGCGCTACATGAAAATTTTCAGCGACAATCAGCGCCCTCGCTTTATTCGCCTTCGGTCCAATGTCACCCTCGTCTGGTTGAAGACGGTCTCTTTTTATGGAGCCATCGTTCTGACCAACGGACCTTCTAACGGTGGTCATCTGCCAACATCGCACTTGGCCAATGCCATCAGCGCAGGTCCATGCGCAGGACTCGGTCGGAGTCGACTCCAGTTTTTAGGTTCGAAGAATGCATCGTTGGGTGAGAGCACTACACCTGATAGCTTGCGTAAGCCTATAAAAACTCTACGCTTCCGGGAGCGTCGCGTGCCATTCAGTGTGTTTGTCAAGTGGTCGTTTAGGAAGCATCCGAGCCAATCAAACCACCTGAACATACTGCGGTTTTTGAGCCGTGTACCGCGCTTGAAATAGCTATGAGCGAATCGCTTGCTAAGGAGTTATGGTCTCCGCATGTTGTTCGAGCAGGTCACTGCACTGATTTTCGCCGATGGCCTAAAAACCTGTAGCTGAAGCTGAAATGAGATCCAGGTTAAACTCACGGAGCGCACTCGCAAAGTCGTTGGTGTGCTACCTGGACGCCGATGGCGGCTATGGAATTTCGAATCGACGGCGGCACGCGAAAGAGTTCCCGATCCAGACGTTTTCAGAGCAATGAGATCGACTCCCCTACGATGAAGACGTCTTCTGTCACGGAACTCATTAGAAGCATTCGTCACTGGAATTATAAAATCAGACCGCGCCGATGTCGGTCTCTGTGGCATCCGCAACGATTCGGCATAACTAGGTCACTTTAGAGCATTTAGGAATTTTTGCGGGAGACGGAACAGCCACTCGTCAAGAACATCGTTGCCGAGTCACGTCCACGCCATCGGAATGTTCCCGGTAGAACACGGTGGAAGACAAAGGGAACCAGGAAAGCCAGGAAATGTGTTTATTCGATCGGAGGGAATTCCATGAATTATTCGGAGCCTGTGGATTAGACGTCGTCCTCTCAATTTTCAATCCTTAGCTCAGGCGGATAAGGATGCGTGATTTTGGCCAGGAGCTCTCGGGACTTTCAAAAATAGATGAATGAATAAATGACGATGAAGATTTATATTTAGACGATCGAGCTACGACCCGAATCGCTCAAGGGAACGGTTTGAGAGACCCCCGAAGAAAGCCACAGCTTGACAAAGGGAGAAAACGCGGCCTTGAATAGTGTCTAGGGCGAAGCCACGAGAAGAATTCAATCAGCTGCGATTGTGATGGAGGCGGAGTGCCATCGCCGCCGGCCACTGACCATAATCTGCGAGCTAAACTATTCAAGCAAATATTCGTGAATCTCATGACACGTCCATTCGTCCACGCGATAGAGCCGACACTAATCGCTGTCGTTTCGCCGCCACATCATCGAGGGAAACTCCTTCCAAGCCTCCCGATTCGGACAGCCGGCTGCTCCATCCGCGTTACGCCCGGCTATCCGAATTGAAAATCGGTTCCGATCTCCGGACTGAGAGGAACGTTGTGGCACGCTTCTGAGTGAGTCGCATTCACTTCCGACATTTAGATGTCCGCATGTCACGGCGAATCCGGCGGCCGGCTCGAAACTCGAATGCTAATGTAGGTATTATAATTCAATAATGTGTCCTCATCAGGTAGGTTGGGGGAACCAAACGGAATGAGGTAGAAATCGGGTCACCCGAGTTCGAGACCGATAACAAAACGTTCCCGTCAAGACCGCCAGATGCTGCGAGTGCCGACCGATTCTTTTGCGAAATTAAGCCAACTTTCGAGCGGATGACCTTGCGCTAGAAACCGGCTGGATATTGTTACCAGCGTGCAAACGATGATGGCGACGACGACGACGCTGATGAGAATCACTCGCAAACGGCAAGACCGTTCACTATGCAGAAGCAGTAGACTACTTCTACTTCGGAGACGCTACAAGCCGAGCGGATTATTCCAATTGTTACCGACCACCGCCAGAACGACGTTGAAAGTCATTCTGAGAAGTATTGTGAGTAGGAGTATTACCGTCTTCGCTAGTTCATCAGTGCTCACCAGCTAAGGTCAAGGGAGAAGGAGCTCGATTCAGAAACCAAGCCTTTCCACAACTCGGTCCGCAGCAGTTTCCAATACTCGGTCTCTGCTCGACTGACTCACGACTCCGAGCTAGAACGCACAACACGCAAACCGAAGGCGCGTTTCCCTCACTCGGATCCCAAAACCGAGAAGGTGTCGGTTAACGCACGTCCGACAGAAGATATAGTTAGCTCAGGTATATTATGCAGAAATCGAAACGACACGATGCTTCTATTCGTCGATGCGGGTTTCGCGTTCATTAAACAAGTTTGTTTGACATTACTAGTCACGTGCTCTGATCGAGTTTTTATCTGGATCTGAATACGACGCCCACCGAGCGACTTCACGTCGACGTATTTCAAATAATTGCCGATGCGAATCGTGTACGACACGGGCCTCAAGCGACCGCGAAGCTCGAATACAATAAACAGTCAACAATATCAGCCAGCGGGTACGTTTAGCGACGTACGCGTTCGCGTGAGGTTTCCACAGCGAGAATACGGAACTTCACGATCATTGTGAAAGCGGAGGCGAATTACGTGATTACGCCGATGACTCGGACTTTCTCCCCGTGGATAAGTGAATGAAGCTCTGATTATTGTTCGGGAAGTTTTCGGTAATGGTCCGTGGGAGTGTCCGCTACACTATTGACCGGAGTTCATGGGAACGAAAAGGATGGATGCGAATCGACGGACGGACGGACGGACGATGGGACCGACTGATGCGTATGGATCGAAGCGGAAGACTGCAACAAACAGCACACCGGCCGGTCGAACGGAAGAGGCCACGACACCAGCAGCCTATGATGCAGTAAGCTCATCAGGGCGATAGCCAGCCATTGTGTGAAGGCACTGGGGCATTCGGTTCACCTAGTCCATGGGCGACGTCGCTTCGCAGGAGGAACTTCACAGAATGCTGCACACTCACACCTGTTTCCTTCGGTGGGCGACAGCGGCGTCAGAGGTCTTCTCGACGAAACGGTTTACGTAGCCGTCGTCGACTGGCGTAGAATAATGCATGGACGCCTGGGCCTCTCGTGCGTGATATTCTTTGACATTTCTACTGACGACTCCGGAGACGCTCGTCGAGGGCTTATCGGGAGCTCAATGTTTTCAGGCAGGCGAACAAAGAGGCAAGACGTTCAATGAAGTGAACTATCTACTGTGGGCCCATGACTCATGCTTGAATTGCTCGGGAGATCAAAAACTCTTATTCCACATTCATATAAGAACAATTCCCTGTTGGTTAGTTTGTTTGTTTGTCCGTCCGGTCATTTGTTTATCCACTTGTATCTACCAGTGTTTCAACACAATTGATGACTCCAGTAGTGCGGCGACAGATCATTAGGTACATCAAATTCATCGTAGGAAAGAGTGCATCCTGTGTGACGCTCCGAGTGGAATCGATTTTTTCACAAGCCGACAATCGGGCTCCAGGCAAGAGAAACAGAGTATCAGGGGTGAAGAATCTCAACCAGATATTCGGCCGCAATTTCTAGGAGAGTGGACACACTGAATACCCTCCGATTCACCGAAACCACTGCGAAGTCCCGGTAGCACGCCGCCGTAGGGTACGGGGCGAGCTGAGATCGGGGCCCCACGGCCCTGATATTCGGCCCGCAGACGTATCGCTATGTGAGAGCCTGACGCCAGGGGGACCGACCGAGGATCGTCCCCATTGCTTCGACACCGGGCGCTCTTCAAGCTGACAGCTTCGCGACGACGCGACGCTCCGTACGTGTCGGATTTGGGAACTGTCAGACCAGAATAGCTGATCGTCTCTCGATTCAGAGACTAGTTCCCGTTGTTGACGTTGCCGTCTGGGCTGGCGCTGTCGGTGTTGTCAATCATTAAGGCGGTTATCCTTCTGCAGCGAAGCTTCCGTTTCGCCCTTTCACCCGTACGCACATTTCACGCACCAGGCGTGAGCGCGCGAGAAAACACGACGGTCCACAGACAATCACGTCCAGACCGGATTGTTATTCGCTCCCGTTCATGACCGATGCATTCTTTACGATGACTGAGTCGTGATTCGTGATCAATGATTAAAACTAAGAGCGAAAAACCTGGAACACTTGAATCGCCTTCCTTACAGTGATTCCGCCGTTAAATCTCTATATCGGTCTGCTCTCGCGTCAGAATCTCACTCATGTCGAGCTTTCTTGATTCATCCATCGATTTGTCAACGGACACAACCACGATTCCAACAAAGTGAGATTTTCAGTAAGACTGAATGCCGAAATTCGGTCTGGAGGCAACGGTCCCAGCAAAGAGTAGGTAGTCGAAACCTTCACGCAAGAATCGTTTCTTCTTCTGAACGACCCGTCATAAACCCACCAAATCATCGTTTCGGCAGACTCAGGCGGTTCGGGCTGTGACAGGGTCGATCGGGAGGCTTTCTGGACCATCTCGATTTCTGTTCGCGCGTTCGAGACGAGCAGCGAGTGAGAAACAGAAGTGGAAAAATATACGACACGTCCGCCATGTGGCCCAGAAATAAACGTGATCCTACAGTCCTACATCTTATCAATAATTATGACTAACCTACGCGCCGGCGCCGCGCGGATCTCCCATCAGATTCTAGTTGCCGCGCGATTCCCGGCGGGGAGAAGTGCCGAATCATACTATCAGTACTCCGTGTTTCTGTACACATGATCGCACCGTACCACCGTCGCGTCGGGGGATGGATCGACTATCAAGTACACCGGTGGCGTTCCAGATCCAGAATCGGATATCGGTGGGTGCTCTCTTACGGACGATTCCGTCCTCTGTTCGTGAGTCAGCCCGAGGTCCGAAAATTATTATTCCCCAACGACTGCTCGCCGTCCCATGCCGTTCTGCTCCATATATGCTTCCCGTAATTCACGAAACATCGGCGACAAGAAATGTCGTCCCATTAGCGATATCGGTAGATCGAATGGAGTCAAGTACACGGAATCGCGTGTTCGTTGATGGTACTGCCGCTCTTTGTGTGGGAGACTCGTTTTGGTTCCTGGGGGAACAGATTGCCAACGTCGGCATTGATCTGAATTCCGCTCATACGCTGGTTAGGGCTGCTGTCGTCGGAAATGATAATGCTAGTGATCCTAACGCCGCTGTCGCTCCTGCAAGTCTTGTTGGCGTTGTCCCTGTTGTTCGCAACGTTGATGAAATTGGATTGGAACGATTGGCTGGCGCAAACAATTCTAAGTGATGTTTGACAGTCATCCAGGAAATCGAATTCTACACGACTCCCTGGTCCCATCACGGAATCGACCGGTCATGATCCAATTGAACTTCAGTAAGAGCAGCCGGCGGACGTGAAGAACAGTGAATCCTGTTGTGGTAGTAGTAGTGAGTCATGCGGCATCAGTTACGAGTATCGGCATCGCACTGCGTGAATTCCTTCCCGCTCAGCGCTGGAAATCAGTCGGAAAGATGACTCTCGATCGGGGATCCGTAGGAAGAGTATCGCGCGACGATTCCGCGTTGGAGCTCCCGCCGCCATACGGAGATGTCTTGACGGATTCGTTTCCAGATCATATGCGAAACCGGTGAAGTAATCACTACGGGATAATGATCGCTGGAATGATTGCCGAGGGGATGGATGTTTCCTCAGCTCTCAAAGCCTGGTCGATGTCCCTCTGAAGACACAAGCCATGCTTGCATTTCATGATATTGATATAGAAGTTCAATTTTTTAGGATTTGACGACATTCATGAAAGTCGTAATAGTGGTTCTTGGGCTGGTCAGGGTCAAGCCGTTTACTCATGCGAACATTCCTGCCATGCGTGTCATCTTGATGGGTATCAAAGTGAGAAGTTCCCTGCATTTCGATGACACCTAATCTGAAGGAGGAAAAAAATCGGAAACTGGAGGCGGCAATAAAGAAATCATCATCTCCGGAGTCGGGCGAAAATTTTAGCCAAAACTCCACGAAGAGGCTCCCAATATCCACAAGCTCATTGGGTATTGGGATGTCATCAGGATTCCGCATCGGAATCAGTCAGTATAATCATATCATGAGAAACTCGCGATTCAGAGAGAGTTAATTCCGATAATTTCTCGACGTAGTCGCGTCTATAGTTAATTTCTGCAGCGGATTCGTTCTCGATGATACCAGCGCGCAGATTCCTATTTACCTTTCATTACTATCGATAACGCGAACCGAAATAAGGCGGTGCGGTTAATTGATGGATCGTATTCTGGTGCTCCAATTTCGCTCGTCTCCCTTGTGATCGGGGCAACAGCGCTCCGGCCAACGGTTCGCTCGATTCCATATCTGCACCGACGTAGTGCTGACATCCGCCATCATAGTTCGACTTTCTGGAGCGAAATTTTCGAAGCTTCCCGGATATGAGGCTTTTTACTTTCCCATCTTCGGCATATTCTATTATTTCTCTGTCCCGCGCGACGACATAAAAACGAAACGAATAGATCGCCTTCAACGTCGAGGGTTCGTTGCGAGTTGCGATACAACGGGTTGAATCTATTTCGGGTTCGAGAGATTAGATTTTGCGAAAGGACGGGTTGAACGCAATGCTTCTCTCGTGGAATGGCATAATATTATTCGGAGGGAAAAACGCTTCGATTTTTTAACGGAAGCCTTCAATCACTACACGAGAATGGGCGGGGGAGCATTCCCTCTTTCGAGGTAACCCCGTGAAGCTCAATTCAAGCTCGCGTTCGTTCGTTCGTGTGCTGCTCGTTCCGACGTGTGTCAGCTATCCTTTACGAGACCGAGACACGGTCGAAGCCAACGCGTCACGGTGGTCATGATCTCTGATCTTCATGCTCTCCTCGATGGGGTTGAGATATTTGACTGGCGAACCGTCTCAGGACACCGTCGAGCCGTCATCGAGGCTGTCAAGGAGGGATCAAAAAAGAAGTCCGCTAGACCGTCAGTTCCGACGGGTCGGATCAGAGGTGCTGACGTTCATACGATGCGGTTACCGCCGAAGCATCTCGAATCAGTTTAGTGAAACAAAAGCTCACTGTAATACGATTTGTGCCAAGCGTTGTCGACTCGCCGGTGAGCCGCTGCAAGCCGGTCGGCGGAAATCGTCTCGGGGAACTCGCAAGGATCCTACTGGAATCAAACGTCAGCCCATGTGGATATGCGGCTCAGTGGATTTACGGGGCTTGCCCTCTCCACTGCTTTGGCGGGCCGACCCTCTCCGTGATCCGAAGGGCCTCACACTATTCGACGGCAGATCTTCGCAAACGGTTGAGCTGTCGTGCTCTGTTGTTCGGACCGCTTCAGATGAAACTTGTTGCATTCTCTGGAGCGACATCACTCACGGATTAGGTGTCCAGTGTTTTGTTTGTGTTCGAACGATACGCGTACGTCTATGCATTGGGTCAGCTCAACCAACGATCCGACCATGAAGTACTTCGGGACCATGGCTGTCTGGTTAGTATTCGAGTTTCAGCCCAAGGAGCGCGAGCTGCGCTCATCGGCGAGCTCTGGGTACGATTCCCCCGACGAGGCGGGGAAAAACCCAAAACTGCTCAAACTTCAGTCGAAATATCGGCTTCAGCTGGAGGATCTGATTCGCCGGGGAGAATATAGGGCTCGGTACGCGGTAGCTTGCGCTGGAGTTCGGAGTAAACACGTGCGAACGCCGAGCAGCCGAGTCTCGACTCAAGACTCTTGAGGAGGAGACTCCGACTGGATTGGGGGTACAAATCGCGAAAAAGCTTTGTGTCTGAATGTGTGTCCTCGACGGAAGCCAGCGGCTGGGCAATTAGCGCCCCGCGTTCATTCCGGGTCGGTGCGCTATCTGGTTTGCGGCGCTGATCCGAAACGGGGGAAACGGCTCGCCTCCGGAGCGGATGATGCATCGGTTATTCCGGAGCCGATTCGGAGACTCGTCAAGAGCTTCGGGGGAATCCCCTTCTGTCGATCCTGCGCGAGAAATTTCGTCCTTGTTGACTGCCTTGATTTAGCGTTCCTCCGGCGGTTATGCATTCTGGTCACGCGTTCCGCTAGCGGGACGCCGGAGCTACGCACGTTCCTATGCAAAACCACGGAACGCTTCTCCAACACGACCCACGGAAATTCTCGATCGAATCGCGCACCAAGCGACCACTGTATGACGTTTTTTATTTTATTTTATTTACTAGAGATTTTGTTTCTTTTCTCGTTTCGACAAACACTCTCGCCACCTGAAAACCTAGTTTTCACGCAACGTGTGTTTGGCTGTCATCATGGCTTCTCCTGCGACTTTTCACGGGCTAAGCGACTTTTGAAGCGCTTGTTTGCATGACGCCCGCTGGACGCTTTGTCCAAGTCTTGCAGTTGAAACTATCGTCCCCCCTTTCCTCCCTCGCGGGCTCCGCGGGCTTCCTGGGGAACAACTTTCGGAATGTTCCACCCGAAAACAAGCTCCTCGCGAGTCCGAAGCGTTTGCCCGAAACATTTGCGCGACGTCTTCTGGGGCTTCGTCTTCGATTTCGCCGCGGTTGGCGTCGCGGCGATCGCTCCCGCTCCAGACGTCTCTTACCAGCCGAGTCTTGGTAGTGGATTTCCATCTCCTTTAGATTCGGTTCCTCGATTTGATTCTCCTGAAGCGTATCGACCCGATCCCTTGCGGAAATGCGATAGCCCCAAGGAGAAATTCACCCAGCTTCGGGAATTGAATAATCTCCCTAACTCTACCCGAGCGTACGGATCTCAGTGGAGATCAGTCACGCTTCTTGATACGCCGACGCTTCATCCGATCCCTATCCGATCGGGAAGGCTGTCGATGTTCAAGTTTCAGAATTTCCGATCCTCGGACCGCCGGCTAGAGCCTCGGATCCGGGCACGGCCCGGACGGGAATCGAAGTGCGAAGTTGTCTGATGCTTGACTCCGGTCGCGGAGCGGACTTTCTACCGGAAGTCCCCCTTTAGTGAACATTCGCTTGAGTGCTCAGCGGAGCGGCTCTCGAAGCTCATTCAGTTTGAAGTTGGCCCAGCCATTATTTCCGTGTACAGAAAGAGAGCCGACTTATTTCGCTTCGATTCTGGAAGCGGCTGCAGACCAGATGTTTTCACCGACGCCTCTCGGATATGGGGTTTGTACGGACGCCCTCGACGCATCTGCCACAAGTCTCTTGTCGGCTCTGAAAATGATGAGTGGAGCTCTGAAGTGCTCCAACGTCATGGATTTTGCTCTGTTTTTTTTTCTAGCCGCGATTTTCGGAGTCACGGACTTTATTTTGCCTAAGTTTCGGGACCGCGCGGCACGTCTTACCTGCCGATCGCGAGAAGGAATCAAGTTGGGAGCGATCCGCGGTGAACGACGATTGTCCGTTCGTGATGGACTTCGCTAATTCGGTTATCGACCGAAATCCGATCCGAAGAAATCTGCCTGAGTGTCGCCCAAGGGCATTTCTTCAGTAGACATACCGAGGTTCTGGTGCAGATAAACTCCGAAGCGAAGAAAATCGACCTAGTTACGGCATGGCGTTCCTCCTGAAGACCAGATTCGACGCTCCCAATTCCCAATGTTCCAGGACGAATCGAGTGGGAGTCTCGCGGTGCGACTTTTGCGCTCACCTGTCCGTTAAACTCTTGCAAATAGACAAAATGATACAAACGCCGTGCGTGTCGAGCTTGCGTAACGTCAATCGCATCAATCAGTCAGTCACTGAAACGAATGAACTGTTCTCCGAGCAGTCAACTACACAACAAAATTCTTACCGCGCTCGCTCGCTGTCTTGCTTGCCGACTACTACCTTGATCTTGAACGATCCGAAGAATGAGCGAACGAACGAACGAAATAACAAATAACGAACGCGCCACGACGACGAAGTTATTTTCCTGAATTCCATCCATCCCCCCACCGGCTGGAAGCAGCGGGGGCGGGTCCTGCGGGGCATCCGGAAGAATTGATGATATTACTCCTCAGAGAGGGTAATTCTCACTTCGGGACGTTTCGTGAAGGCCAACACCTAGAATTTTTCCCAGGTCGAAGTATACGGTTTGAGTGAGGAAGCCACCGTTGAAGCGTCGCGTCAACGGTTCGGCTCCGACGGAGCGTTCCTTGATATTGAATTAGCGAAGATCCTTCTTTTTGCGCTCATAGGAAGTAGATTTCGATAGACGCTTTGCTCGCCGCCGACCTGGCAATCGGAGACGCTGATGATGGCTATCCGTGTTCCAATAGTGGTTTTCGAAGCTATCGACACCGGCCTGACCATCGGATCTGGACGGGGGGAGGTGCAATCCACGAGAGTCTGTCAGGGAAGAGAAAATCAGAGATTCAAAAGGATCATCCGAACATGGCTGGGAGGCGAAAGAAAGCTGCTCGTGTTCCTTGTCGAAGAAATTTCGAAAACGCTCTTCTCTAGTAGAGCGCGAGGAATTTTGAAACGGCGGCCGCTTCAGCCAGCAACATGGCACCATTCGAAGTTGTAGCGTTTGAGGCGGTGGCAAGCCGTGAGCAACAGCAAAGAAAGTCGTTCAAACGTGAAGGTTTCATCGTGAACGCACTCCGACCGCCGACGACGCGCCATTCCGATGGACGCGGGTTGGAGCAAGTTTTCATGCAACCGGGAGGGAAAAAGAGTTGCCGTCTGCTCAGCCATGCCGACTGGCGGAGCCCTCACCCCGAGTATCGATCTGGAGTATTCGACCGAATCACGTCGCGGGAATATTGAGGAATCCCGTGTATTTGCGCTTGACCAGAAATTCAGTCTCAGCTGCTCCTTTGCCACAGAACAAACTCCTTTATCTGTCGAGCTTCTGGGGATTCCCACTGATTCTTCTGAGGAGATGATCAAGGCCGCTAATCCTCGTGCTCGCCTGGCTGGAACTGCGCGGACCCCAGCATTGCCGATGCAGGAAATCTCTGCGGATCATTTCGGCATTGCTAGGAACACGTAGTCTCCCGTTTACCTCTAGAAAGTATCATGCATCATTTGATGAACTTGGAGAGGCAATCTTCTGATTCACTGAGTTCTAGTTCTGGGGCATTATTCCTGGTCGGTTGGGATCATGTCCAACAACTTTTACCCCGTGGAAACCTGGCAGGAAATCACAGTAGAACCATCTGTAAGAGCTGATCGGGGAAACGTCCGCGGGAAGAAATCGACGAAGCCTGAAGTTGCGAAAGCTGTTCCTTTCGATGCTTGGTTGCCCTTTCGCCGAAGGGAGCCTTATTTACCTCGAAAGCTTGTCTGCTTGCCTCTGGAAACTCAAAAGAAAATCCTCGGGCCACGCCAGACCTTGACGCTGGCCGTGGTCTGAGTCAATGAAGAGCTGACGCACCGATAGGTCCGTTGGAATCTTCGGTCCGGAGGCAGGATCCGGCTCTTTCATGAAGTCCTCTCTTCGGAGAATTCTCTATTGCTTCGGACATCGATTCATTCTCCAGCTGGTCCATCGCTACCAGAAGTCACGTTTCCCTCGCAGATCTCCGCGGAGGAACTCATGTCGATGAGAAAACCCCGTTCCTTCGGTGTCACTGGCAAGCTCGTTTGCATAGTGGTCGCAGCGAATGTGCGTGTGCGAGCGCGTTAGAGTGAGGTGACTGACTCGTAAATGTGAAATAGAACAGTGATTGTTTGCGGATGAAAGTCACTGCGTCGGTCTGTTCAAGGGAGGTCTGTCTCGTAGCTCGATTGCTCGCCCGCCAGTCCGCCCGCTCGTTTGCCCGGTCGCCAATCCGACGCTCGTTCGCCTGTCAGACGCCATGCCGACTTCGGAAACCGAGCCCCTGACGATTGTCAAACAATTCGCAATGAGGGGACAGAAAAAAACAATGCAGAATTCGTCGTCCACCTACACGTATACTTCCCTAAGGGAGTGATAGAGCCGTCATCTTCCCGGAATCTTTCACGAAGTTCTGCGAACCCACTCGCGTGCTCCCTGAACTGAATTGGAAGCTCACGACTGTCGCGGCCGGTTCCCACGAAAAATGTCGCCGGTCGAATCCGTTGGGAAGGTTCGCGACGCAGGATAAAGCGTCTCGCGGCCGACGGCTCCCGACCAGAGGTTCACTTGATAGTGTTCGGATGGATCTAGAATATAAAAAAAAAGAGCTGACTCGGTTTGATAGATTCGTCCATTGCGACTCAGTCAGCCGCAAGTTTTCAGGATGTTCTCGGCTCGTGGATCCTCGACGACCGCGTCTACGGCCGCCATCGTTCTAAACAGTTGAACTGTGTGCTCCACTGATCCGTTCAGTGCAAATTCGATAGCGGCTGGAAGGGGAGAGCTGGGAAAAACGAAACTGATTTCAAAAACGACCCAGTGGCTCTTCCTGGCCAGCGTGTCCATTGGGAACAGTCGATTGTTCCAGGTCCGCCTTCCTCCCGGTTCTCGGTCGGAGTAATTACTCACAAGCACAAGGTACGAAACTTCGCCCGGAACAATGCTCTGGGACAGAAATCGATCAACATAAAACGTTCGGGCCAGTTTTTGAGCCCCTGAGAAATATCGGGACCCTGACACCTATGGGATTCCAGAGGCACTCGTGGTCCGTTTTCGGTCCCGGCTCCCTGAGATCTGCGGTTGCCGTATTGATCCTGCTCGGGTTCATCCCGTTGCGTTGAGGTGAGATGGTCCAATTATTGATATCATGAAAATTCCCGAGGTTTGATGCTTTGGCGGCTAGCCCGTCGGGAACCGGCTCCAGGGCGCCCCCAGAAGCTCCGTGTTGGAATTTCACGACGAACAAGCAGGCGATAAAAGACGGATCGAATCACACGGCAGAATAGAATCGGACAAACAGAGGAACCGGCCACTCTGATAACTGCGACAGGATCATCCCTCTGTGATCCATGTGATCCTCCACGATCACCAACAATTATTGTAATCGAAGATTCCCCGGAAACCAGATTCATGAGGTCCCTGATGTTGCAATCGCCTGCGAGCAAAACACCGACTTTAGGGTTGGAGCAGCAAACGCATAGTTTTAACGGAAAATGCTCAAATCGGATCCTTGTTGGTTCGCGGACATTGCGCTCCGTGCCTGAAGACGGCCTCGGGGTTCATAATCTTCTGAGTTCTCGGCACAACAGATCGAACTCGAAGGCGAGCGTTTCTGGGCTAGGAAGGGAGCTGCGTGTCCTGCTCACGTCGACGCTGTGCTTTCTATTCGATTGTCACCATCACCTGCTACGAGTCTAGTGGACATCGTCCATCGAATTTCAGTTTTTCGCAATTGTGATGATCGCTCCGAGTGGCCGGAAATCCGTATGATCAAGTGATTCGTGAACGAAGCGGTTCGTACTTGTGATCCATCAACCACGTGGAGCATGGACACTGCCGCTTTGACGAAAAGCTCCCGAGATAAAGCCAGGAGCCCATCAATCGTGGACTTCTCACGCGTGGGGGAGCGCGACCCTTCAATTCCGACTTCCGATTGGATCATCGGAACCAAAATCGAATCACGCGTCAATCACGAAGAGCTTACCGATTCTCCATTTGAGCGGAAGTTCCCGACTGCCGATCCCCCCGCTTGGCGAGATCCGCCATCTGCGGTCAGGCGAGCGCTAGTCTTTGATTGCAATTCGGTGAGAAGTCTGGAGTTCGATGATGAAGATTGATGGAGGCGGCTCCGAAATATTTCCTTCACACTAGAGCCCTGGATTTCAAGGGATCTCTATGACCACGCTCATCGGCTTCCGAGGATTCTTGGAATCGGAATTCAATGAACTTCCGTGCGAATTCGAGCGTTCTCTGCACCGATTCTCTTTCGAGTGCAAACCGCTCCATGCGGTCACGAACGGCGGAGTCAGGGCGAAGACGCGCCCGTTCCGGACCCAGCGGATGCCGCCCCTGATCGAATTCCCCTTCCTTTGATTTTCCCCCGGAGCTCTCTGTTGGAGCTTCATTTTAGGAACAGTGCCCCTACTTCACGAAACGGCGCGAATTCGTGGCAATCGCCTTTGAGTGGTGCCCGGGGGTTCGCACCCTCACGTAGCTACGCATCCGGCGGTCAAAAATCGCAGGCAGTCACGAACGGAGCGGTTCCCACGAGCAGAATGAAGGGAGCGTAGTTCCCGATCTGACGGATTGAATTCGATTTCATGATTTCATGAACGATAGATAAGTCAGGCAACGGTGAGCTAGGCTCTATCAGCAGCACCGACTGGTTCGCCGCGATCTATGTAGGTACCGCCGCGACACTTCATATTCGTCTGTTTATTCCGACGGAAATAGAGGCAAGAACCGCTAACAAACGTGAGAGAGAGGGAAACGAGCGGGGAGGAAGAGAAAATTCAAGTGAATGAGAAAACGTCGAAAATCAAGTGAAATTCCCCGACAGGAAATGACAGCGGACAGTAGCTGAACGCTTCGAAAAGGGAAAGAAAATGCCGTTGATGCCACCTTGCGGGACATACGCCGCGGCGAACGATGACATCGACCGACTACCGATAACGATCGGGCATGACGGTTACGATCAACAGCGGTTGCGGTCATCTGCGAGATTCTTTGTTTTTCCTCATGAGAAACCATTCGGATCCTTTCTTAGATAATTTTCTTTTTCGGGACCGATAAATCCAATGATGGCGTTGCTTTTCGATAAGTGAAGAATCAGACGGAGAAAATAGGAAAAACAGAACGCAAATGATCCTTCGACATTGTCGCTTGACGGGAGCGGAATGGATTGGGAGTTCCTCCCGGAAAAAACTAGCATGGCTGCCGCCTCATCGATTGAGGAACGACTTGCTGCGTCTATCCCTGAGTTGCTCTTCGCTCTCGATTTCAACCAGGGTGCCGAGCTCGGCAAGCTCGAGGGAGTTCTAGGATTCCCCTTTCGACGTGCTCAGTGAAGTCTTAGTTAGACTCCCGCGAAGCTACTGACTTCTGATTGCGTTCATATATGGATGGAGAAGCACGCTCTGGGTCGCTCTTGCCGCAATTCGAATAGAATACTGTTTCGAAAGTGTTTGGAAAAGTGGCTCGATCTTTCTTCTACTTTTTTTTTGCTCGAGCTACTGCCCGAATGGCACGACGACATCATGCTCACCTCCAGAGCTGCTCGCTCGTCAGCTGAGCGCTGACCGAGCAACGGTTCGAATATGTTCGTATTTTGTGGCAACTGCGGCACAAACCGAGCCCCGGTCACTCAACACTAGGCTGGAGGCTTTTGAAAGGGAACAGCAGAAGAAAAAGACGACGCCGACGATGATCATCAACTGTTGATTGCCTCTCGCTTCTGCCCAAAGCGGGGAGAAAACCAGAGACGTCACGATCGCCACCACCGACGACGGCGCGGCGTCGACTAGGTGAAGGACAAAGTCCTACAAAGCGATAGAGACGAAGGATGGGCAGTGGATCAATTAAGAACTGCGGTTTCTGGTCACCTCGGGAAGGCTCATGTCTACGCCGCCCTGGCTAAACCGAACGAGCAAGCGATTTATCTAAGAAAGCGAAACTCGTGTTGCAGGGTCTTGTCAAGTCACAGTGACAGCGATTGTACGCTGAAGAACAAAAAGAGATGAATATCGCATTGGGGTATGCTGAAAGCCCGATAGATTATAGCCCGATAGATTATAGCCTGTACAACACAAGGAACAAAGTCATACGCGTAATGTCAATGCGAATCCCCGTGCAGATCACAAAGCCTTGATCCGACCTCTTGCGTGAAGCCCATCACGCACTCGGATACCAGTCGAACAGTTCGGCAATCTGAGGAGTCGGAGGCCGGTATTTGAACTTTTACGGTCTCAAACAGTCCCCGAGGCGGATTTCGAGCGCGAACGTTATCCGTGGACGGCCGACAGGTGTTCTGAGAAGCAGCTCCCTCTCAGGGAAAACTTCGAGACCTCGCTCCGCGGAAGGTCTCGTTGACTCGACAAACGCGAAAATCCAGAGGGAAGCGTCTGACGATCATCCGCGGCTCTACATACAGGGTCAGCCCCAATTGACAGCTGGGATAGGTTCGCTCCTGCTGAGATATTGTTGTTGCATCGGCGGTGGTGGCGACGGCTGTTATTGTGGTCATTGTTGCCGCTGTCGCGGATGCTGCTGTTGCCGCCAAAGCGGGCAGAATGCGGGGCGGTTTCGTGAACGAACGGCTAGCAACGGACGATCCGCATTTCAAGTTCCTTTTCAGACGTCCAACCAACGTGTCTTTATTTGACCAAGCAAGTCAGCCATGCTGGCTGGCTGGTCGGCAGACAAGCAGGCCAGTTGCTCTGTTGCTTGGCTGACAACGTCACCACGCGTAGACTTTCGACCGGAATAACTTTAGCCAGGGATCCCGCCACGGAGGTAGTCGGTCTGAAACGAGGTAGTCCAAGCGAGAATGGCAAAAACCAAGTAGATCCTCATGACGGCCGAACAACGGAAGCGGAGGCGGCTAAGCTCTGGTTAACGCCGAGATATTCGGTGGCACATTTTTTCGATGGAGGAAACAGCGGGTCCCCGAATTGGCTCCTGTGCAGGTTCGAGAGACAATGGATGATCTCGAATTGAGGATGAAAGTCTCCGGAGAAGCACTGTCCGGCTTCTAGGACTCTGGTTCGAATCTGGTGCACTTCGTTGACGCTTCTCTCCCCTGACGGGGTCATATCCTGAAAATCCTTTCGATCTGAGCGAGGAATGATCTCGCCCGGAAACTCGCCTACCTCTCCGGTGCTCCCGGACTCCTCGGAAACAGGATTCCGCCTTCCTCGAGATTTGTGGAATCGGAGTTTCTATTGTTTCGCTCATCGCATATTGAATGATGCATTTTCCGTTCCGACTCTGGATTTGAATAGCCTTCCTTTTCCCGATGCTCATGCTCTTCCGAGCGAAGATGGGAATTACCCATCCATGAACCATTGCGCCAAAGAACAAAAGTAGTCAATTAGTGAATATGAATACGGCCCACCAGAAAGATGTTACGGTCAGAAAACCGCGACTCTCGCAGAAAAATGAAGATAATATCTGCTGAAAAATGGAAGTTTAGGCAAAAACGCAGAAATCGGCCACCGAATGTTCCAAGCACCGACTCGATGAAAAACGGCAAGCGGTTGGAGACGAGATATCTCTCCGGAGAGGGATTTCGCTGTACCGTTATATGAAATTCTTGTCTATATCTCGAGCGCTATATTCATGCCTCTCTTCTATCCTACCGTGTATGTTTTCTCTGAAAAGGGTGAATCAGGAGTCGCCCTCAGCTCGCTGGAATTTTCTCTGACAGATACGAGGAAATCACGAACAAAGTCTCAGTCAGTTAGATTCGACGTATCAACATTCGATCATGGGTTCTGTGGACCAGTTTGTTTGTGGAACCACCGGAGTAATCATCGGTTGGATTCTCCGCAACGAAGAGAAACGATGTACGGAACTTTCTATCGGGCTACTGCTGGGCTTGCTTTGCGGACGAATGACTTCGTCCGGCGCGTCGAACGCACAGAATGTTGACTCTGATTCAATCAGATGATCCAACGCCTCGATTCAGGGCGCAGATCCGGGCACTTGGGTGATTCGCATCGAACCGGGCGAGCAGGCGGGCGGGCTGACTTGCCGGCAAGCAGACAAGCAAGCGAGCTGCAGCTCCGGCCCGACTAAATCAAATCGAAGGAAATGGGGCAAAAGCTAAAAAAGCGGAACAGCCGACGCGTCGCCGCCGTAATCAGACCCTGATGAAGAATTCATTCAAAGCTCGCTATCGCTCATCCGCTTGACTGGCTGACTAACCGGAGGCCGGATCGGTGGTTTCCACCGTCGACTTCTGCGCGAAGCTTCTGGGGTTCCGTTTCCCATTCATCGAAGCATCAATCCATCCATCGATGGGAGCATCCAATGATGCGCATATCGGTACTTTGGAACGTCAACGATAGTCGTAAGCTCCGAAAATCGTTTCCAAGTTTCCGTTTTGACGGCAAAAGTCGGGCGAGTCCGTTCCGGGGATTCTGCGATTCCTCACGATCAGTTTGACGTCTTTCGGGCTTGTTCTAACGAAGGAGCACCTGTTGGTACCGTGAGCATGGCCGAACAGCCAGTCAGGCAGATTGTCATGACGTCACAAGAACAGAGTTTGACCTCGGATGTTCTGGATACTCTTCTTGTATCTCAAGACGGCGGGGAGGGGAGGGGGACTTCAATACGGAATGGAAATGTCGAACGAGAGCCTCTAGAAAAGCGTGAAGCCATTCATCCCGCGAGTTCGAGCCATATTTTGGACCGAGCTTTCGGAAAATGACCAACGAATAATGGAATCGTCTCTTTCTTCGCCCGAATATCCCGCACAAGTCCGACACTCCGCGTCGAAATGTGCTTCTCCTCTTTTTGATCATGTTATCTTTTCCGTGGTTTACACGGCATTCCCACCGGAACGTTAATCCCTTACGTCGCGGATTCGATCCGAGCCGGCGCGGCCAACAGAGGAGGGTCTTACGTAACGCCGGGACATTGTCTTGTCGTCTTAGCCTAGCGTGATTGCTTTGCGCGCAAATACCGTGTAAACGATCCTAAAGCCATCCATCCATTTATACAATCGTCAGTTGCTGCGTCGCCCGCCAGCTTAGCGGCTCATGGGGTTGGTCATCTACATATCTCGTCCAATCGTACAACGCAACGACTGCGACAGAGTGGTCGAAGAGAAAATGGCCCTGATGAACGACATCAGCCGTTAAGCTGTTGTTGGAGCCGACGCATCATCGACCGTGTTCCGTTGTCGAAAGCGACACGGGTGACGACTACGAGCATCATATCAACATGCAATAAATGGGCGCCAATTTGTGCCTGTAATAACCTTGATCAACTGATGTTCTGTGATTGGTTACGCAAACCGGAGCGGCAGCCGGGACGATGGCAGCTTCGGTGACTCCAGAGACCTTTATGAGCGTTTAGCCCCTCGGAAGGACTAGTTGACCAGCGATCAGTGTTGAGGTCATCGGTGTCTTCATGCAGGCTCCGACCTGGGTTCGATCGGTGTGATCCCTGATCGACTCGAGCCGAGACGGAGCACCGGCAGAGGTCATCTATCATGCAGAAGAACATCAAATACCTGCGTTCCGGTGGAACGATGGACAATGGATTAGTCAAAGCGACATCCCGTACAGATCCGCGATTACCTTGTTTACTCATTCTTGCGCGGGGTCGCAGGTTTGAATCTCATAATAGTTTACATGCTACAGGAGATCTCAAAACCTCCTGGGGTTTTGTCTATCCGAGTAGGGAGCGACTGAGGTCTCTTTTTGGAAACCCCACGGTCTAAGTCTTGGAATGGGAACCAGAGTTGATTCCTATCGCAGTTTGAGGCTCTCGCGGTGACGCTGGAGGGGAGTTGGGAGAAGAGAAGTAGGGGAGAGAATCGGGTGGCTTCCGTCCGGCTCATTTTGCCGGATTGCTCCCTACGAATATCGAATGGCATTTGATGGAAGAATCAGAGCACGCGCTCGCGCAGAGAAAATTCACACTTCGTTGGGGACTTTCTTTGGATTCGCGGGTCGTTCTCCTTCGAAGCTCTACAGCCATTCCAGTCTGAGAAAGGAAGTACAGAACCGATCCAAGCGGCAGATGATGAAAAGAAGAAAAGAATTATTCCCGGGAACAACATGTTCATCCAAGTGCCCTTGAGACATTTAGTCAACGAGCTAGCATGCGGCCATTGTTTTCCCCTGTCTGACACTGGTAGCAAGATCATCACCGTCGTAATCATCGAGTGCTCGCCAGCTCGTCGGCGTGAGCTCGCGTGTGCGCCTTCGCAAGCAGCTTGACCGCTATTTGCGGCATGCTTGCGATCCGCAGGAAGCTGCTAGAAGTCTGGATGCGCGCCCAGCTTCTGCGGATTCCATCCGCGAAGAGAGTCACTGTACGGTCGCATTGGATACGGCCGGGGAATAATGGATGAATGCAAAGCCACGACCGTTGGGTGAGGTAACTCCGAAGATCATTTCTCCGGAAAAGATTGATCGGCAGGTGACTCCGGATGTGTTTAATCTCGCTGAGTCGCTTATCTTTCGCGTCTGGGGGATTCCGCAAACTTCAATTCGAATCCAAGCCTGATAATGGGGAAGCGCAAACCGCACACGGTATATAGGAAAAGCTGCAACGAGAAGAAAGTAAGCTGGGTGAGAGCCGGCCGCCACGTTGGTTCTTCGACGGATAGCCACACTGACTCATCTCGTTGGGACTTATTACATAAGATAGCTTGGGAAGTTGCCTGGGAACAGAACGCAGTTTCCGTGGTGAGATCCATCCCGTCTGAATCAGGGGTCGTTGGCTTCTTCGTTAGCGAGAAGCGACGCCCGGTCGGTCGCTCTGTCTGCCTGTCCGTCCGTTAGTCGGAAGCATGCTGGCGAAGGTGGACGGACACGAGGACGACGGCTGGTCACTTAGGGGCGGCGCGGCGGATGGACTCAGTGGATCTACAATGGAACGGTTTCTGTCCGAAAGACCTGGATTCGCTCGGGCGCACTCTGTCCGAAAGACCTGAATTCGTCGGGCGTACTCGGGAGCGAGCGGACGGCCGAATTATTGTTAATCCGTGACCACGAACGGCATCGTCAGTGTCCCGTAGAACCCATCCTCCGATAGCCCATCGATCGATGTGGCCAGGTCTCGGCTCTTGGCAAGGGCGAGGATAAAAAAACGTGGGATAAGGATCGTGTGTTCTTTTCTTACTGAAACTCTCAATCGAGCGAGAGTTGAGCAGTTTACTGCACATCATTCCGGAGGGAGCGAATCGTCTTATAATGACAGCCGAGTGAGTGAGTGGCTTATGGATCCGATGTTGGTGTCAAGTGGATTGCGGAAACGACAGGGCTGACACTCCCGTTGTCGGTGAGAGCTGGATGGTGATGATGACGACGACGACGTAATGTTCTTGGATAACGATGAGAGTTCGCTACCCGATCCGCTGGGAGACGGGCTAGACGCCAAGTTGACACCGCGAATTCGGTATGACTCGGACTAAGGGCTCACACAATGCCAGTCGAAAACCCGGCGAGCGGATCAGCTGTTTCCAACAAACACTGACTCAGTGAAATTATTTTCACGCTCTTCCTGAACGGGTTCCGGCGAAAGTTGTCGCATGCTTTCCCGCCAATTCGGAGTCGAGAACTTCTTGCGACGAAAATGACATCGCGAGATCTGCGATGCCGGTCAACGGCTGGGAGAAAAGGCCGGTCACCCAACGACGGGAGAGAAGGCGAGCGGGGACCATAAATCCGGGAACGAGGGAAAATTAATAGGGAGCTCATACATCAACAGAGATATTCGAGTCGTCGCTCCATCGAATAATAGTGATACGATTGCCTAGTTCCGATAGGTGATTCAAATAATTCGAGTTTGAGTCCGTTGGCCCGCATGAAGGTGCCGTAATATTTATTTCGTGCTACATCCAATTCCTATTTGTTTCTTTCAGTTGTTTGGAGATGATGGGAGAGGAACAGAGTCCAGTCATGAGTCACAGAGCCACAAACGTAGTCTCCGGGGTCGGAATGGGCGGCATCGGTATCGCGAGAATGAGGAATTCTCATTCCTCACAAGATGTAGCCTCAATCACAAATGAACAGGACTACTGGGCCTACGGTCCAGGCATCGTCGACAGGTGAGTTCTCCTCCGCTTTTCCGAGCCTAGCGATTCGGACATCGAGTCAGCGATCTCTCATGAACTCCTCCGGTCGCTCACGAGTTGTCTGCATGGAGGAAGTGACTCTCAGCGGACGCTTTTTTCCAGACTCAAGTCAAAATTCATCAATCTTTCGCTGAACCAGGCTCAAGCCGGAGCTGCCGTTCTCTCGGCCGCAACGAAACGAAGCAATATGCGAACATGCACCTCACTAGAAAATCTTCAAGATAATAACGCTCCGTACAAAGCAAATCCAGTCAATACGACACACAAGCTGCTCATGACATCCCCAGCGAACATGAGAGATCCAAAGAAGTTCGTCCCAAAGAGTCCGTCCATGGAAATACTCCTCGACTCAACGCGCAATCACGGTGAGCTCCCGATGCGGGATCCGAGAATCGCGGAGTGCTCCGGAGTTACTCCATTCCACTCGCCCACCAACATGAGCGGGAAGGACCCAGTCCGACCTTCACTTCGATTTTCCCTGGCGATCTTCTCTGTCCGAGCCCGGAGCTTCTATCCTTTCGCCGCGGCCATCGTAGATAAACGGAAATATTGGGCGATTTCTATGGAATGTGGACTGGATACTCGATACCGGCATCCGAAACCACGTGGAGATATCTGAAATAGTGACGAATGCGTAAGCCATGACGATCTGACGGGTGACTTTCTCCGCTCTAGGTCCGCCCACGATTCGATGTGTTGTGAGCTCTTCGATAAGTTCGGTCGTCGAAAGCGAACTTCCTCGTAGAGATACGGTGCGCAAGTACAAAACCTTTTTCGAGCAGAGCTCTTCACCCCAGCATCAGAGCAGCTCGGTTTCGCCCCCTACCAAGGTGAGTAGGAGTCGTCCTCAGAGACGCCTTGTCCTGGATTCGTATAGAGAGAGAGCATCGAATTGTGATTGAAACCTCAGGAACACCTAAAAATGCAGGGATATCGATCCCGCCATGGAATAAATGAATTAAGATGAATAATACCTTATCTTCTTCTTTTCCCGCCTAGCCCACTGGGATTCTGAAAACCAAAACGTCCCCTGTGAAGAAGCCGGTAGCCAATATCAAACCTCTTCTCAAAGAACCGGAACCCGAGCGACGAGACAGTCCTCCCTTGAGCAAGACGAAAGAAGTAACTACGCAAGCCGTCCAAGACGCCGTCCTGAACGAGATCAATCTGCAATCGAATGGCTACCAAGACATTATGAGTAAGTATCTTCCGTTTCCCGGATCGATGTTTTCCTTCCGTAATCGCGGTACGGAGCGTCCGAGCCCGCTCGGGCGAGATGAAGATGACGAAGATCGTCTCGTACACTTTTGGGTCTTCTCTTCGAATTGAAAGCCTGTTTCCGTGAATTCAAAGGCCACCGGACGCTCGGATTAAAACGAGTCGGCGTCAGGAATCCGTGACTCTCTCGCCAAGTGTGGTGTCTCACGAGGAATAGTTGCGTTTCGAGTGACGTCATAATGTCGCTGGCGACGACGATCTTAGCCGTGCAAACTCATAACTGCGTTAAGAGAGAGATAAAATGTTTCTTTGTGGAAGCTCCGGTCAGTAATTGCGTGTCACTTTACGGAATGCTCGTTCCGGACGGGATCGCGTAATGTGATGATGATTGTAGTGAAAGTGTCAACCAAGAGTAAAGTGCGCATGAAGGGAGACGGTCGGTCTGTCGGTCGTTGGGTCGACCGGACGGTGGTCGGGCTGCTTCTACACGGATTCGGTCGGCTCATTTGGAAAACATCATCATATGTGTACATAAACCGACCGGCAGCGTTTTCGAGTAGCCACGAAAAGCAGAATACTTTATGTAACCCTTCTTCGACAAAGACTTATTGTTACTCGTTCATCATCACCGTGAGGCACCGTTTAGCGCCGACCTTCTTACAGAACAATTAAGAGCAAATTCCAGCAATGAGCGATGTCGTGATGCTCCAATCCACGATTTCGTTCGGCTTCATAATGAATGACCCGGGCAGTGGACTCGAGCTCGGGTGAACCGGGGGATTCTCGAGAAAGTTGCGCCGGATTCTTCAGGATCCGGTTTTCATTTTTTCTTTCGAAGAGTGCTCATCCGACGGGGCTTCGTTGAGGTCGTCAGACCATTTCTCCTTCGACAGATTCGAAACGTCGTCGATCTAATATTCATTTACCGAGGATTGCGGAAACACTGTGCTCGTCACCAGGGCTCAGAGCCGACCGGTAGTTTTTATCCATCATCATCCGAGTTTTTGGAGAAGCCCCAAGCTCTCAACACGGAAATATGCAGTCGTGACTCGTGACCGGCGACTACTTCATGACAGGGTGCGCGGAACCTTTCAGACCGCGGTCTGAGATTTTTTCGACACCGAATGTATCGGAACAATCCTCCGTCAGTCTGCTACTCTCTCTACAGTAAATCAGCGAGCCGAACCGCCGTCTCTCTCGCTCGCCTGCCTATCTGACGGCTTCTGGTGCGGATCATAAGGAACCAAGGAACGTTCAGCTCGCACTTGCTAGCGTTTCTGGATGTGATTTTTCGCAGCAGCAGCGAGCCACACTTTTCACGCGCACCTTACTGTTAGCGAGCGAGCGAGTTCTACCGAGTCGAGATGTGATTGTGTGCGAATTGTTCTGACGTTATGGTATGGCTACCGCAGGTATCGGATGCGCAGTGGATACCAAAGTTTCCACCCCGATCGCACCGCGCACCACTTCCGTCGTGGTCAAGCCCCGAGCTTGTCCCCTGCTGCTCAGTGAGAGCAACTCGAGACCTCAACCAGTATCCTCGGCGACGTCGATGGGGAGCTCGATGGTTTTCGATTTCCGAGGGAAAGACGTCAAGCCCCAGGTGGCAGTCATGCCGTCACCGATAAGGATCTCTCGCGAAGAGCTCGACGGACCTTCGGAGGACGGTCAAGAGCCGAGTGGTAAGTCCCGATCCGTTCCATATCCCGAAGATTGGACTCCGCGGAAGAATATCGAGAGCGCGTCGAAAACCTTGCCCATTGTCTCCTCTCATCGGAGATGGGAAATTCTCGGTCCCTCCGCCCCATTCTAAGATGAATTTCATCGTTCCGGTCGTGTGCAACCCGACGTGAGAAAAAAACGCTGGGCGAAACATAGGAGCCCTCCGCTGAGTCACGTCGGACCGTTTCCCGCGACAGGGAAACGCAGATTAGTTTCCGGTGCCATGAGTGATTCATTAGAAGGCTAACATGTCCCATGTGCGGCTCGACAGGTATAACTTTCATTGGCGAAAATGTCGTCATTGGCCGTGGATCGTTGATCTCAACCAGAAACAAGAATCTCTCGATACGATTCGACGATGACAACCTCTCGTCGATGTTCGAGTACGAAGCCGAAGATGACGACACGGAACCGGAAGACGACGATATCGGAGCCAAAGGTCTACCGAGTGCAGCCCTTGGTTAGTATTTGAAGTTCACGATTGTAACCCGTCGTCAAGGGAATATATAATATCTAATCGAAGGTGATATCGGTACCGAAAGCACGAAAGAAATCACGTCGATTCCGTCCCGAGCCCGCATGTCTCGCGTTTCGGATCGAGAATCGTTATCGGCAAGAACAGAAAAAAATATATAGGGCTTAGCGGCGCTGTACCGGTCAAACAACTAGCGCGACCTTGCAACGGGATCAGCGGCGCATTAAGGCCGTGGCGGAGTTGACTGCGCCAGATTCCCAGAACTCCCCAGCAACGAATACGCAGACTGAGCGAGGGAGATCGGAATAATGAGATCAAGAGGCGGCTCCAATAAGAATATACGAAAAATCGAAATCGAGAGCTCCAGCTCAATCTAGTCAGTCGAAATGATGCCCGCGCGGTGTTGGAGCAAGTGGATCATCATTCGAGAAAACACACTGAGACTTCTCTCGGCGAGGAGTGATTCCCGACGCTTTCCCAAAACGTTCTCTCTGTCGATTCAATTTTAAAACTTTTTCTCTTCACTCTCCTCCAGGGAATTACAAACCAAATGCTCTGGACGAAGACGACTTCCAGCTAGGTGTTTCGCGACTGCGGCGGGAGCAACTGCTGACAAGCGAGTCGACATCGCAGCCCGCTGAGCTTCAGAGCGAGGCTGCCGAGGACGAGTTTCGACCCGCTTCGCAAGACGAGACCTCGACCTACTCGCAGGTCGGGAGCTCGGATCTCCTGTTCTAGAATTGTGACACTCGGTGTCGCATCGACGAGCGAGAAATGCCAAAAATTCACAGGCGACGGACTGCCAGCCTTGTGTACAATAGTCATCCTTGATGTATATCTCATCCAGTAGATACATAGTGATCGCTTGTGGAAGAGTTTCGAGAAACAGATGGCGTCGAGGCGATCATTCAGTAGCAACCGAAGGATCGAGGCGTTGCGCTTCGGCTGATGTCCCTAGGGTACTCGCTAGGTACATTGAGACGGAACGTCGACTGCCCCACCACCCGGCTTCCCTGTAGCCTGGCCCAAGTTCGCTCGCTCCGGGCGAGAATTCCTGGTTTCACGGCCTGCTGGTTGAAGGAATTATTGTGAGAGGGGACCCCCAGGTCACAACAGTGATATCTCTGCATTCCTGTACTAATCCCGGAACGTCTTTTCGGTCTGAAAGGAGGAATTCGGAACGCGGGAAAGATTGACGCAGTATCTGAGTAGCTTTACCCCCGTCCTGAGAACGATCGGAAGCTCATATCAATCAAGGAATTTGTCGATCCAGAAAGCGATCAATCAATCAATCGAACATCCGGATGAATCTGTTGATTGGGAAAGCCTAGCCTAAAAGGAGGAAATTGTGGATCCGCATGAACGCGAATTTCGAATGGTAAATTATCGAGGAGCAACTTGACTGAGAGGTGACGTCCGCTTCCTTAAAAGGAACAATCAATTGACTCTATTTTATGATACGTCAACGAAATAGAAGAGTAGGATGAGAGTTTCTAATTATATATAGCTATATACATATATGTATGAACGTATACATAATATCATGTATGATATATACTATATATATAGAGTAGATCTTCAGTCGTCGAGTAAAGGATCCGAGATTCATACAACAACGGCTCCGTCTCTTTCTTTCGACGCTCGAAAGCTCCGTCCTCTCGGAAGCAAGGTATCGGGTTCCCCCGGCGAAGGTCGACACTCTCCGAGCTGTGGGCGACGGGAGCGATTGGACGCAATCGATTGCACCCGGAAAGGAGCGCACTTCACACTATCACTATTTTCCTCCTTCGACTGCATTCCGAAAACACCGTTTCGATTACAAGAACCACACCGAGTCTACCTTTTCTCTCGACGAGACGAGTTCTTGATCCTTTCGAGTCGTCGATCTGAGGCCCTCCCCGAAGACACTCACTGATATTGAGACAGACTGCGCGAAAGCGTGGACTCTCTCTCGGGGAGAAAATCACAATGAGGTTGGTTGCCACAGGAGTTTCACACAGGAGGTGTGTTCGGAACGCTCGACATCAGTGATAGTAACACTGACAGTGGTCTCTTTCTCCCTGGAATCTCCACAAGAGCGGGTCGTCCAAATAGGACCTAGCCTACGAAGTGTGCGTTCCGTGGTTTGATCCTCTCCGGCGTGGGAGTGCCCCATCTCGCAGCAAAACGTTAAATTCAAGTTCCATTTCCATTAGCGTAGAGCGAGTAGAACGCTCGACCATTCTCACAGCAGACTCGAGCAAACTCGCTGAAACTGCGGGATTGCTCAAGATACGACACCTACGGCTCACTGCTTCGGCTCTTCGATGAAGGCAGAGCGCGCTCAAAATTAGCGCGCGGCCGCCATGTTTGTTTTGAAAACGCATCCAAAGATCATCGCCATATCCTGTTCTGGAACGGAAATCGAGAGCTTTCGTTGAAGAACCGCGGCAAATAGAACCAAATATCAGGTCTGGGACGACGGCGAAAACTCGCTGTGCGTTTGGGCGTGTCGCTTTTGTGAAGTGAGTACCTCGTCGTTCTGACTGGTTGCTTGTCTGAGACCATCGGTGGAAATCTCGAAGCTCGCCTTCGGATAGCCGACGAGAAGTTGTTCTTGGAAGAATATTCGAACAGCCTGTCAGAAAAGAGAGACAGGATGTTCTCGACAGAGCGGTCTATTCTGGAACTCTTCCGTGTGAGTCTCTATGACGACTCAGAAGCTGGGGGACTTCCAAGTGCCGGAGGTCTTTCCAAGGCAGGAGTTCTGGTGGAGATACAATCACAAACACCTGCTACGGTGTGAGCCTATTGGAATCTGAATTGATATCCACCCCGTTAAGCCATCGATCCCGGTATGAAGGACCGCTTCTTTTTCTTTACAGTAAGGGAAATCGAGGCCGGACGGTATGGAGGCTGAGGTTCGAGCGGCCGGGTCAAGCAAGGCCTTCACGCAGGCGATGTATGATCTCGGCAAGCAGCTCCTCGATAAAGCTCGGAAAGGTAATGAATGATGAAGCACTGGATGGGGAAAGACACTTCCCGTGACAGATGTTGCTCCCATGAACATCATTCCCGGGACTGATGATACGACCAATACCGAAGAGACGACGCATAACTATTCCGCGTGAGGAATTCAATCGTTATTTAATCGCGCATGTATTTGTCAAAGGTGAAACTGATGAAGTACGCCAGCTCATGGCCAACGGAGCCCCCTTCATCGTGGATTGGCTCGGAACTTCACCCCTCCACATGGCAGCGGCCAGCGGGCATGTCGAAACTTGTGAGGTAGGCGACGTCTGCGAACAGGTAGCCAATGAGCTCGGGCCCGAGGGATTCCAGCCGGTCATGACCCGGGCTGCAACGCTGCGGATTTCCAGTTTCCTCTTTGACACACTTCTTATTCCTCTCGCTCATTCAAGATCCTGTTGAGAGCCGGCTGTATTAGGGACGCGAGGACGAAGGTGGACAAGACAGCCTTACACCTGGCCGCGTACCAGGGTCACAACGACGTCGTCTTACTTTTGATAAAATACGGAGCTCTCATCGAGGCTCGAGACATGTTGAGCATGACCCCTCTGCATTGGGCGGTGGAGAAGGGCCACATCGAGGTGAGTCGTAGGTTTTGAGATTCAGAAGCAGCGGGGCTCTTTGCCCGGCTGCCCTTTCCGACGACAACAGGATTCGAGGGGACCACGCGCCTTGAGTGAGGGAACTCGTCATTCCACAGGTGATAAGGACCTTACTACAATGCGGAGCCTCTTTGGACATCACATCAAAATTCGATCTGTCTCCGATGGACATCGCTATGCAGAACGAGAGACAAGAAATTGTTGAACTTTTGCAAGAATCACTCGTCAGTCCTGCCGCGATAAATAACGCCGTCGCATCAATATACTCCCCGCCCCACTCGACTAGCTCCGCGTCCAGAGAAGCCCCGGTCACCATCACCGTTGGACCTAAGGTTTTGCGTACATTCCCAGTGAAGAAGAACAGAACAAGTACAGAGGTATAGTTTTTCTCCCTCGAAATTTCTCAAGATACCCCACCTTAGATCTTTGAAGTCTCGATAAGACTTGTATGGTCCGGATAGCGGACGTTTCCTATACCTCTCTGTCTCCCTCAGCATAAGCAGACCGGATCGAGTCGCAGCAGAGATGCAACGTTGAGCGCCCTCGACGCCTTGGAGGAAGCCGCGGGGAATGCTCATGTCAGTGAGGATGCCCTCCAGTTTCTTCAGGCGCAGGGCATCAGCATGCACGATAGCGCGTTACAGGATGATGGCAGTATTGTCACGAGTGCCTTGGAGACCGGACAGACTATTTCCTTAAGCGACGCCGGACGCCTGGCTCTCAGAGGCGACCTGGCTTCGGAGAAGGTTCGTTCTGAATATTATGTCTGTCGGTGCGTAGATGTCATCCGGGATCGAGAGAGCGATCCTGAAGACCCAGAACTCAGTTGTTTTCTCTACTGACCCCTCTTTCTCCAGATAATCTTAGTGAACGCTAGCGAAAAGGATGACAGGTTGTCGCTGCAAAGGGAACTAGAGGAAACGAGACGAGAAGCCGAACGTTACAAGAGAGCTCTCAAGGAAAAGGTTCGAAGAAGTGACCTCGGGTGTTTTCCTGTCTTTTCCGGAGCCATTCCGAGACTCAACGCAATTTAATTTCTCAGGAACAGGAAGCCGAAGAATACAAGAAACGATTGAAAATTGTAAAAGGATCGTCTTCGGGAGCCGACTTCTGAGTATCACTTGTTACCGGTCAGAGGGGCTGTGCTTAGCCGACGACCGATGGATTTGGCGGCTTGTGAAATCGTTTCATGTATACTATAAATATAAATGTACATTCATCTCTTGTTTCCCAGCCGAGAAAGGTTCGGCCTCCTCGAGTAACTTGGGGCTTGCAAATAAAATCGCCGCTTGTTTCTCACAAACTATCCCATCGATTGCTCAAGAACGACTGGTAGAATTCTGCTACCGGGGCTCGACATGGAGCGGAAAAAAGAGATCGATAAAGCTTGTCTGCACAAGAATTTTCATTTTCGTTGAATTCTAGGGCGCTAAAGATCCTTCCGTCGAACCACTGCTCGCGTCGGCGTTTCTCATTACCCAACAGTATTTACCTTAGCTCATCTAATCGTTTGCCGACTCTCCTTCTTGTGAGACAGTC
Source organism: Galendromus occidentalis (assembly GCF_000255335.2). Lineage (NCBI taxonomy): Eukaryota > Metazoa > Arthropoda > Arachnida > Mesostigmata > Phytoseiidae > Galendromus > Galendromus occidentalis. The sequence goes on from NW_003805434.1 coordinate 993,157, forward strand.
GGAATTCAGTGAGATACATTGCAATCAGAGCGACTGCTGAACTCTGGTCGCAAATCATAACTCCTCAGCTTCAATCAGTATCCTAGGGTCTTCGTTCACTTCTATTACAATCGATGTATACAAAAACAATCCTCCGGTGTCCCGTTCCTAAGATCATCGATCAGATGACTAATAAGGTTGTTTTCGGTTTACTTTCTCAGACCATGAGGCGAATTCCCAACGACTAAGAAGAAAGATATCCGCTGAGGACTCTGTCAGCTTCTACAGAGTTCCAGAGGACAGCCTTCTCCGAAAGAACTCGAGCCTCTGTCGAGAGATCTCGTATGCTTCAGATTCCGGGGAGTCACACGGCGGAAGAGCGGGTGGGACGCGGTGGAGAATATCATGCTCATGCTGAATATGATGATTAGGAAAGTGTGTCGATTGGATCGCTTGTGGTGAAGTATCACAGAAGCTAAGGTGTTGATAGGGCTTTCGGAAATCCGGTATTCTAGTCGTATAATCGATTTTTTATTTTAGTTCTCACAGTGTTCCGAGAAAAACGTAAAGCGATCAGTGAATTTCTTCGTCCAGTCGGGCATGACGCTCCCCGGTCACGGACTTCTCACTGGCAGTGACGCGAAATAGCGTACGTTTCGTTTGGGAGCTAGGAATGGATTATCTCTGTGGAATCGATGCAGATCAGGGGCTCCAATATGGACGAGCTTCTCACGCTGATTGCAATCCTTTCACACGCACTCGAAGGCACCGGCAGCTCCAGTTTAGCGGCAGCCGCAGGAGCTCACTCTCTCTTGTCAGTTTTTCTTCCCGCGGAGGAAGAGGTGGCATCGAGCGATCCCCCCATGAAAACCGGAGTCGGGACGCCTCGCGTATCAATACACTAACGGGTGATCCATCTCCACTCACTGCAGCATTTTGCAGCACGGGTTGTCGCTTTTACTTGGAGATTGGCTCAGATCTGGAGCTGCTGGTCCTGATGTCGAATATCTGGAAGGATTCGATATATAAGAACGTCAGTGGGGGATCGAGAGCTGGGACGGGACTCGATAAAGTGAGTCAGACTCAGAGAATTTCTTCTATATTCGGGAATGGAATATTATCGCTTCGATATACGGACCTCGACGCTCGCGCCTCTTGTGTGAGTCTGTGTGCAATTTCAGTGAAGAGCTTCTCCACATTGTCGGCTTCCTTGGCCGAAGTCTCGATAAAGTACATATCGTTCCTTCTAGCGAACTCCTCGCCGATGTGCGTGGGAATTTCTCGGTCGTCGCGGTCGATCTTGTTCCCTGTATGACGGATGAAGGTCACCGTGAGAAATTGAACATGTGCTGCGAGCTCGATGACAGTTCGAACCGACCCGTCTCAGATCAGAGCAGCGGGGAGAGACAGATTTCGGAGGCTAATAGGTTTTTCTACCTCGCAACCCGACACAACCTCGAGGTCCGACAGGGCGGACTCCCGCATCGAGCGTCGATCTCAAAACTTCGACGTGATTGGAGCCACTCGGCCCAAAATCGACAAGAGTGACTAAACGCGGAAACGCCTCTGAACGATTCGTGGTGCAGCAGAATCGGAAAATGATATTGGAATTATCAAAATTGTGAATCTACTAACCGACGACGGCGCGCAACACTTTGGGACTTGCATACTGCTCAATTTCCCGTAACCAGTCGGGGAGACAGTCGAATGTTGGCTGTGATGAGATGTCATAGACAAGAACCAAGGCGTGCGCCGACCTATAGTAGCTCTGCGTTATCGAGCGGAACCGTTCCTGGCCGGCTGTGTCCCATATTTGAAGCTGTGACGGAGAAGTTCTATAGGTAAGCTTCGTATGTTCAACCTCGTGAGCTGATGGACCCAATAGAAGAGGTAGATCGAAAGAAGTAAAACGACGTTCACTTTACCTTGACTTTGTCTCCGTCGACCTCGACAGTTTTTATTAGGAAATCCACTCCGATTGTGGCTCCTTGACCAGGTGGGAACATACCCTGCGAATAAAAATACAGACGTCAGATCAGCGGGCGCTGAAATTTCTCGGGTCTGAGAGCGAAATTGAGGAACGAGAAAAGCTTTTTGCACAGAACATGGAATTCGCTTCATATTCCTAATAAGCGATTGGGATAAAGTTCCGATTGAGCATTGCGACTTGCTTAGAATAGAAGTTGTATCGCGGCCCGATAAATGATTTTTGGCAGGCTCCAGGCAAGTCTGGCATCAGAGTTCCATTATGCAACGTGTTTTTCTTGGCAGCTCGGTCTGATTATTGAGTAAGTCCGTAAGGAATTGCAACTGATGCCGCAGAAGTTCGCAGCCTCCATTCGGACCTTCCCTGCCCGGCGTCCAACGAGTGAGCGGGTCCTTTGACCCTTATAAGTTCGTAGTCGAGTAAACCCTGACCCCTGCTGAGGTCCAGAGGGCTGAAGGACGGGAGCCGAGAGTCTCAGCCGGAGCTCCTTGTGTCTCATTACTTATTGCATCAAATTCGAATCACTCATCTCATGATATGGAAGAAATTACAATGTGACTAAGGCGGCGAAAAGATTTTGCGCGAGGGTCACAAGGACGAAGTCGCAACGGCTTCACGGATTGGGGTCGTCTTGGTTTAGGAATTCCAAAGATCCGTAAATGAAGCATTGCCAGACTCTTCCGTCGTCTTCGACATTTACACTGCGACTTCAACGCCGTTTTGCCGTGATTGCGGATCAGATAAGGAAAGCCGAATATGAATCGTTCGGTATGCAGCTCTTAGAACTCCATTTCTGATACCTGAATGGAATTGCTGCGGCGATCGGCGATGACTAACGATCCGCCGCGCCGTCCTGAATTCCCGACCGGAGCCGAAGCCCCCTTATACGCATCATCGGTGTACGAATCCCACGTGAATGATCTCAAGAGTTGAGTAAGTACCGGCTCGGAGCCTCCGAGCCGACCGAGCCGGAACTGTCTCGGAGGAATTCGCCGGAGACAGAGGCTCATTATCACCGTACCGATAAATGATTGGTCCCTTCCTCAATCGGAGATTCTTCCTGATCCATTATCCCTTACGAGCGATGTCGATACCCGAAATCAATTGAAAACGCGATGATCTTCGAAGAGGAATTTCATGAAATGGGCGGAGTTTTCCTCCACCCTCCAATGGAAAGTGAAAATCGATGCGAGAACTTTGCTCTAACGCTTGCTCTATCTGATTCTCGACAGAAACCGCTGTCAGTCAGAGCCGTCAATGGGCATCGGTGAGCACGGAGCGGCTTCGCCGCTGGTGACCCAGTCCCACAGAACGCGTTCGCTCACAGACACAAACAGTTTGCCAGTCGTACTGGCCCCATTGAAATCTGCCGTGGCCGGCTGGCAGTCAGTCAGTCAGCGAGCTAACCAACCGACCGACCCAGCGGCATTTCTACTCATGGAGCTCTTCCGGGGAACGACTTCCGATGGGTGGCCGCTCCGACCGCTTCCCCGCACGGGAGAAGCCCCGAGACGCGATTGGTTCCCTCTCAACCGCACTGCGGGACAGATCACCCCCTCTAATCGATCTTGAATATTTCATCATCCTCCCGCGTATGGGAGAACTCAATCTGCTCCGACAAACTCGCAGAAGATGGCAGCGAGACCGGATGGCGAAACAAATCGGAACTCGCTCATCCTCCGATACTGATGGCGGAAATATGCGACGCACAGGGGGAAACGTGGCCAGCCGCAGCACTGCGGTCAACGTTGGTGAGCGTCGCCATCGCGAAGTTCGGGAACACTTCTCGAGCTTATCCAGCTAGCGAGCCCTTGTTCTAGGGAAGCGCAGATCATCGACCCCCGGCCGGAACCAGAAGTCGGCGGAATTGTTGGCGTAACGGGAAAACGCGAACATCCTTCCGCACGCCTTCCGGAACGGGGCCCACTTTTTCTTCGCGAAGCACGACTCATTCAACTCAAGCCAAAGTTAGCCGGCGAAGTCTGCGACAGACTTCGTTCCTTCATATTCCGACGGTTTCCCTTCCGTGAATTTCAGTTGCTCTACCGCTCGATACTGATTCCACGATTTTCAATTCGCCGGCGGAATTCCGCGAGCGCCTTGACGATCTCTGCAGATGCATGATTTCCCGGTAGCTTTCGTGGGTTTGTGATCGTTCTTGAAGCACGTTCCGATAGATCTCTCGGAGTAGAGAGATTTCCTATCCGACGAAGCCTCCGAGGAAAGCCCTGTACCGTAACGGTCTCAATTGGAATCCATGGAGGGAATAAATACAGATGAGACCAATTGGGGACCGTGCATCCGACGCTCGATGCGGTTTCCCGTTTAGATCTTCCTCGCCGTGGAGCAGCTTTCCGGCCTCTTGTCCGTCAGCGGTGATTCGGCTAAGTCGGTGTTCCAGACGGAATAGGCGATCTGCGACATCTTTAGATTTCCCAGACTCACTCAAACTGTTAAGGATAAGCAAAGGAGAATCTGAAACCACTTCCAAAAATCCGTCGACCTCACGTGGCTCGGATCGTCTGCCGATTCAAGGGAAGCGATTCCACCACAGAACAGCTGAGGCTCACATCGTGTGACAGCTTCCCCGGCTTGAGGAAGGGATCTTCGACCTCTCGAGCTTTGCGAACGCACCGATAGAGCCTTCATATGGTAGGAGCACTGCAGCTCCTTTGGTCGATGTTGTTGTTCTATTAAAGCAAGAATTGAACCGGGAATGAACGAATGATCATACGCCAACGAGCGTGACTCATCCCGCAGATGCAAGACGTGCGGTGGCCGCAATGACGGTGGCGGTGCGGCGTCAGCGCTTGTCGTCATCGGAACAGCCACGAGGCTTTACGGCATGGCCAGTTCCACGAGATAACCACACGCGCGGATCAGCGAATTTCAGAAAGGCGGCGATCACATCAAATCATACAGAATTTTCCAAGAACCGAATGACCGAAGATTGACAGTCCGCCCTGAAGCTCCAGGATTCGAGCTGGCATTCAAATGGAGATCCGACTTCGACGCTGCTGTCGTTGCTAACGCCGGAAGAAGGGCATCAGCCTTCCCCGTGACAAAGGAAGGTGCTTCATAAATTCTCAAGCATTTCCAAACAGCCGCCGCGAGCGTCAATCCGGTTCGCTTCTGAGCGAAAATCCTCTCGGTCCGGGATTTCACAGTTTTCATGAGAAGTACGCGGCTATCTACTATTCCTCCTCCGTGGCTCACAACAGCACATGCTATTGCAGCCGTTCCAAGTCGGACTTCGCAAGCCGTTCGGGCCTACGTCAAACGATGGAACAGGGAACCTGAACCGAGCCAGTTTCATCGGGGTATGACGTATGCGTGTATGAGGGGACTTGGTGAGCGATGTGTGCGCTCCATGAAGATCCTGGAGAACGAATCAGGATCTTCTTCCGAGACGTCGCTAAACGTCCAGCGCGTTGTAATGTCATAGAAACCATGACTCATCGATCTCCAGATGTAAGTTCGACTGACTGACTGAGTGACTGACTGGCTGGCTGGCTTGATCGGTAGACGAATGCGTAGCTGGATGGTAGACCAACTTTGTCATTGTTGCTAATTCCGAATCTCTGCTCTGAGTAAGGCCATCCGACGCCTCAGGAGGATTCGGGATCAATTCATCTACGAGATCGTCATCATGAGCATTTCTGACAACATCAACGATATAAGCCATCATCCAATTGGATATTCGACGTCAGGGTGAGACGCTGTTCAACAATTAATTTCAGTCGGAAATACGTCAAACGCAATTCCGTCTCTTTCTCCCGGGCCTCACGGACTTTTTACCACTGTAGTTCCCCGAAAGATAAAACCTCTCGAGGGCTTTGTATGGCTGACTCTGGACAACACGACTTTCGCTGGGAATAGGAAATGTTTGTCTATGTTCCACAAAGCGAGCGAGCCCGACAGCCGACGAACAAATGCAATCAACCGAGCGGTACAGAGAGAACGACATCGGGTATACAACGCGAGATGATGTCGGGCAACAGGCTCAGCCGGCACTTAAATTACGCTTCTGTCTGTGTACCGATGCCCCTTCTCGCATGGAATTCAATCACAACTCACCTGTGTGAATCTGCGCACTAAGCAGGTCTTCCCAACGCCTGCATTCCCGATGAGCACAACTTTGAACAAGAATTTGTAGTCTTCCATCTGTAATTAGAACGCAAAAGTTACCGACGAATGCGATACTCGATGCGAAAGCGGGCTAAAAGATATATAATCAACCACGACGAATCCGGGAATCCTTTCCCCAATCGCAGATGGATATATTCGAAATAGATCTACGGATTTGGAAGTTCTAAGTGGAATTCGAGAGACAGCTTTCGATCAATCTAGACGATGACGTATTTCCTCATTTCATTTCTCCAATTAAGATGGGCTCGATGAGGCAATGCAGCCAGGAGCTGGTCAGTAGAATCACAGCCGAGGGTCCAGGCTCCAATGAAGTGCTAAGCGAAATTCAAGCAGCAGAAGGAGCCGGCGAACATTCCCAAGCACACTGGGCAGCACCGAAGAAGAATGCTGCCGCCGCTACGACGGCGGAGGTGGTCGCCAGCGCCGCCACGGTGACGATACAAAAAAAGGCGTTCGGATTGAGCAATATCTGCAAGTCAACCAGTCATGCTTCCGAAAGACGACAGCTGAACTACCTAGTTTGCTCCCCGAACGACGGCAAGGACGTCAGTCGACGGTACAGGAACCCAAGAAGATTGACCGGTTCATCTTGTTTCCGCAGTCCCCATCGCCGCGGACTCTGCTGTTGTGGCGTCGGGAGGTACCGGCCCGGAATAATTTCCCAATTCGGCTCTCGATTGTCACGGTACCGGGAATCGATCGATCGTTCTGCAGACTGATCGACGGAGCAACGCTGGGAGAGCGTTCGAATTCACCAAACAGAGCAGTTAGGCGTGGCGAGACAAATACAGCCCAAATTCGAACACAACCCGTCGCGTATTTGACGTGGACAACCTCTTTGCTGATAACGACGATTGGCAGACTTACAAACATCTCGAGGCTTCGAATGACAACCTTTCCACGTTCGAATAAGGATTTCGGACGCCCGATGCCTAGGTAACAGACGCCTGCTCTTCACTCGAATGGTAGTGAAGAGGTCCGAAGAAGGAACGTGGTTGACGTTGTTTTTCTCCGCATGAAGCACTAGTCGTCCGCGTCGTGTCTTCTCCAATGTTGGTGTTGATGATGATGGAGGTATCGGTGGACCACGGCACAGCGGTCGTAGTTAATGGAGAAGGTGAAGGATGTAGAAAGCAAAAGATTCAAAACAATGCACTACGAGTTATCGCCACACACAACAAAGACGGAGCAGCACCGGGTTGAAAACGGCACGGCGCCTCACCGAACGAAAACTGTTGCCAACAGAGCAGCTCAGTCACTGAAGCGACGATGGTGAGCACAGCTGTCCGAACTGCGGACCGAAGAGGAAAGTGGAAAGCCTTCTCCCTTCTCGACGAAACGCTACGCCGACAGATGGTATCGCTTCTTGACACATTACATGTGTTTATGGCACTGCAAAGAACATTCGACCTTCCCATCCACTGGGTTGCCTACTTTGGACTCCGGAATCTGGAGCGCGCCGAGACGTGCGCGGTCTATCGATTAGGAACTTCGTTAGAGGACCTGATGGGAAGGTCGCAGGGTTTTCGAGAAGATCGGCTCAGCTCATTCCCTCGCAGAACTCGGTAGCGGGACCTCGCGGCTCCCGCGACGAATGAAAGGACGGACAGTTCCGTCTCGAGCAGCAAGTCGAGCCGGAGGGAGACGGTGTCGTCCTCGAATAGCTTTTTCATCCGTATCTCGTAACCGACTCGGAAGGAGATGCATTAGAATTGAAACAACGAGATGCGAGCACGCACCCAAGAGATGGATGACTCTCCTTCTTTGCAGGGCGGACGCCATCGAGCAGATGACACCCTGCTATTCACGCGAACAGCTCGTTGACACGAGGGACTCAAGCCCGGGCCCCTTGACAAGAGAGCGCATCGGATCACGTATACGCTCTCTCCTTCCTCCATTGCCCTGGAGCTTGTGATCCTGAGCCCGGGGTCGAGCCCGCCACGACAGGAATCCGTGTATCCGACGGAATATGGACTCCGACACCACAAGCTCAAGATCATCTGTCTGGATTGGCTCCCCGAAATATCGCGCGTGCAGCGATAAAATATACCCAACTCTTGAGTGGAGAACAACTTTCGATGATAGGGCGAAAGAACCGATAAATTTAATCAACGGCCACGAGCATTCCACAGGTTCTCCCAATCATTCCTCAGCCAGCTTCAGGAGCCGAAGCTGGGTGTGATTGCGACCGACAGATCATCTTAAATCTTCTTGGTGTCAAGTTTCAAGTACCTATCGAGAACATGGGAGTAGATTCACACATTGTACATCAACTTTGGTTTTGGGATCCTGAGCTCGATCCCTCCAAAATTTCGCTCTCCGTATCGTCGAAATCGTCGAGGGGCCTGCAGAAGAACTCTATGCAGTAGTCGAAGCCCGCCTCGTTCTTCATGAGGAACTGCGAACTCATTACACCCTGGGGTGAAAGTCGCACCGAAGCATTGTCGGAAAAACTGAGGGCCTTCTGGGTAGCTCGAAGGATCTTCATGTTGTACTTCACTTCCTGGTTCTGTTTACTTTCGAAGAGAACGATCCCGTCCGAGGTTTTTCCGATCTCAATTCTCATCGTGTCGGTGGCAAGCGAGACCTTCTCGCTTGACATTTCCAGCTTGAGCATCGATGCTGTCTGATCCATTTCAGCCCAAATCTCTTTGAGCAGCTCGGACGAGAACAGTATCCTGTTCGAAACGTCGTCCATAGTTTCCAGTTCGATCGGATCGTCGCATTGGAAAGTGTAGAACTCTGCCTCGCTGAATATCCCGCTCTCTTCAACGAACAATACAAATGTGTTGTCCTTCCCCGGGTATACGATCTTAACGGTCGAAGTTGCCCAGGATGCGTTGAAGAGATTGAGACAGTGCTCGAGATGGTCGAGAGAGACTTCGAATGACACCTCCTCACAGCTCTCGCCGTTCTTGAAGTCGTACTGCTTGAAGAGTTGCTTCTGCAGAAATCCCACAGCCTGGATCCATTTGTCTTCTTCGGAAATGAATTTGATGCCCTCCGGACTGATTTCGAGGGTGGCCCGTTTTTTTCGGAGCCGTACCGCTTTGATGACGTTCAGAAGGACTTTCGGACAATCGAGTATCGCTTCAAGCACGAATTCCTCGCCGCACTCGCTCATTGGGAAATTCGGGGGGAATTTCACTTGGCGCGTTCCAATGTGTACGCCGCCGCCGCTGCAGACAACAAGTCAGATGACGTAGGGAGGGACGTACCACCGCTTCTACCGTTGTGAAAAAACATCGTGAAGGGTCACAGGATCATCGGATCCGAGCGATCTAGAAACTCACCTTGATCCGCAATCGACTTCGGCACTTCCACAAACTCTATCGGGCGCGCATGTCCCCCGCAATCGACCAAGAAACACCGAGACGAGCTCGCGCGCGACCTCTCACCAAATCAGCTTGGGTACTTATGCGGCAGCCTCCCACCAGTCCACCATTCGGTTTGTTTACGGTTTAGACCGCTGTTTCAGCGAATGTCGTCTAGCGCTAAGTCTCGGAACCTTAAGCTAAATCACGGAGTCCGGATCGTGCTAGGCCCTTCTAGTGAAGGTCAGGGTGCTCCAATTTGAAGGAGCGCTCGAAGAAAGCACGAACAGCTCCTGAAATCAGGCAGACCGAGGTCTCACTTCCGTATAGTTCAGACCACCCGACCCGATACCTATCCCTCTACGGAAATTGAGTCCTTTCGGGTGGCTGGAATATCTCACATCACAACAGTTCAACGGCCGTTCTTATCGGGGGAGAGAGATCGAGAACGGCCTCCTGGATCGCGGAGAAGGATCAAGCGCAGCGCGAATGACATGGAATTGTCGGATTCCAGCTTGAGGCCGTGTGCCATGTCCCGTCTGTTGTACGCTCCTTGGGAGTTATTCTTAATTGAAGGCGTGTCCTTGCATCAGCGAGGGCACGGACCTCATCAATCAGGTTATCGGCTCGATAAGAGCTGGCCGTACTTCGAGACGGCTGCGAGAAAGGAGTGCCCAAATCCTCCTTCCAAAGCTCTCCCCTGTTCCTCGGACACGGCGAAAAGCCGAGTTCTTGAGAGTCGTCCTCGGAGAGTCATTCCGTTTTTGACTTGCTCATGTCAGCCGCTTGTTCCCTAGCAATTCTGCATATGCGCCCTTTCGTAATGATCAACTTCACCTCGAGCGCAGTACAGTCTTCTGAATTGATGACCGTCTCGCCGTGATGGTGCCTTCCTCGTTTGAAGGCTTGGGAGCGAATCGCAGTCGCTTCAATGCTTCGGGAAGACTTCCCAGGAACGCGCTCCCAGAGGCCGGAATCGACCATCTCCTTGGTATCGTCGACGGAGGAGGACGCTATGCTCCGTCTCGAGTCCTGTTGGCACATCATGGTATGCGATGCGTTGCGGTCGGTGATTTCGGTCGAGCGCGCCACTGGCCACTGTGAATCCACGAATCGAGCCGCTGTAAAGGTCATCGACTCCCTGGGTCGGCTTATGATTCGTGTGGAATTCAAAGGCGGAACTTGTTGCGGCACCCCAATCAAGCACGAAAATGTGCGGTAGAAGATCCCCGAGAGGTCTAGCTGTAGGTCTCGCTCTGGAGTTGACTTTCCAGCGGGGCATACTCGAACTTCAGCCAAGATCAAGCCCCCGACAAAGCGGGAGACAAGGCGCCACTATGGGTCGCCAAAGGTTCCTCCGAGTTTTTTGCGCCAGAACTTTCAAACGCAAAATGCCCTCCATCCGTCACGTCGTCTGCTAGCGCTGATGACATTGATCTCCCTGAGAAGTGTTGTTTTCTGTCGCCGAAGATTCGCCGATTCATTCCGTGTGTAAATTACCCGAATTACCTGTAAGCTGCTTAATCGAATGCCAGACTCTCGTACGTGAGGGTCTCTCCAATCCTGACGAGGCCCTCATCAGTCCACCAAGGAGTATCGCGGACTTTCAGCCGATGGCGGAGGTGTTTTCTGTCAGTCCAGTCGTCGATCTTGTTATGAATTCGATCTAAATGAATGTACTCGTAATTTGTTCCAGATACAATGCAGAATCCCCTGAAAGAGACTGGCGAGTATGGAGCCCATGAAGTTCTCAAACATGGGTGAGTGAAGCTGTGCATGAGAATCCGACATGAGAAGGGGCTGAAGACGCTACGGAAGATCCCATGGTTCGGTAGAATTTCCCCACATCAGTTGACGATGACGATCATCGTTTGGGGTGGTGGAAGGTTATGTCTGGAGGAATGGAAATTGCATCTCACTCAAGTGCACTCTTCGATGCTCATCGAGGAAATCGCTCATCGGTGACGTCTGAGGCTATTTACTGGGCTTCTTTCCCACGAAGAGGACGGAGATTATCTTGGGGTGAATTCAGATGGTCTCAGAGATCGGTTCGATTGGAGGAGATCCTCAGTGAGAGTCGCGAGAATCCCTTTATCGTGGACGTCAGCTGCACGATTTTTTTCCTCGGAACGAGGATGCCCCTGAGCTCGGCTGTGCTGCTCGGCAGATGATTGCAGATGGTATTCCCAGGATTATCCCTAAAGCTCTCGTCTGTTCCTCCGCAGTCACGTCAACGTCAAAGAGAGCCTGGAGATGGGTCATCCCCTGGAGCTGAGCGAGCGGAATTACGCCCAAAACGAGTTTCAGAGAAGTCTGAGGACGATGCGAACTCTCCAGGGCTTGCACGCCCCGCTCAAGTGAGCCTTACTTGGCGTTCATATAGAGCTCCGGCGCATGCGATGGAATTCGATGCGCAATTAGCTTATGCAAACACAGAAACGACTTATATAATCAATCAGCAATGACGACTATTGAGCCGTATTAATAGTTTTCTTTGATGATCTAGAATTGTCGCTGAGCTCCGAGCATGCAAAACGGTCGGACGCTTGCCATGTCTCCCCTCTTCGAATCTGATGAGGGACACGCTGTTAGGCAATGACGACGTTCTCACGTTCGACGATGTTTATAATGGTAAGCAACTCAGCATAAATCGGCTCTACCGTAAGGACGGAATACCCTCTTACGTGCCGACATGAATAGGGCGAACCTTGTCTGACGGTCTCTTCCATCGCTTTACAGATCCGGAGAGGAGTGAAGAAATTCGTCCAGCCTTCGCGGTTATGGCGAAAGCAAACTGGACTGGGTTCTAGAGGAGGCAGAATAAAGGGTTCATATTCTTATTGAAACACACTGATCGATCGAGTCTCTCTCAGAGGTCCGGGAAACCAAGGAAAATTGAGTCACCGAAGAAGTCGCAGAACATATCTGTGAATTTCGCCGTCGAGCCTTCTGAGCTTCGAGGGTTCTCTTACGAAGGAATCTGCCGGTTCTGGGGAGATTTCGCACTTGACGCGCTAGCGGGAGCTTCGGGCTCCCTAGCTCCAGGCACTACATTATGTTTCCTATCTCTGGATCTTCAACTCGTTCTTCCGCTTCTTCCTCGCCGGGGAAGGCATCGAAGGTTCATGCGGCATTCGGGCCACGGGTTTGCGGGCCCCGTAGGTATTTTTAGTATTGGCTGAAGAATTCCATCCAAGAGCGACAGCCCCGAGAAGCTTCTCTCCTGCGGAGGAAATCCTCCGACGAATATCGCGAATGTCCCTCCGGCGATGAGCGATAAGGAAAGCCATTTCTGCGGGAGTTGTGTGCCAAAGTTCTTTCCAGCTCCCCTAGTGCAGCTTCGGACACCGTGACTTTGCTTGATTGTCGCCGAAATATTCGTGCCAATGATCGCCGAGGCAGAGGGCTCCCTCAGAGACGCGTGCTGTTCCCCTTGGCTACGAGGTCCCCCTCATTCAATCGCTGGCTCGATCGCTGGCACAAAACAGCCCGATTCTCTGTTGTCTACCATGTTCCCACTTATCGGGGTGGGTCGGTGTCTGCCTTTGAGCCTGCGAGAGTTTAGAACAGCCGTTGGGTCCCCGCCGCCGTAGTTCTCGTAGAAGCACTCCCAGCAGCAACAGCTATAGACGAGAGCTGGTTGTCCCTCTCTCCAACGTCATCGTGGCAGCAGCAGGAGAAGATGACTGGCACGAGCGGCAATTGTACCTGAGATCGAGTGATCGGTATGCATGTACAGAAGGCCGCGCAGAACGACAACATGATCTGGTCGCCGTCTCTCAAAAGCATGACATTAGCAGTTAGCCGCGAGGCAGCGTCACCTGGTGGCTGGCGCCATTGGTCGACCGCCGCGATGGCAGCGCCCTCAAACAAATAGCGGGGACGCCGTATTTGAAATCGCGGGAGCTGTCGTCATCACCAGGAAACTCTATCATCGGCTCAGTGAGCAAGGCTACTTCAGTGGCGGGATTCAACTCGGAATCGGGTGAGTTTCGATCAGAAAATTCCCTCTGCCGGATTTCGGTGGCGGGATGTGAGTGTCGGCCGGGCGAAGGTATCTGGAGATCTGCGCGGAAAAATTCTCCGTCAGAGTCCTCTAACGGAAACTTGGAAGGCGGGCTAACGGTCATCGCTGTCGTCGAACCTGCGAAAAACGCGGGGTTTGGCTGACAGCCGATTTCTCGCGCGTACGTTCTTCTTGCTCTTGCGGTGTTCTCCTCCTTAGACGTCAGGAATCGTCATGTATCGGGAATCCCGCCGTATTCGTAGCTTCAGCTCTTCAGTGGGCCGAGTACGACACGGTCGATGGAGAAAGCCCGCGCTTCCCGCAGCGACGTCAACTCGGCGCTCAATTCGAAAGGCTGCTTCTGATCTCAAGGTATTCGTAGCCTTGCCCGGGGACTTGTGAACGATCTCAGATGGAGTTCGATGCTCGGAAGTGCAGGACCTCTGGCGCCTTCCCGTCACCGCCCTGGTCTTACGGCAGGGCCCATGATGGGAGTTGGATGGGGGATTGACTCCCTGTTCCAAGAGCATTGCCGCGACGGTCCGGTCCAGTGGAATGGATACATTGTTTTTGACTTACTCGCAGGTTCCACTTGGGCGAGGTGGAAACGTGAGCGTCTATTCTGGCTTAATTAGCCACCCTGGCGGCCGTTAAACATTGACATGCATGACCTCACACAAGTGGGTCCGTTGAACAACATTTCTGAGCGACGCCCTCAGATTTTCAGGAGTTTCTGAGGGATCGCGCAGTGAAGCACAGTCGAGCGCGAAGTCGGCTCAGTCAAGTATACCTTCTGAAGTTCGTGCGGCCGAGAATGAAGATGCCTCTCGGAGAAGTCACAATGGGTGCTTGTTGAGAATCGAGTGCGACTCTTTCTTAGTACAGCCTCAGTGAGATTCCTGATCGTTCGGTTCAGTAGTCGACCAGCTTGAGTCATATCGGCTTCAGATAACGCATTATCGCGGATCTCTTTTTTTCGTGTTGGTTACGCCGAGTTCTCGTCCGGCGTTATGTACCTCATTTTGTCTCACGACTTCACTCGCAGTCAAGCATGGAATTCGCGATGTTCGGAAACCGTTGACTCAATCGGCTGGAGGGATGTAGTTCGTGAAATTATTGAACTCGCGATCCCCATCATGCCTTCTCTCCTACGTGTGGGACGGGGATTGAATCAGTGAGGCCTTCTGCTCCGTAAGATGATCTGGCGGCGTACGTCTAATCTGACAACGATTTTTCCCTTTCAGAAATCCATTTGAAGGAGAGAACACTGCAAAAACCGGTCCCGATGGCGGTAAGTCGTCTGCTCTGCTCTTCGCGCTCCCGTCCGGGACAATTTCATCTTCACACAATCCATTTCTGAGAGGATAGAAGATATCGTTTGGGGAGCGGAAAATACGTGGATCCCGAATGTTCAAATATAGTCCTGAAAATTGACATCTGAATGACTTCACAGAAATCGCAGAGTCCCGCGAAGCCTCGCGGCCGTCCGAAGTCGAAAAGTGAGCCGAAGGTTGAGAAGGAGCGCTCCAAATCTCGGGGTAGACAGAAGTCGCGAGGTCGCAGCCCCACACCGAAGGCACCCAAGGCGAGGTAAGCCTGAACGGAAACGTCGGAATGTTCCTGATGTTTGGGATGAACGCGCTACGCTAGTCGAATCGGTCGCTCAACTCTCTGAAGAAGCATCCCACCTGTTTCACCCTTGCGGCTCGTTGGCGAGTCTTGATTTCCGGAAGCTATCTTGGGAACCGTCTCGTGTCGGGGCTTCCCCGGTGCCTAGCTATACACGCGACCTGGGCGCTCGTGACTGACATCATTCTCAGAAGCCTTTCGCGGGCTTGATGTGCGGAGAATCTTGACGAAGTTCTGGTGCTTAGGGCGGAGGACAGGGGCGCGTCGGATTTCAGAGGGTAAACCTTTGCGCGAGGGAAAAAAATCCGAGACCTTCTTAGGAAGTCTGCTCCAGAAGTTCGATGACTGGCTTTGTGATGGCCGTCCACGGTGTAAATCTTGCGACTCTGGAAGTCCGCCATGAAGTTTTCGCTGCAGACTTGGCGGGAGGCTCGGTATCGTCCCTGTCGATGTGATACGTCTCTCTTCCGAATTGGGTCATGCCATCACGCACAATGCGTCTCTCTCCTGTTACGAGACGAAAGGTTCCTGCCTCAAGAAGGACTGCCCTTCATCGCAGTGCAGAGTACAGATACGAGGAAACCCGGGGCCTTTTCCGATGAAGTTCTTGATTACGCAATAATCTGCTGCCGGACATTATCATGGACATCGGTCTTCCCCATACGAATCGTTCGATGTTCACAATAGAGAAAATCCTGCTTGAGCTAGGTGTGAGATCCGTGCCTGCGTGGTGTTCTTCCTCGACGTTCCCCGACTGAGTTGTCTGCTTATATGTAATCGGTGATCCTTGCGGCGATGCTTGCTTTTACTGGGTTAAAATTAGGTTCCCATACAAGTCGACCTTTCATCTCTTGATTTTCATTTTCCTTGATTTTCGCATGTCTTATTTCAGAAAAAACAGTGCGAAGCGCTCGGCATCCAGACCTCGGTCGAGGGCGAGATCCCAGTCGAGAAAGTCTGAACCGAAGCCTCGATCAAGGTATTTCCACGTCGATACCCCGCTCTGAGAACATGCTACATGCGTACTTTTTTTTCTGGCGGATTTCTGAGCGACGTTCATATCTTGAGGACCAGTCACGTTTTTCTCTGCGATTGGTCTCTCAGACCGGAATCCTGCGACGCTCCCCCTACCCCTGTACAGAGATCGAATTTCTTCCCTTCCAGGTCTTCCTCGCGAGCGTCTCAAGCGGCCGCGAAAAAAGCCGCCACCCCCGACAAGAAGGTTGAGGTCCCATCGACACGACCTCGACGAACCATCGCAGCCCGCGAAGCCGCGAAGGGGAAAACCGTTGTCGACGGTCCCGCGGATAAACGGCACGAGAAGAAAAGGTTGACGGTAGCTGAGCTCTGCAAGAAGGCGATCAGCGGTGTCAAGAACTTCGGATATCGCCGAACTCTTCTCGCGGTCTTCTGGTTGACGGTGCTCCCTGCGTATGTGGTCCTCCTCCATCTTCTCTGCACCAGAGAACGTTGCTATCCTCGTTGGAACATAATTGTGCCCTCGCATTTGCGCACGTACTTCGACCCGTATTTCATCGGACACGGGCTTGCATCCGTTGCCCTGGTCGCTTTCTTCTCGGCCATTCCCCTGGGCTCTGTTGTGAACGGATTCGGTTACCGACGGGCAATCTACAAGTACCGATCGAATGGCCTCCTCACCTTGATTCTCACCTTCGGCGCATATTTCTTGGCAACTCATTTCCTCTCGGTGCCGCACGCGTACGTTCTACAGAGCAGCCGGTTCAAGAGCGTTTGCGCGATGACCCTCGTTTCTCTCGTCTACGCGACGATCCTGTACGTCAAACCGTTTGTGATCAAAGACCAGCATGTCAACCACGGATCTCTGTGCTGTTCGCCAACCTCCGACAACTTCGTCCACGACTTCGTCCACGGACGTGAGGTCGCTCCGAAAATCGGCCAGACCTACGACCTCTGCCTGATCCTCTTACGTACCACGAACTTCCTCTGGGCGGCGAGTATTTACTCAGCTGTCCACATCTCGAGAAATGAGGGCGCTCTAAACTACAATGTGCTCTTCGTCGCTCTGGTCCAGGCGATCTACGTCCTGCTCGGCTCGTACAACGAAATCCATATCTTGAAATCCGCTTTCATCAATCAAGGTGTTGGATTTCTGACGACGTTCATCTGCCTGGTCCTCACTCCCATCTGCGCAACCCTTCCCCTCCGGTACCTGCTCGACGTTAAACCCAGACCCGAGTACCACGTAGCCGTTTACGTCGCCTTGTCGGTGGCGTTCCTCATTGGATTGTTCCTGATCCACCACACTAACTACATCAAGTACCAGAACGCTCGCTCCGGAGGCAAGAAGGTGCTCCGCACTGGAGCCTTCGCCTACGTTCGCCATCCGAACTACTTGGGTGAATTGATCTGCGCCGCTTGCTGGACGCTGTTGTGCGGTCCCGCTGTGCTGCCGTGGGCTCATTTCATCTACCTGGTCATGCTCATCGGCTGTCGAAGTCGCTTGTTGGAAAAGAACACCAACTACGAGTACAAACAATATGCGGATCAGGTCCGATCTCGCATCGTCCCGTTCGTCTACTAAACTTTACATAGCCGATGGGTTTGAAAGGAAGGAAATGCCTCAAAGGTCGACATCAGACGATTATCGCTTGTCCCGATCGCGCTTCTCGGTGTACATACGAAGCGTGAGCCTGGGACAATGTTTGAAATTTTTTCGCAATCCCCCTCGGACTAGGTGGGTGGCCGCCCGCCTTTCTAAATGGTGGTCGGCAGCCATTTCTGAACATCTTCGTATCTCATTGTACACAACTCATCGACCGCGAAGCATACAATCTGAATCATGACAGATTTCACTCCGGACCCCGGAGACGAATCTATGGAAAACAGACCGGAGCCCACTGATTGGAAGCGGATCATTGAGTTCCCGCTCTCGGAAACGAAAGAGAACATTCGTTTCTGTGCAAAGATGACTCGCTCATAGTGGTCGTGTTGTTCAAGATGTTCGTCTGCGGCGGTTTCGGTAAAAAAAAACTGTGCGAAAACGGACGAGCGTCCGTTCATACAACTGGAACCCACTTTAGACAGCATGCTTGATCCATGGAGTTACTTTATGGAGAGAAAGAGTTTTCGGTATGGAGTAAGTAGGCCACAGACATATATAAATACATATATACTTTCAGATATGTGTAATTGTCATTGCAGCGCGTACGTTGTTGAGTGCTGGATGGATGGTCGGTCGATCGGGAGACAACTCCCAAATCATTGAATTTCGAACGATTGAATTTGCTGTCGGAATGAAATGACGCAATCGTTCCCTCACATCAAGCTATTCATTCAGCAGCCTCATTCAACGGAACAGAACCTCACATCATTGTGAACGGTAGTCGGGAGATAGAATATATCACAGATCACAGGATAGTCCAACCACTGACGCGGAGTCCTCTCTTGGTCAACCGATTTGTAAAAAAAAGGACAACGAAAGAGATTTTTGGAACCAATCAGTAATAAATAAAGACATTTTCTCGATAAGGCTTTTTGGTTTTGGTGCGTCCGGTACAGATTAGCGGGTGATTCTAGAGAGGGGAACAGCCGGAAACTTCCGCGATTTTCCGACTAAATTGAGACTTGAAGCTTGGGAAAGTTTCTTATGGAATCTCGTGATTGAAGGGGCAAACGCGACGATTTATTTCATCATTCCCCGTTCTACTCCACCGCCGTCTCGCAAGCAGTATCACTTTTACCCGAAGATCGAAACAGTTGCATATGTCCCAACGAGTACTCCTTAGGACTTCAGGAGCGTGTTGGAGCCGAAACATTCATCCTTTCTCCCCTGACGGACATCCCCAACCCGATCGGATGGAGGGATCCCAGAATCCTGAGGTACAGAGACTCAAGATTAGAGATTTTCAGCCTGCGCCGAGCTCAACTAGACGTGATGACTTCAATCGCGGCGTAACAGGTTTGCGACACGGTGCTTGGAAGTTTCATGACTTAGCTCGGGAAACTTCTGTCAGAGTCGCGCGAACGGAATTTCTGCCTCATTCATGAATCATGATTCATGATACTCGCAGTATCCATAAAACGAACCGAAGTCCGAGAGCGGGACGAGTCGTAAGTCGTAGGTTTCGTTTCGCGGGAGAAGTCGAACGAGTATCTAATCCCCACCGCTCGTGAGTACACCTGTTTGTGAATACAAATCCCGGTCTGACATTTTCCCTTCCATCGCCCGTTCAGTACCCATCCACCAACCCGAACGACAGCCATCGTCGACTCGACGGCCGCATTGTCGTCTCAGCGGTTCGAGATGAGGGCGTTCGCCTCAGATCCGTCGTGGACCGTAACATAATAGGTGCTGGGGCGTCGGTTTAGTCTCGGTTGCCCCTCGCCTTCGGCATCACCCCAGATGGCAAGCCGCCGACAGAAGCGGACGCGACGACCGGCGAGCCGTTTTCTTGCCGTTGCCGCCGGGAGAGGTGTGCATTCAAGAACACGTTACGTTCGAATTTCCAAGCGTCGTCGGCGAAACGTACTCTCCCCGTTCAGCCCTTTCCCCCATCACAACTCTCTCGCCGCAACTGAACCAGCGCGGTACCGGCAGCAGCGGCGGCGGCGGCGGCTGCGCACCGGGTCTCCTCTCACAACAACAGGCAACGGATCCAACGGTGTGGCGGCGGCGTCAGCAGCGGTGGCGGCGACATCTTGCCCTCTTCCCAAGAACCCTCAGACCGAGGTTTTGTGAGGCTGCGCGCGCATAACTGAGCCGGTTCGCAGCGCCCTCTACGCCTGGTGACAGCAGCCCAGGCTGAGCAGCAGCAACGTTGGGGTAGGAAGAAGCGGCGAAGGCATCCGCCGTTGTTCCAGTACAGTGTGTGGAGAAGATATTTCAACCCGGGGTTCTACTTAGGTTTTGGGCTCGGAAACCGTGTTGAAACATAAGTGTAGTGGGCTCACAGTGATCTCGTTACGTGCGGCGGAACGCAGCTGCTTCGGTCGACTGTTTATCAAGTGTTGTGTTCAGTGATCGTCGGATACATACACACCACTCGCAGAGACAGCCCGCAGGAGCACCACCGCCAGCGTACGGACAGACAGAGCACACCACTCTGTGAGCATCCGGATCAGCGAACGCTCTGGTGAGTACACCTGCCGTGGACGCACCGGTCGCGGTGCACGGATAGCGCGGCCCTTGCGCAAAAGTTCCCACCGCACAACTCCGGACTCGGACCGCTCCAATGGCGAACCGTCAGCGGTAGACTCCGCGCTGATAGCGGCGCTCCGCTTCGGAGCCTCGGTGCGGGCTCGGGAGTCGATTTGACTCCGGTTGGGGGAACCTGTACGTAAGAGGGATTTCAAGCGGACGATTTTCCGTCGGAATCGGCGAGAAAACTCCGAACGTCTCGGCTAGCTACGGAACTCGTGGCTGCACTCCGGTTAGGACTCGCTCAGGGGTGGTGGTCGACGGCTGCGTACGCTTGTCCGCGAGGTGCTCGTGAGCGTGTGCGGAAAGCGTTTTCGTGTCGGATCTTTGCACTTATCGACTCTGATACGGTTTTTCGTCGAATTCGATGCCGGTTCGCGGCACTGGACGCGACTTTGAAACACGGCGTGAAATCCATGCCAGTCACCGAACCAAATGGACGAGCGAGTCGCCGAGCGAGCCGACCAACCAGCAGCGAATCCGTCCGACAGGCAGACACAGCCTGCCCGGTCAGCGAGCGGACCCGGTGGTTGTTGTTGTAACGATCCATCGGGACAACGACAAATGCATCCTTCCTGATTTCGGTGGGGTTTCAGAAGTTGATCGGGTCGAGCTGTTCCGAAGAAAGATGTTTCGTGAGGACCCCCAGTAGGCGAGATGCGGAGAAAAGCTCCCCGGCACGGATTTGCGGGCGGAGTGCGGGTGCAACCGCGATGCAGCCCGGAGGAGCTCTCTGCTTTCACATCACCGTGAACAATCGGAATATTTAACGGAATTCGGCGCATTTTCAATCGGCCTGCGAGTCCTTCAATCCGACCTGCAGTTCCCTCGGATCGATCGAGAATGGCGAGAAAATACGTCCTGCGGACGTCAAGTGATCCGGGAACCTGATCTTTGGCGGGGGAAGCCATTGGAGATCTGCGCTCCGTATTTGAGAATTTCGCGGCACGTCTCGATGCCAGACGCGGAATCGAGGGACGTTATCTGAGCGCGCCCCGAATAGCGTGGGAGATGTCCCATTCACTTTTTTCTGTCTGGAATTGATCCGATTAGAGTGGTGCTTGAGATCTGTAGTGGGTTTCCGATTACTTCTGTGCTGCTGAACCCTCGCGTCTGGCGGGAAACAGCTCGCTAGAAAAATCGGTGAGATTTTAATCTCGGTCCTCGAGAAGTTCTACCAACCTTATCGTCAAACTTCCGAATCTCCTCGACGAGGTCTCGCAGAACAGAGCGAGAAGTTCGCGCAATTAGTTCCGTTTGTAGCGGAAATTAGGTCGGCTGTCGCTTGAGTCGACTAATTCACGATTGTCGAGAACAGAAGGAGCTCATATACTCCGGCGGATACCTCTAGAAGGAGACGCGATGCTTTGGAATTATTGCCGAATGCCTGGCCGAGAGCGGAGGAGGCATCGATACCTGCAGTGCCTCTCGAATATTCAACGAAATCGAACGTCGTCGATCGATCAATCATATCAGTAGAAGCCCCCACTATCTTCCAGCACGGCAATCGCAACGCGGAGCGGTGCCGACGTGTGACTAGCAAACATGCCACTGACCTTTGCCAATCGTTTATCCTCTGAATTAATCGGATCTTGAACTTTCTCACAATCGAGGGTTTCTCGTGCTCCAGGCGCCGACTCCACACCCCTGTGGCGGCGATCCGGACGTCGTCGAATCGGAATCGGCTTAAGGACTGGTGTTGACGAAGAGTATGCAGAATAGCGTACAAGTGTTTGCTTGAGAGCGAGATTAAATAATTATGGCCCATCTGGTGCGTCGTGGTGTTTTCTATTGCCTGGCCCACCCTTTCGGGACCGGCTGAAGTTTTTGGGCGAGCTTCGTGATACCGAGTCGGCATTGAAACAGGGGCGTGGGAATTTCTCTAACTAGATGTACGATGGGAGAGAGCAATCGAGCAAAAGTGGTATGTCGCGGCAGCTTTGTACCGTTTAACAAGTGGACGATTTTTGTGACTGTCTCGCGAGCTCGAGAGAGATCGCTCCTCGTCCCCCTGCTCGCGGTGACCGCCGTGAGTTCCTCTTCATGGAATGAAGTCTCGCATGAGCTCTCGATGAAAATAGAACTTGCCTGATCGAGAAGCTCTTGCACTCCATGCGACCGACGCGTGAGCGGGTCCGATTACCGGTTTCCACATTCCTGTCTGATGATTGTGATGTCAATGTAGCGATGGGTCGGCCAAGCTCCAGCCGAAGCGACGGTGGGAGGGATCGAATTACCTAGTCCGGAATCGTTTCTATCCGTTGTACCGAGGGAACTCGGTCGTGGATTCCTCGATCGACGTGAGCTCAATCGTCGATTCGCTAACTACGAATATTCTTCGACCACACGGAGAAGTCAAGAGACGAAAATAAAAAATCGAAGGGGACAAGAAGGCCTTTAAAAGTCACTTGCTGGGTACCCCGTGTTTGCAGCTGTCAAGTGAAAGAGCGAAAGTGCCTCGTCGTAAAATGTGAGAATCTATTTTGAATCAGCAGCTATACAACATGCTCAAGACGGAGAACATTGAACGACTCTAGATTGCTCCTCTTTCCTCTCGATTTCGGTTTGTCTTCTATGCGCTGAGATTTACTTTCGCCTCGGTCTGTGTATCTGAGATGAAACATCGATTCGGAAGCTCTCGATTGACTCATGACGGAATCCCAATTATTATTACACGGTTCGATGAAACGAGCGTACTCGACGAGGACGCTTGAGAGAGTGGCAGAGGAAGCTCGGAGTCGGAACTCGACGATCAAGTCTGCTCGAGATTCGTCCACTGGAAGCCCTGCAAATCCTGATCGAGATCTGATTCGCTTCCTGCGGAGCTCACTCGCTGCTTCTCTCCGATGACGTAAATACGAGGATTCCAACTTCGTTTGCCATTCCGGCATTTAAACGAGTTCGGGAATCAGATTACGTCTGTGAGTATCATGTTCCGCCGCTTCGGTGCTGATGTCAACAATGTCAGCGCCGAGACCGCTATTCCCGAGGGATATCCGGAGGGGCACGGAATCCGGAGGGGAATTCGGTGGGGACGGCAGAGCATTGAAACTAAGCGAATCGAAGCCCCGAGGATGCTCTCGCAATCCTTCTCCCCATTGTGAATGAATCCATTGATTTGCGTCGCGGTCTTTGCGCTCACCGTGGATTCCTACTCTGATTTTCCGCTCGCCGGCACTCGAGAGTTTTTCATGAGCCTCGTTGCTCGAAACGGAATTTGGAAAGTCGACCGCGATGTCTCGGTGATAAACTTGAAGTCCGAAGCGAGTGATCTTAAAAGCGAAACGAATTGTACTTCCGCTCCGATTGATCAGAAGACGTCGATTCTTGGTCAGCCCGGGCTTACTCTGCTGCCCACATACATGCTTGTTGTCCAGGAAGACCAGATGTTGGAGCCATCACACGGACTGGCGATTTCGCACCGTAAGGGAAACACTCGACTTCGGGCCCATTGTATTGATATCTGTCTGCGTCGCGATAGAACGCCGCGATGAAAATGTACGTGTTGAGCCATGACGTCAAAAATATCCGCTGTTTCTTGTGGACGCGATTTGGCACACATGAAATAATGTAGTGGTTTAGGAGCCAGTCAGTTCCGGAGCAGCTACCCTCTCGGCGAGCGAAGGAGTCCCTCCGGCTCGTTTTGGATTTGTTCCTCCATCAATCTAATACTTTGCTCGTCATCCTTCCCGGGCAGATGGGGACGATGCTTCAGGACTGATTCCGCAGAACGTCCGTGCGTACGGCAGCTATGCGTGGAAAAACGCTAATATTCGAGGAGCCACCCGCTGCTCTTACTTCACCATGTCCCGAAGGCCTCTTGACAGATCGCGGGGCCACATTTGTTCCTGACCAGAATCTTTTTTGGCAGCTGCAGCATACGACCACACATAAGATGATTGTCAACCAACACGAATAGAGAGTCGAGTCCTGCGCGAATTAGCCGCTTCAGCCACAATCATTGGGATCGGGAAGCTCCCCAGCGACGAACGACGCTGACTGGAGGAAAGAAATACTATCTGTATGGCTAGCAGCGGAAACCGCTTTTGGCAACAGTTTTCCATCATGGACGGGCATCCAGCGGCTATCCGAGGAAAATTCTAGGGAAGCGTCGCGAAATTATGTTCGTTGACAGCCATTGTCCTTCATTGAAAGATGGATCGCTTGAAACGGCGGCGTGCGTTGCTGGACGTTACGTTAGCCGGCTAGTCAGAGTTGGAAATATTGGTCGCGATTAAGCATGATCCCATAGGGGCGTGTTCGCTCGATAATATCAGGAGAACGGCGTCGAGAGTGGGCATCGAGATCGAAAGAGTCCAAGTCGGACGGAGACGCGAAGTCGCACGAGTCGCGGTAGGATTCGTTCTGCAACTCTACTGAATTAGCATTCCCATCGACGGGAGTTGTTTGCGCAGAGAATCCGAGTGCTGCCCTCGCGACGGCCTTGCGAACAGCGCTATCAAGTGTTAGCTCACATGAAATACGAGCCCTACGATGAATCGTCGGAACGCGAACTCGCGCCGGGACTCACTTACTCCGACCGAATACTTTCGGCAATCACTCCAGATAATAGAGTTAGAGCTCCAACTGCATCGGGAACGTTCTACCGCGACGTGGATAGCGTCATGTCGAGCCAGGAGACGAGTTCTCCGGCGGCTCGAAGCGCAGGCGCGATCGTTCTCCCGGGGCCCCGGAGCAATCAGGTATTGCAGGGTTGCGGGGAGGCGAAAAAGCAAAAAAAAGGACGGTCGGGCGCAGCTTCGGTGATGGCACCTGGATCCGGGAATTTCGGTCTGTTTCTTACCGTGCTCGCCAACTCGATGTGTCCGCTCCGAATGTTAGATTGCTCTCCGAGAAATTCTCCGTCCTCGGCGAGAATCAGGAGCAGTCCGACCAATGGCCGACTGCGTAGGACCGTCTACGCGGCGCCTCGGAGGGCTTTCCGGTCTTGCAAACGGCTTTTAATGCTTGAATGAGTTGCACATGCTTGCACCGATCCCTTCCCCGTAACTCCGATGCCTCGTTTCGGAAGCATTCACGTTGCCTCACTGTTACGCCAAGAGGTGTACGTTTTGGCTCGAGTCCTCCACGCTCTCCGGCCCCTCTGTCTTTCGCTCTTCGACGGTCGGGGAGGGAGGGGGTCATCATTTCCTATCGCTCCGAAAGGCAACGGGAAGCCCATGATGCCGCTCTCGATGGGTCCGTGAATCGGCTTCGTAGGTGGCGCCGACGGCGTGTAGTTAAGACGAAATGCTACGTGACCTTTTCGTGGAACAGAAGTTCCGAAGGAAGATGTTAGTTATCTCGCGAGCCATATTTCTCAACGCTGTCTAAGCTCGTCGTCATCACAGGTGGTATTGGCCGTCGCTGGTGGCGGTGTATGGCTTAGTAGACATCATTGTGGTCGTTCACTTCGGAATGACTCAGCGCTTCCCAGAGACAAGATGTTCGCTGAGAACTGCTGTTCCGAAGAAAAGCAGAAGAAACATCAGTCCACTCTTTTGCCCGCGTGCCAGACTGGAAACGAGTCGTTATCTCAGGGGCATTTGACTCTACAAACATGAGAGAGTCGTTCCATTCAATCGACGTCGCGTCGTTTCGCTCCGGGAAGAGCTTCTCGGAGACTGGAACGTGGGAAAGGGAAACTCGATCCCATTCGCGAGGGATCAGAGCAGAACTGAAGGATCAGACACCTGGCTCCCCATCCACTTGCGAGAACTTGGGCGGATCGGGTGCCGGCATCCAGCGGGTGTGGTCTGAGTAATAAGAGCCCTAATGCCGCCGATTCGTCATGGGTATTTCAGGTACCTATCTAATGGCGCATCTTGCAATTATGCAGAAATGCTTCACCGCGACGGATTATGGCTCCTCCCGTTGATTACGACAAGTCCTTGGTTATCATCGGAAGATGTTTCCAGTTGAAGTACCTGCATCACGAACGCATGATACGTCGGTCACAGTTGTTTGATGACGTAAACCACGTCATTACGTTTTGCAGAAGATCTTACGCAAAGCCGCAGCTCCCGCTCGATACGCGGAGAGTTTGTTTGCTGAAGACTCCTCGAGGTCGTGAATCAGAGTGGACTTTTTTCTTCTGAATTATGATTCCTCGCGCTGGAGCCTTGCGGAAGGCTGACTGAGCTGTGGGATTCAGCATCGGAGGCAATCAGGCGGTGTATATTAGGCTCTACGGAGCTCGCGTCGCGTCTCGGTGGATCAGGAGTTGGGCTTATTCGCCTCCCTCAGCTCTACGGGAGTGGTTTTCTCCAGTTGCCTCTGTTATGACTATGACTCTGTAGGTTGGGGACGCAACGCTCTCGGGAACATTTTTGGAAAGATGATTCCTGAAATTGCCGGCGCGTGGGCTCTTGGCTCCCGGGGACGGTCGAGGCATCTAGCGAATTACCGTAACGCTCAACTTTCGGTTGCCGTATCCTGCGAAGGCGTAGTCAGTCAGACATTCTTTCCGTTCGACTCGGGCTGCCGCTGGGAAGCCCCCGACAGGAGCCGGGCAGAACTCATTGCAGCGAGCTCGCGTAGCAACCGAGTATGTCCTCGGTGCTGCTGCTGCTGCCGTTAGAGTCTTCACTTATTTATTGAGTTGCGTCCGCCGGCTGCCGGCAGGGACGAGATGTCAGAGAAAAGATCCGCCGTGCCTGCCCCGATCGAGTTGCACTGCAAGCCTGAGCGAGTTAATCACAGAAACCGGAAACTGGCACGTCGAAAACGCTGCTGGGGAGTACGTTTCCAGGAACCGCTTATCCCATGTCAAGGCAAGAAGAGAAAAGTCCGACGTCTACGGTTTCACGTGGAATCGCAAACTTCGGTGGAGCAGAAATCGCGAGAAGTGAAATCCGATTTCCTTCCTGCCTCCGACGACGGATAGGTCCAACGTGAGTGCATAAGGTCGAAACCCCGGCCAGAAGAAAAACTGTCGACAGAAACGGCTGAAGCGCGACGCGCGGTTTCGCGTATGGGGTGGTCTTCGCTTCTTTTTATGGACGAAAATGAGAAGAAGAAGGAATCTTCAGCCGACAATCATCAGCGTGTGTGTTTACTTTTATCTTTTACGCTAAGCTGTTTTTCGAGACCGGGTGAAATTTAATCGGACGCCCTGCGGAGTTCCCGGTGCAAAAACCGGGAGGGAGTCGACGTTCGCCTCCCCCATCAAAACATGCCGCAAAATTGCGTACAGTTGCATTCCGAAAAAAAACGAAATTGTACCTAAATTAAAATGCCCTCCGTCTCGCCGTGTGCTGTGAGTCCCGGGGCTAGGTCGATGGGGAAAAAATCACAGAAGGGCTTTCGCTCCTGGAACATACAAAACTCATCTACCAAGACGTATGATGATTATGTACGATGGATTTTAAGGGTCGGCTCCGTCCCCGGAGGGGCGTAGAGGGCGTTATTTGTCCGTGTCTGTGTGCCTTTATGAGCAGATACAGGCGACATGGGCTAGCGCTAGCAGGGAGCCCAGCCCGAAGAAAAGATATGGTCGGCTCGTTTTGATTCACTTCGCGGGCTCCCGTCCGTCAGTCCAACGATCCTGCCTCTGCTCGGTTCGCCTGCACCCATAGTCGTCGTCGTCTTCTTGCAGAGACCGGCGCATCTCTCTTATCAGCCGCTCAGAGAATACCAGACCTCGGGGGTGCAGTTTCCCCGTGGGAAAGGAACGGGGCTCCTCCTTTCACTGCTTTCATGGTTTTTCTCGCTCCCCATCGTTTATTCGCTCATTCAGAATCAAGTAGAATCGCGTGGAAGCATCAAGAGTCGACTTCTTCGTCGAGCTATTAGTAGGAACGAGCTCGCGACATGTTTCTTTCAAAAGATGCGAATTCAACGAGCTCGGTCCGATTGAGCTCCAGGTCGGAAACGGGAGTCAAAACGTTGTCGGTGGGTGAAACGGAACGCCCCAAGAAGACGAGTCGAGAAGTCGAGGCCGCTGGCGGGCATGGTGCGCGCGTGTTTTATTTAGGGGTTAGCTATCAAACGATTGGAACCTCTGAAAGAATGGACGAAACAACGAACAAAGAACGCCGCTGCCGCTGCTGTGGTCTTCGGGGAGCGGTGCATTATGGACGACGACAGCCGTCCCGGGCGTTGCCGCTCATCGGAGAGAGGATTCAGACATGCGCAGATATTGATTAAAGAATCTCCATGATCCGAGACATTAATCGCAGTGTGACAATGTCGGCTGTGAATGGCTGAGATCAGGATCCCTGGGACCGCTCCGGAAGTGTCCGCGATGATTCGAATCCATTCACCAGCATTCGATCTTTTCCAGGGGGTCGCTCCGAAATCTTTGTCAGAATCGCGTATTTGCGGAATATCGATCTATTCCCACGGTTTTCGGAACAGACCGTGTCTTGCTGCTACTCTCTTCGGTTTATCCGGCGGTGATTCCCTTTTCCTGGTTTCCGATCCGGTACACCGATGGGATCGCTGCCTCTGAGGTGGCGCTATCTACTGCGTGCGGTTTTTGGCGTTTCTTTCGCGAAAACGAAATCTAGCTTTTTTCTTCTGTTGTTTTTCCCTGGATGCGACACGCATTCACTCGCTCGTAGCTGAAGTGGAAAAAAGACGAGATGAGGAGATTATCGGGCCCTACACTGCGCGTTCGCCGACGGAACTACCGCCTCCGTCCGTCGGCGTCGTCGTCGACACCAGCATCGGACTAGCAGGCAGCTCCGCTCCGCTGGGTTTTGGAGTTTTTTCCCTTTGGTTTTCAGAGATTCTATTTTCGGTCAGAAACCCAATGCTTCGACCGAAAGGGATCGAGGCAGACAGGCTGGCAGGGAGGCACGCATCCGCCGAGTGACTTGCTGACTTTTCGAGAGATTAGGTGGTATAAATCCTCTTGCTCCGAGGAACGCGAGAAATTGTTTCGTAAATCTTCTCCCCTAGGGAAAACTGGTCGGAGACAGGCTGGCAGGCTTTGGAGAACGGAAACACCTGAATTCCCTGTTATTCTCGAAATTCGTTTCCTCCCGCTTTTCTGGCATGCGAGATGGACTAAAATACCTCTAATTTGAGAATTTCCCTAGCCTCCCTCGATCTTGCCCGCAAATCAGGCGTGGGAATCGATGCCGGCGCGGCGTTCTGATGGCCCAATCAAGTCGAACTCGAATCGACAGAAATGGGATGAGTGAAATCGACGATTCCCAAGCGAAAGCCTTATTCTACCATTGCCCGGAATTTCCGTCGGCCGATCACCCCACGCGAGAAAAAGCCAAGTAATTCCAGTCTTCCCGGCTTCCATAGAATGGCTTCAGTCGCCCTCCCAAAAGTCGGTTCGGGATAGGCTTCCAACGGATTTATGCAGAACAACATAAAATCGCCCACCGGCCAGAACGTATGATAAAGGCCCCAGGACGGAGGCACCTGCGGATTAGGCGAACCAGAACCTGGGACACAAACGGCCACGTTTTTTCTTCAGTCGAGCCAACACTTGGTCCCACCGAGCGATCGACCATCCGTCCGCCGGCAGCCAATCCGACAGCTATTCAGACGGCAGATTTATGACAAGTTTCTCGTCGTCCCAGATGGTGCTTTCTGGGGTGGAGTTTGTGTGTGTTGTCCCTGCCATGAGCAAGTCGAATACGCACTCACTTGTTCACGGATAAATACCCTGGAAGATTGACACGGACAACGTATACATACGTCAGGCATTTTCTCCAATTTATCAGCAGGCGTCGGCCGAGAGCCATTCTGAGGCTCGCTGGCTCATAATTGATTGTTTCCGTGGTTGGCGCAGCCTGGACTGGCGACTGGTATTCGTGCGTTTTCCTGAATGATTGAAACTTTCACAACCCTTTCACAAACTCCAATCGGAATCCTACTAGAGGCTGGCATCGAGCTTGACATTTATCGACTCCTGAGTTCACGAATTCCGCGATTGACGAACGAGTCTGTTGCACTAGAACGCCGCGCCTTCCAACTATCTGGGAGCGACGAAGACTCGACGGCCGGCCGTGGCAGTACTTTGTCAATCAACTTATACGTATCCGCTTCTATAGTAATAGTATGTTCTCTCTGATGAATGGCCTACGGTCGCCACAGCATGGAGGCGACATCGCTCTCCCCGAGCGTCGATGATGATAACATGAATTCATCCTGCTCATGGACGACAAGCGATCGAAACGCGACATTTCCTGACTATTGACAACAATGTCACTAATCCATTTGCTGCCGCTACCGTGCCAGCCAGCGCCCGTTCACGGGTCAATCACAACATCATTGTGGACGCGAGACAAAACCAACAATTACATAGACTCGATCACAACCATCATCATCATCGACAGAGACGTGGTGGTTGTTATTATTGCCGTCGTCGTCTTGGACATTTCGGTCGTGGTGCTCGTCGGCTCGAACTGAACCCTGGACAGGATTCGCGACAATCAACTCATCGAATCGGGAACGACCGCATTTCGTACGCAACGAGTTCGTACGCCGAAGGCGCCCGTAATACATACGGAAGTTCGTGTCCGTCCGATTGGAAACACGTGTGTTTTGGTATCTGCGTCACCGAACGCTAGGATGACGCGTTTGCTTTGGTCAGGATATATTCCTATCACGTGAACTCCGAGTGAGCTGCAGCCTCCCCGGCATTTGGGCGATCGATCTGATGCCGCCAAGAGAGGGGATCACATCGCAAAATATCTCCGGAACTTTTCAATGGACCTTGACCGGAGCGAAGTCCGTACGCAGGTACGGCGCTACGCCTTCTCGGCTAGATGGACGGCGCGTCGATTCCGAATGCATGCCGTTGTTCGTCCCTTAATTATGATCAACTCTGCTGCGTTCGGCGCGACGAAGAGCAGGAGACATTAGCAGCGGTCGTGGTTTGCCTTCAGAGCGGAAAGTTCGACTCTCTTCGTTACGATTGTTCCGACGACGTGGTCCGTACATCGACCGTCTCTCGTCCGGATGCAGGAGGCAGAAGCTGTGAGCGAATGCGTGAGTTAGTGTCTCTGTTTCGAAAGACAGCCTATGCCGAACCGATGGCTAGGTACCTCAGTTGGAGGGGCCCCAGCCGGCGTGGGAGGGAGAGGATGTGAACGTTAGCCACTCAGCCATGCAGCATCCACCGTTGACGTGCCGCTGGGGTTTCGTATCGATGGGAAGAGAAGGTCGAGAAGAAAAAACACAGCAGCAGCGGCAGCGTATCCTATGTAGGTTCAAGCGTAGGCACCGAGAGAGAGATCGTCTAAAGAAAACAAACGGCGACCGAATTCACTGAACGCCTCGATCATTACCAGCAGCGTCGCTCGGTTTGCTGCTTCCAGATAAATGCGACCGAGCCGCGACAAAGAACTGCTGGATGCGGAACCGATGGCCAGTCCACGGGCTCTGCCGCCCAAGAATGAGTAGGAGATGAGAGAGACGGAACACCATCTAACGGTTCGGGCATCCGATTCTCTAGGGAACGCGCGGAAATCTGCTCCGATATGTGTTTTGCTTAGCGGTAGGCGGCAGCCGGATTACAGTTATGTGACCGCGCAGCGAAACATGCATTCCGACGCCAGGCGTTCGAGTAAAAACATGGCTGAGTGAGATTCGCGCGCCAATTTTCGGCGATTTTGAACGTTTGGGATCCTATTTCCAGTGGATGGATTCACGTGGTTCTGCCATCGATCGAGTGAATTTATTTCCCTCTATGATGCCGAACAAATTTGAGCTCTCAGCAGGGTCTAGGGCCATTCGAGATTATCCCAAAATCAAAGGATCCATAGAGCAGGTGAACTAAAGGAGAATCCTTGCGAAATGGATGAGTAGGTAGTTTTTCCAGTTGTCCGATCAATGGCGGTAGAGTATTGGAACTTTCGAGCAACCAGTCAAGAGTTCTGTTGCACTGTCGACTTTTTTCGCGAGCGAACTCGAAGATCTCGAAGGTGGACCTCGTCGGGAGTCCACGGGTAAACCGGTCAGACAGGTTGATCCAGAGATGAGCCTCCGGAGCTCGGCGTAAGGATCCTCGTTTGAGGGTGATCCCGAGTCATGATCCTCCGCGAGAAAATTTACACAAGCTATTTCGTGGGCTCACGAAAAATATTAGTTCAATCACCATTCGAGGAGTTGTCGTAGAAGCTCCTCGTTTCCTCAGGGTCGTCGTGGACCCCCTGTTCCGAGAAACAGCGGCCCTCAACGAGCTACGGGTGCTCCTTAAATGGCGCATGCCTCGATCGACTCGAAGAAGACGAGCAGTCGAAGGGGAAGAAAACGACGAATCGCGGGAAAAATGCGGACTGTTTGAACTCCCTTCATGTGAAGTGATCGTTCAAATCAACAGCAGGGCGTGATTTTGAGTGAGCGACGGACGAGCCCTGCCAAACTACCGGCCTTTTGCCCGTTCGGAAGCCGGTTGCTTCTCGCAGACACGAGCTCCGTGAAAGTTTCAATGTTTACGGCGCGAGGGTGTTAGTAACGAAGACCTTCCCCGATGCGATAAATAGTTTAGATCGAGACCGATTCCGGGCGTGGAGTCGAGGCGGGCTTCGTAGAGAAAACTGAACGTTCTGTTTACATCATTGACACGTGGAGCATTTTTGAGCGATGCATCACAGCGATCCGACGACACGAGAAGGAATTTTGAAGAGCTGAGGATCCTTGATCAATCGGCTTTCGATTGAATCGCTCGAGAAGTGCTCGCGGGAATCCTCATAGACCTCACCTGGGCTCGGCAAGGTTGTGATCGTTTTCTGCCCGTGATCATCGAAGTCGACGTCGTGATAATTGTACGTTGACGGCGCAATGGACGTCGTAGCGTTCAGTACGGATTCGGGGGGAATAAGGTGGTAGGAAACAATGCGTTCTCGTGAGAACGTCTTCGATGTGGTTCGGTCGCGTTTCCGAAGCACGATTCACGCGGATCATGGTCGACGACAGAAGACGTTTTCCGAGGCGATGATTTCTTCTTTCTTCGTTCTCGGTGCTTATCGATTAATGTGCTCCGCGTAGTGGTCGCATTTTGTTTTAGAAACGTGCGAGTCCATTTATCATCCTCTCGCTCTCTCTGGACGACTCCTTCCTCCGCTTTGTCTCTCTCTCGCTCGCTCGCTCGACCGCTCGAATACATATGCCACGAAAACGCTCGAATTCGTCCCGGCAAAGATGGATCTGACCAGAGATTTGCCAACTTGCTTTTCGCCGGGGCCGCGTTCGGCAACCATTCATTTTTTATTCTAGATCGTCGCGGTGCTCGCGTGACCTGCTCGAGCTTAGTCATGATTTCTGCGATTCCATCCGGGCCAGACGAGCTCGAGTTCGTTCGTGCGCCTGTTCCCGAGCGCTTTCCTGCCTCTCGTGAACTGGAGAGAAATACGCTCGAGAAGGGAGAATTTCTCTATTCCTCCTCCCTCGCAGGATCCTACGAACGCTGCTACCATCGAGTGTGGTAAAGGATGAACTTCGTACGACGCCGACATCTGAATGAGATGCATAGCCGGAGCTCTTGTCCCGAGAAAGCATCGGTAATCAAGTTACCGAGGGAGAACATTGAGGAACGTTGATGCTAATGCGAGACCCTCGGTCGAGGCGGCTCCTCTCCCCCGCACTTTACCGCGGTACAGCAGGAGGAGGAGAATTGACATTCATAGATGGATGAATGATGGATATTAGGAATCATTTGCACCAGTCGATCAGGTGTTCGCTGTATGAAGATTCACATCGAGTGGACCAGCGATGAATCATATCGAGATCATCGTCGGTAGGCTGTGCAGTCCAAGTTTTCAGTTGGAGAATGTTGAGCGAGACCATTCGGTCAAAAGAGTTTGAATCCTCACACGCGTTTCGTCGGCGTCGCGTTGAATTCAGCGGGGCTCAGTCGAAATCCATCGCCCTCACATTCAGGTCCGCTGCAGGATCGCGCGGGGCGCATGCATGTGATCAGACACCTGGAATTCGGATGGACCTATGTGTGATGAGCTATGATGATTAATTGCTCTGGAAGCGATACCCGGCTTACGTAAGCAGATCGATCGTTTATCTGTCCGAGTCCATACCTAAACAAATTGTCTCTCTTCTCTTTACAGGTAAGCACACGACCCGTTTAGTTGATGAGGGAAGACCCCGCCGCGGATATACACTCCCGCGCGAGAAGAGCTGCGGAAAATACAACTTGCATCACGGGGAAAGTGAGAATGAATGTGGTATCTACTTCGCGAGTGAGCGTGATATTTTTTTCGGGAAAGAGATGTCGGAGGGAAATGTCGTAATCAGATAACCAAATTGGGATCGATGAGGAGCATCGCTCTCCTCTGCCCCAACCTCCGAAGCTCAGGTGCCAAAGTCATCAGATAGGAGGGCGAGCTCCATCCTCGAAAAATCGCCTCCGCACCCGAGAGGCCTCCGGCCTAAATATGACTGACGGGAGTAGATGCTCATCCCTCTTCCGACTCGCGCACCCACAAGAAGGCATCCGGGCGGAGAGGGGGAACTGCTGGGAATCGAGGGAGGTGAGGCGAGGGTTGGGAAGTGGTCGTTCTTGCCAAACATCGGGTTTGTTTGTGATGCTGTAACTCATTCGGTGTGCCCTCCCCCGATCCCACCCGGAATGATTCCCAACGTCCGCTCCTGGAAACTCTGACCGACCCGACTTGTTCTGGTTTTACTGAAAGGAACTCAAATCGATTTCAACTGGGCTCCGGCAATCTCGGAGCTCGGTTAAGGAAAACTACTGGGATTCGGCGACCCCAACGACAGGGCTAAAGCGGCATAAACCGGCGCTAAAGTGTCCTGTCCTCGATCGCTTGTGGTGAGCTGCGTCGGAGGTCGGAGACAGACAGCTCGCTGCTCATATGTAGAAGCGGTGGCGGCAGGATCCCAGCTAGTCAGTCGGTCGGTCGGAAATAGAAAGAGGCCTCCCTTCGGAGGGGCGGTGATTTACAACCGTACTCCATGCGAGCTGCGGCGGGATAATGCAAATTAATTGAGCGGAATGCCCGGCAAAACACTATCATATCAATGCGCGCGCCGTCATAGTCGTTGTTTATTACGTCTCGCTTGTTTTCCATATTCGCTTGCCGTAAGTGATTCGAATCGACGGTTTCATTGCCGAGTGCTCAGTTTGTCTCGCACGGTACGCGGTGTGCAAAACCTGGGTCCGATCCCGGCTGCTGCCCGCGGAAAGGGCGAGTGCCGCCCGCCATTCACTCGCGTGCTTCGGGGGGAACATAGGCACTACGATCGTGTCTCAGAGTCTGGCTCCTGACGAACTCGACCCGAGCTCCAGACGAGACAATGTCGGAATTTATTCTTCGAGGTCTCATCCCTCCGCTTCCGAAACGACTTGACGAAACTTTCCGTGGCAGCCAGGGTTAGACTCTGCAAGTTTTCGAGTTGGAGTCCATGCCCAGGAGATCGGAGGGACCTGTCTGTTCGGGGAATATGATGCTCAAGTTTTTAAACTCCTGCCTCCCATGATTTTCCCCGTTCCATGAGTCAATTCCATGGAGCGGCTGTCTGTGCGACCTAAAAAATGTGGCATCACAAAAAACTTCGACGGCAGAAAATCGCAGACGAGCCCGGACCAGCTCCTCTTGACGTCGTGAGTGCCTAATTACCTTTTCGGAGCTTTCCATCGATCCAATGGACAATTCGGACGAGCGATCGGGAAACATCGGCACTCGACTCAAGCGAAGAGGGGGGGAGAGCTACGCGCTTGGTTAGGGCGGAAAAGTCGAGGGGGGCATGAGGGGAGCTCGGCGGAAACAACAGCTGAGGGAGCACTGTATCGTATGGTTGATAAGCATTGCGTCAATCTATTTGTCTGTCCTCTCGTCTGCACAATGTGGGTATATCATGTCATTAGGCGATTTTCGCTCTCGTTTTTCTCTCTTCGCTTTCTGACAGCATATCAGAATTCGCGCATGCGGAAGGTGACACGCGACGGCGGGTCGCCGTGAGGTCATGGGAGTTGATGCACAAAAAAGAAATCCCATCGTTGACGTCCGACCCGCTCCTCTTGCGTGCCCGCGAGTATTGTTCCACATAGGAATAGGTCGGAGGAGAAGAAAGGAACGAAGCGGTCGCTGCCGTAAAAATATTTCACTCACTTAACCATTATCTGCATTATTGACGTTGTCATTGCGGTCATATTCGCGGGTTCTCATCTAATATTCGACGTCCGCCAGAATCATCTTCATCCCCTGAATAATCTAGTTGGCTTGTCCAACGCGAGGATGGGCTGGCGGAGAAGCTGCGGCAGGCAAGACAGTGGAACATCGTAAGTAGTGTCGTCAGTCCTGACATTCATTCTTTAGCCCGCTCGAAAGTGACACAAAAGTGACACGAGAAGATTTACTGCGATCAGCTCTTATGAAAACGAGCCGTGCCGACAGTGTTTCCTACAGTTAGACAGGCCGAGAAGCCTGCGACTGGTACGAATACATAGGTCGGTGACGGAGGGGCGAGCGCTCCCTTGTTCTCTTCGAAATACGGACGATAACTTCAAGACCTGGAAAACCCTTCCGCTTATCCGGTGCGGTGATTTCGAGCCGATCCTTTTGTTGAAACCAGGCGTTCCACGGACCATCTCCACGTGGTTCATGGAGGAAATATCGAGTCGTCGAGAATGAGCTGGTCCAAGAAGTGAGCTTCACTCGGCGTTCTTTCGGACGAGTACGGCACGCGGTAATTTTATGTGAGAGTGTTGCTTTTTCTCGGGTGAATCCCTCAGGACGTTAGAGACGGGCCTTCATCTCGTATGCAAATATTCAGCATGCTAACCAACCGGCCGGCCCGTCGCGTACTAGTACGGTATTACGCGCAGTGGTCGTCGGGCTTAGCTGTCGTCGGCCGCTCCCGCTTCTGCTCAGTCAAAGTCAGCAGAAACCGAGTCTCAGATGAAAGCGGTTATGTTGTCTTCGTCTCGTGATGGTCGCCTGGTTGCCAGCTCGAGAGTGTCCAAACGCGCTCCATCAAGAATAGAGCAAAGCAGGCGACTCCACAGCACAAGTTACTCGTATGGGACTGGGACCCGTCTAGACAGACCACTGCATATATTTTCTCTCGTCTCACCGGAGGATGCTTCCCTTGATTATTGTGAGCTCTTCGAGCTGTCCGTTAGGGAGTCTGCCTCCGTGAGTAGGTTCCGCTGTACTCACGAGCGACTGGGTGAGACACGAATAATTGCTGTTTCTCGCTCGCTCCGCTCAACTCGGACTAGCTTCCGAATCTCAACCCGGTCTGCTGACTCGGCATCGTCATCATTCGTAGAGACCACGGTTCCCTGAACGGCCAACGCCGTTTCTCTCGAGAGGAACTCCCTGTCGATCCGTTCCTTGCTGCCCGTTCACTTTCCACCGATGGGGTCACCAGCCGAATGCGGAACGCGGGGGTTTCTCCCAAGACCCTCGTGGCGGGCTTGGTTCATGTTTCGTGCACCGCTCGCTCGAAGTTCCCATAGTGGTTCAAGGAGACGACGAACATTACCCAATTCATGGACCGATTGCGGATGATTAGGCCACAGGCTGGATCTGCCGGATCCCGTTACCGATCCCACGACGATGACGGCGGAACCTGTCTCCTAGACTTCCGAACGAGATCCAGCGAATCCGCTGGAAGTGGGCAGCCTTCCGAATGGGGCCAACTGGTTGAGCGTCCGACAGACAGACCGACCGACCGACCGACCGCAAGCAGACTTCCACACGTCAAGTGTGGTCCAAACTTCTACTGGGCGTATTGTTCGCGACGTCGCGCCGACGGTGGTCGCCGCCGCCGCTGCTGCTTCTGCCACCGTTGCAATGCACAATGAATGACAGTGACGGAAAGTCTAAAAGTGCTCCACACCATTCACTGCAGGTGGTGGTGGTTGTTCGCCTATATTTCGGGACGCGGCTCCAGGCAGCTGCCGGGGAGGGTTTGTTTTTCTCAGCTCCACCGGTGGCAAGTAGAGTTTGTGTCGTCTGACGCCGTGCCAAAACTCCAGAACCACACGCTTCCCGGTAGTCGATGTTTCGTGATATTCTCGGTTCCAGTGAATCACTGAGAAATATTCCAATCGAGCCTGCGTCCACGAAGGTTTCTCTCCGGTTCCGGTTCATAGCGAGATCCACGTGCGTTATACTCGCGAATGCTCAGAGACCCGGCACCGTAGGAAGAATCTTCTCTACGGTCAAACCCAATCGTGAAGGTGCTCCAGAAGGACCTGCATGTTTCTCCGCATGTGTGTGAGGCTGGTAAACACAAAGAGTGCCAGTGTTTGCTCCGAGGCGCCAGTAGGGGTGTCGCAGGCTACTCGCGCGCGGACGTGGGTGTTTCGGGGTCCTCAATGCACACAATGACTTTTGTCTGAAGTGTTTAAAGTCGTCGTAGAAAAGCCTTCTACTTTTTCTCTCCGTTCTTGCTGTGCGCTGGCATGCTGCGCTCTGCTCGATTGGCGGGAGGGAAGCAGTGAGCGCGAGCGGTAACAATCGATTTCACATTCATTTTCTGATAGTTATCACACGCAGAGTATTTTTGGACGCTGGTTGGGCGCCGGCTCTCGAGGCGAATAGTTGCGGTGTGTTGCGAAAAAAAGCAGAAAAACGCAAGAAGAGGAAAGAGGGCGTCATGAAGCGAGTGCTGGGCGCCGCCACTGTCGGAGGGAACGCTCACTTCGCTCGCTCCGGATTTCTCTGCTAGTTCCACCGGCTGCGGTCCTGGCGACGATGCCACAGTTGTTATTTGTTTTTTCATGCCGATTAGATTATCTATCTCTTCCCTGTCCCTCATGATTCTCATGC
This sequence comes from Galendromus occidentalis, assembly GCF_000255335.2. NCBI lineage: Eukaryota > Metazoa > Arthropoda > Arachnida > Mesostigmata > Phytoseiidae > Galendromus > Galendromus occidentalis. Next base: position 1,032,122 of record NW_003805434.1, read on the forward strand.
GAAAATACAACAATGCAGGCGAACCGCTTTGTTGAAGCGGTACGCGAGCGTCCGAAAGATGGATCGGAGGATTGATAGCACTCGATGATTTTCGGTTCTTTTCGCTGTTCTGGAGAGCTGGGAGTTTGTCGTACGGAAAACAACTTCACAAAGAACGGACCTCCGATCGAATGATTCACGAGAAGGCTCAGACGTGACTCACAACGTGAGAATAGTAGGCGAGTAGGATTTCGTTAAGCGAAGTCTCCACAGGGGCTGGGGTTCTGGCGGACCGTAGGAACTGGAAAACCATCGACTGGACCATTTGATTGAAAGCAATCGTCGACAGTCGTCACCAAACAACTCCAGAATTGGAAGAGACAGACTCGCTTGCGGAACAAAGGAAATCCGGTGTCGAGCTCTCGCCGGGTTCGTCTGTTTTTTTTCCATGTCTCGTTCTTGCCGTTCTCGATATTCGACTTTTAGTGTAGGAGATAACTGTCAGAAAAGCTGCGTCTGGAACCTGGACAACAACAACTGCAGCGACGAGTGTAATGAGCTATTTGTAGTTGCCAATTGTTACCAGGCGAACGCGCTGACTGCGAGCCGCGGAAGGCGTCGAGGATCGACGAGCGAGTGAGCGGAGATCTTCTTGTGTTCGGACGGTAGTTGGCAATTGTGTTCGGCCGGTCCATCGCTGGCGTCGGTCCTGCCATTCGAATTCGAATCGAATGACAACGATCGAGGCAAGGTGAAGCAACTTGTCTATCGACCGGTGTCGCCGTCGCTCACGTCCGTCGTCGCTCGGAATGAGTTACAGAAGCGTCGACCGAGTTCTGAACCTTGACATCCCCGGCTTGGTTTCTGGTCAGCGAACTTGATTTCGTTGTTCGCTCTTTTTCTGTTGACACATTCCGAGAACTCGCAGAAAACGTCCAGGAAAATCCCGCGGACATCGTGAATACGGCGAGCTCGTACAGATCATCATAATCATCGTCGCACGTCGTCGAGAACGTTTTTCGAAATTCAGAGACTTCGTCAGCTGTTTCTCAAAAGCTGATTTCGAACGCGTCTCCCCCCCTACGACTACGACCATACAGCGAGACAGGACTCCCTCCCGTCACCTCATCAAAAGCTCATTATGGCTAGAGCTCGATTACGTATTCTTCATGATGGTCTTCCCTTTTTTTTGTACCTTCCCGCATCGTCGTATACGGAACCTGTTGACTGGATGACAGACAAACGCCTCAAATGTCAGAGCCCGTCGGCTGTCAACGCGAGGGAATTGTCGACAAATCAGACCGTTTTCGTCGGAGCGCCTTGACGCGAGAAATTACAGCTTCGGATGACGATGCCGCCCTTTGAGTCTTGTTGGGTCGACTTGTGAAGTCTCGTCTCTGATGATTGCCTTCATTTGATCTGAAGCTAGCCACTAGAGATGACAAAGCGACCATATACGGAATTCGTTCGCACGCTATCGTGCTTTCCGGGGTGGCATTTTGAGGAAGATCCGTCTTCCCCTTCCGAGACTCGGAATCGTTTCTGGTCGTCAAAAAACGGGCGGAACTATCCAGCCTATACATTCCGAAGTCGAAAGTGGGGACCTTGGCATGAAGGGAGGGCGGAGCGCTAGAGCTCTATCGATTAGGTTCACGGTGGACTTCAGACCTTCACGGGACCTGTTCTCCCAACTGCCCGAGCCTTCATCGATTCTGATATGCATTACACTGTTGTTATGTATACTCAACCAGCGTGCCAGAGGGTTTCGCGCATCGATTACCGGACAATGGTGGCCACACGTACGACTCGGCGGGACTCGTACCGCGAGCGAGAGGATTTCCGTATTCGAACCCGCCGAAAACTTCGGATCATGCCGATTCCTCATATCGCCGACCTTGTTCAAGACCTACACGGACTTTTTTCCCCCGCATCTCCCCTTGATCCTGAATCCGCCTCCTCTCGGCAGCATGGCGTGACAGCCGGTTTGTGGCGAGATACATATCACATGAATCCCTTCCGTCGTTGCCGGTCCTCGAAGGGCTACAAAAGCAAGAAGCTGCCTCGCCGGAGCTTTTGAGGGACCGACCACCAAGAGGACGAACTCAATGTATCTTAGACGTTCCTGAATGCTCTGTGTCCACCGAATTCTCTTTCATGGATGACTGAGTGGAAAACTCGAGAAACCTACACGTGATCCACCGTCCTCTATCGCAATCAGCAAGGTTCGGATGCGAGCCCCTCCTTGACCATCTCGTGTTGTTAACCTGGACGGCTTCTCCTCCGTGTCCGTGAGGCTTTCCCGCATTCTCTCTGATTTCCGTTGCCCATGGTCTCTGGAAGAGCCGGAGTGCGGTGGTGGTGGGCGAACACCTTCATATTTTATTCGCGAATAAGTTTTGAATAAGGCAGACAGTCGGCCTGTTCCGAGTGAGAGCGGGCAACTCTTACTTCTTTGAGAACAGATATGAGCAGACTGTGCTCCACTGTGCTGTAGTGAAGCCGTTGCCAGTGTGCCTGGCCTTCGGGGGAGGATTAGCCTATCTCCGAATCGCACGCACCTCAGACTCTTGCAGTACGCTGCGCTCCGGCGAAGCTGGCAGACTTTTTTTCAGACTGCCGACTCACTCCTTCCTTTTCCATCTCGGGCGATGGCAGCGATGCTCACCAGACTCTGCTCAGTCTGCGCACGAACTTGGAATGCCCTCGACTGCTACTTGAGGCTCCCAATTTGTTCGAGATCCTAGCCTGTCGTCCTTCGCGTCGACGACGTCCTCTTCATCTCAATCCCCTTCGTCCTCCCGAGTCCGGCCGTTCTCTCGACGTGTCCGTATGATCCTCGGCCTCTGCGACGATCCGGACCTCGTTCGGTCAGAGGAAGGCGAAGTGGGTTCTTGGGCGCCTGTTTGAACAGCTGCATAGAATCTGGGGCCGCTGCAAGCCGTGTCGATCGAGGTGAGCAAAGTTCACTGCGGGAACAAGTTCGCTGTTGGTAAACTTGCCTGCATCGAGCAAGAGCTTGACAGGGCCCGCAATCTAAAGCCTTCGCTGCTACCGCCTGCGCTGCCGCGGTCGGTCAATGAGGAAGACCGGGCGGTCTTTCGCTTCCCAGACTCTTGCCTCAACTACTAGAGAAGGGAGTGGGCAGTTGGTTAGAGCTCGAGATAGAAGAAGAAAGCACCGGGGAGTGGGGGGGGGCGGATGGACCGATGGGGAAGAAAGAAGCCCTTGCTAGAGCTTATTGAATCCGGAGAGAGGAAAAGAAGACATGGGAGAGAGCTAAGGAATTGCGGTAGGGGGATCTTTCCGAAGCGGGAGACTTGAGAACTGCGTTGAGGGAGGTGTTCCCCCGGCCGGTGGGAGTACCTCGTTCGTGTCATCGGCGGTCGTGTTTGCTTTGCAGAACAACAACTGTCAAGCAAACCTCTCACTTCGTCATTGGGAGGAGTCATCCTGCGCCTTCGTCTGTGTCGTCCTCGCTAGTTGTGGTCGTTGTTTTAGAAGCACCGCTGCTCGCGGCCGACCGGAACTGTTGCGACTTGCGACGGTGAGACGCAACGCCAGCGACGAGCCGCAGCGTACGGCCATTTGCAATCATTTATGGCGTATCTGAGCTTGTCACGCTTGTAACTACGTGCCTGGCGCCTGGCCGCTGGCCATCTTGCGCCATCGATGAGTTATGGGTATGATGTCCCCGAATCGTTGGAGACGAGGAGAAAAAAGAGCCAAAAGCGAATGTCTATCCCTTCGGCAGCAACACGGTCACTTCATATTTCAGCTTCTTGTTTCTGAGCCTGACGAGTCAGCCGAGCGGTGAACCGGCAGCAGCGATAGATACATGGCTAAAGACGAGCTGGTAGAAGGACACAGACCGAGGGTTCGCGGCTCCTGACTGTTCCTCTGCACTCATCGCCGTCGTGCCCTTCCTCCGAGACACATATGCTTTCAGGGAGAGAAGGAACAACCAGTGCCTTGGGCTGATTCAGACGACGCCGCCGCCGCTGCCAACGAAGCTTCCTCGATGGAAGTGACTCATACTCACTGACTGACTGGTTGGCTGGCTGGCTGGGGTAAGCTCGAGTAAGCTTGCCTCGCCGCCAGCCCGTTTGTTGGAATGGAGGAGAAACGCTCGAGCATAGCCTCTGGGTGGAGACGACTTTATTACCACGAAGAAAGCGGCTATCCCACCAAATAGAGAACTATGTGTGTTCGTATGCATAAATGCCGTGCTTGGCGAGACTGGATCATGAAATGGCATTTAATGTGCGCTTAATAACACATCCCTCTCGTAGTTCCTGCTCCCTCCCACTCTGTGGTATTACCACATTTTCCTTTCATTTCTGTTTACTGCGAGTTCGAAGAATCGACAACTCATGCTACGGAAGGGAGCACATTCCTGCGCTTGTCCAGCATACGAGAGATCGCGACGAGCACTGGAGGGGAAGGGTTCCGAGGATGGGGGACGGAAGAGAGAGGGATGTAAGGAGGAGACATGAGGCTCCGCTGTGAGGAGAACTGAGGCAGAAATGCGGACAAGGAGATACATAACTCAGTGATTACTCAGGCTAATTGATATGCCCTCTTACATGCGTGAGCTAGGTACAGACTCGCTTCGTCGACTATGAAAATCTTCCACAGCGAAGAGAAGCTCTTTTCGAGTTCCCTTGAGTCGGAGCTCGTGAGTCCCGTGCGATGCCCTTCGGGTGGGCGCTTCACGTCGAGCAGGCGCAATAGCGACTCATTCCCCTGACGTCTTCGAAGGCTCTCTTCTCGGAAACCTCCATTTCCCGTTCTGAGCCCGGTGGTTTGTTATGCAAAGTATGGCGCGCAGAGATCGCCGAGCTCCTCGTCAGTGGCACAATGCGCGCAACGACTCGTTTGATATTTGTGGTAGTTCACGCAACGCATCCATTGTAATGGCCTAGGACGTGTAACGGCGCGCCCAGCTCGACACGATCTCATTGCGTCGTTAGCGGAAGAAAGATGCTTTCTGACCATTTTCTAGGCCACTGAGCATCTCATTGAGCCGCAGATTCCATTCGTCTGCCGCAAGGATCGGCCAGTTCATTGACACATTGATTCACTCACTCGTCGCTTCCCTTACGTCATCCGTTAAACAGGGATTATTCTATTAATTGAAAACTATTCTACTTCAATTCAGAAACTGTCGGCTGCCGTATAGGCGAAACGATTGCCAATCCAAGTTAGCGAGTGGTCCCGAGCGGATTCGTGAACTCCCGCTGGCGGATTCCATGCAATTCATGCGCCGAAGAACGGAAAATAGCGAGCGAGAATGAGTTGACGATGTGGAACCACTGCTTTAAGCGCTAATGAAGATGTCACGAGGGGAGCTCACAATGCGGCCGGAGCTTGACGCGGCAGAAACAGTTCTTATTCCAGAACGCAATGATGCGAGTGACTCCTCGAATGATAAAGAGAGCCTGAGCGAATGAGGGACTTCACGCTGATCGTCCCATCAGAATCGTCACCGACTTGAAGTGCTTTACGAGGGTCTTGCTGATAACGCGTCCGCGGGCTCCGCGAGAGTTGGGTGAAAATCGTCATATAAAATCATAAAGCCGAAATCCAAACAACGACCGCTGCGATCCAATTGCTCCGACAGAAAAAGAACTGTCAGACAGCGGGCGCTTTCCGAATGTCAATGACAGCGACGATGACGGCGATGGTGACGAATAATCTTCAGAGAATGCAGAAGGAGTCGATGACGGAGTCGGCGTCGACGCCGGAGACGACTAAGCGCGCGAAGCAACGGTTTCATTTTTCCATCTTCCACGGTTTCAGTTGTAAATGTTCGTGTACATGAATCTGCGTGGGTTTGCTTTTCCAATGATGACCCGAGACCGCAAGGTCGGCTCGGGAGTCGTCCATTCTTCCCGCTAGAAGGTGACAGCGATGATGATCCCATGATGAGTTCTGCCGCTACGTCGCTAATAAATGCCGCACAATGATCACCCAGATGAACGATCTGTCGAGCTGGGGACGCATGATGTACCGTCGGTCGCTGCGCGAAAGCTCGTTCGGATCATCATCAAGGTATTCTGAGGCGTCGGGGTATTGCATCGACGCTCATGAACGGCGGCGGCGGCGAAGACTATTGCTGGTGTCTTTCGCGATCGGAATGGCTCGCTTCGAGATGGGACAACAGATGGTGTGAATAGCGAGAGCCGGCCAAGAACAGTTGGGTGTTGTCCTGACGCTCTTGTTTCAATTGACAGTCGGCGGTAGACCACGTTTCCCTCGCAGATAATGATACTGATGGACACGGAGGGCTCTTCACTCAGCCGGACAAACGCGCCTAGCTGATGGAGAACGTCGACCGCAGGAGGAGGAAAACCAGCGACGAATCCATCAAGCGATGCCCATCCCAACTCAGAGTCGCCTGGCCGAGGAGGGACGACCCGTGGCACATTATTATTGGTCCCTCAAAGTTTCCGAAGGAAGGAGAGTGTTCTCAAAGTGTTTTCGGGAGATCTTTCGAGCGAAACCGTCTCTTCATCCGAATCGCGTGCTCATTCGATGATTTGTTTTCCGAGTGGCAAACTCAGCGACAAAGCTGGAAGGACCGAGGCGAGCTCCGACAGAACTCGTGTGAAAGGGAAAACGAAAATCAACCTGTTGGGCGGGCATGCCAGCGGACGGTCGGCCAGTCGGCCAGTCGTTCGGGACGAAGACCACGACGAAGTCTCTGGCGGCGCGAAGTCACTGACCTCGGTCGCTCGATTGCGAGCAAAGTCTGTGTGAAGGAAGAAGTATTCTTCCTCTCTGGCTCTGGATGCAGCCACAATGCTGAACCGCTCTTGCCGGAGACGCTGTTGTCGTGGTCTGGCTTCTCGGTCCGGACCGCTCCGAGCGCCGTTGCCCGCCACAGCCGTCAGAGGAACATGATTTATGCCGTAAGATGCTTCGCAGCGGTATCCGTTTAAGTCGGGGGTGGTGGGAACAAGCGCATCTTCGGCGGGAGCTACAAGAAAGCGCGGAATTTCTCTCCATGAATTCGACGTGTTGGTCCAGCGGAGAGCCTACACAAATTGGAGACTTAGTGGCTCCCCGAGGAATCTTGATGGGGAGAATGGAAATATTTTTTTACTCTTCATTCGGGTGTACTCCCCTGCGACTCGTCTCTCCCGTCCCCGAGCCCCGAGCTCGCACTCGCCAGAATGGGCAGAGCTCTTTTTTTCGCCGCAAATTGCAGAATTGAAATATTGCGCTTTTAGTGTTCATTGGTATGTGCTTGGGGTCGAGCTGTTCGGCTCCATGAACCTTATGCAGACCAACACTACAGCGCTTCTTCCTTCCGAACCCGAACTCTGCTCCAGCGGCAAACCGTGGCCTAACAATGGGTGTCGGGATGCCCGTTCCCGCGTCGCGTATGTATCCGCGGAGAACCGAACGAGCTCCGAGGTTCGCCCTGGCTCGTAAGGCTGGTCGTGTTTGCAAGGTATTCCGCTCTCCCTTCCGCAATCTACGGGAGGAACCTTGGCTCCGGTTTAACAGCTCTTCTCCATGAATTGGTGATAATCTGATTGGGACTCCGAAAATGAGCGCAATCAATTTCGGCTCCAGATCCGGTATCAGCAAGGACAGCGCGGCAACTCGACGAGCCGCGGAACGACGGAGAGTCAGAGTGGTCGTTGAACGGTTCCATTAGGGGAGCACGTTGTGATCTACCGAGCGCGAAATTTCAAATCGAAACGACGACACTCCCCTGACGAGCAGCGGCGGCAACTGATAAAGGGAGCAGCGGCAGCGACCTGGGTTGTTGTCGGCGGTTGCCTCGCCGTCTGTCACAAGCCAACCGAAAGATAGAGAGACAGCCGAGAAGCGAAGAGAAGGCAACAGAAAAAAATGTTCGCTGCTTTCTGCTGGAGCCGTTGGCATCGCGAGTCGAGCGCGTGCACGTCTGCAACTCTGTCACGACCCACACGATCAGTGTACGGGCTTGAAATTCGGGTCCAACTAGGCGCGCGTGAGCTCGCTCCGATTATTATTGTAAAGCATGCGCATTCCGGAGAGTGAACTTCGGACGAATCTCGATGCCGTGAATGGATGAAGGAAGGCCTGCTCGCTCCCTGTTGCTGCTGGATACTTCGAGATATTCTAAAATGTCCTAGCTTGGGAAAATTACGGTCGCCCCGAGCGAGATAGGAGGACGGTTAACAGATCGATCGATCGAGTGAGCGGGAGGTCAATGTCTCGAGTGATGTCAACGCGTATCGACAAGAGGTCGCTCTGCGAGCGATGGCGGCCCTTGTTTCCATCGCTGCTGTTCTCGAAATCCTTATTGTTTCCAAGAAGATACTCCCACCAACACAAGCACCGCAGATCGTAGGTGACAGCCGCAAGATCGTCGCTCAGAAGAGACGTCAAAACGTGGAAACAATTAGGTACCAAAATAATGGAGTCGGGTCCAGGAGCCCCTCGGCTGTGAGATCTCGCGAGAGAGTTGAAATAGAAACTCCGTATCTGTCACTTCTCGCCGTCAGTGCGCTGGAGCTAAATCGGAAGACGAACCGCGGAGTTTGACGGAATAATTCCTCCTGTTATGGGAGAGCTTATTCCCGTATGGGTTCAGGAGTTCCCTCGTTGGGGATGTCGCTATTCCGATCATTCATCGTCGTCAACGCCAATCGTGGTGCTGTCGCTGCTCTCTTCCTCTTTCGGATCAGATGTTCTTCTGCTCGCTGTTTTTCCAGCTCTGGCTTCCTCAGTCAGACTAATTGTTTTGCGAAGCTTTGTCTGCGATCTGTATCAAAGTGACACTTAAGAACAGCGACGGCAACGACGGCGGTCCGAGCTGTCAGGCTGAACTGCAGCGGACAACAACACATGGAAGAGAACGGATGTGACGGTTCTCTTCCTGGTTCTGTCAGGGATCGGGAGAAGCAGGCAGCTGGCAGAAACTTATTGAGGCAACAATTTTCCCTCCCTATCCTCGTTGACGGGGTTTCGCCCATTCGATTTTTATTCCCGTTACTTGACTTATCGATCACGGCCAGTGGTTTTCGGATAGGAGGGGAAAAACAGAACTGCACCTGCCGGGATGACCGTTCCCCTCTTTGCATTGATGGATGAGCCAAGCACCAATGATGATCATGAATCGAGCCATCATTCCAATATTTTCAATTAGTATTTGCGGAATCTCTGCCGTCTAAATATACGAAGCATCGAGGTTTCGTAAGTGATCGAATTTTTTCTCGCATATCGGAAAAGTTATTTGAATGGCTTGCTCTCCCTCGGAAAGGAACATTCGGCTCGGGATATACAGCCTCTGCAGATCCGACTGCTCGCTTGATTTGTGAGTGATGTTCCGTACTACGCCTCATTCCAACCAGGCAGAGCTCAGCCGAACGAATGGAGGGTCGTCAAGAGGGGGCGAGGCGGATGTGCGCTCCGTCGACTGGAATTCCGCTGACTGAGTTAGCGGAAGTGGTATATTGGAGGCTGCTGCTACTGTCCCGTACGGAGACAACGGCGTTGTTACGTTGTTGCTTGTTGACGTGCTCGGCAAGCCCAGCGTCAGGTACGTCGTCTTGAACAGGGGAACCCTGAATGAGATGACAAACCGTACTGAAAAAATACTATCAATCCTCCCGATCCGACAATGATGATCATGCCCGAGAAGTCACGGCTGAATGAAAACCAAACATCGCGTCTTCATGGATGGGGACCGGAGCAAGTTTTAGTTGCATCCCGCGCGGAGACTGCCTCCAGAAAGGAATCGAGACAGCGTCGAAAGGAAAGACTCTCTTCTCGGTCGGATTTTGCGTCCGATAAGAGCAAGCTTGGTATTCTGGCGCACCCGTTTCTTGAAATTCCCTGAGAAAGTTTTAAACAGCGTTGCAGCCACACGATCCACATCGCTACCGAGCGCTGGTGCTTTTGAAATGTCGCTCAAAACCGCCAGATACCGAATAAGCGAATGCGTTCGAATGTCTGTCGAGATTTTATTCAACGTTTCTTCGATCGTCGGACAGCTCTTCAAAACGCCAGCAGGAGTCGAAGGGTTGTCCCGTTTTTCTCGCTGCGGGAGGCTCCTTCGAACTGTCGAACGCCCCACCCGACCTTGTGGAACGAACAATAGCCGTGTGGATATTTCTTTTATCGAGTGGTCAGCGCCGATTCGAAGAAATACTAAGTTTGTGAGGAAGTACCTTCGGACGCATTCGTCTCACCCGTGTTCAAATATACATACGTAAATACATGGTACATGGACGACCTTCGAAGTCTCGGGTCAAGACAAAATCGGTCGCAGAGATGCTTCTCGTCTCGGTAGTTTTCCCTTTCTCCTCCGGTCTACCTGCGCGCCTCGGATTCGAATGAACACCGGGTGACAAGAGTTGGAACATTCTGTCACTTCCTGGGATGATGACGTTGACAACTTTCGATGAACCCCGCTTTTGTCTTCGTCCCATGCATTCAGCTTTTGTTTTGCTCTATTTAGAATGGCCGGACTGCCACGGGAAACGTTCACTGTGTCAAGAAAAACCGAGAATCCCGCGTAGGTACCCTGAGTTTCTCATCCGTCACGGGATATTTGCAACATAGAATACGCGGGGATTTTCTGAGCTTCCGGCTCAGCGGTCTGAGACAAAGGCTCGAAACTCTCTTTGCGTAGAGGGGAAGCGGTAGAAATCCCCGCGCGACCCCTTGAGAAACACGAAACACTGCGCCGCAGAGACGATTGAATTATCGATTCTATATCCGATGATCTTCCTAGGGCGCGAAATCTCCCGAGGAAAATGCTAATCCTGAATTGCGACGGAAAATTAACGAGCTCTATTCTCTTCTCCTTCCAGACGGGGCCATGTCCAGTGCTCAGTCGGCACCATCCACTGCTGGAGGTGGGTCGCTCTGTAGCGACAGCCTGAACTGCTAAGGACCCAGCATCGAAGCACGTGGTCGACGTGATCTGCCAAAAAAAATGGCGTCTCTCCCATGTTGGGACAGCCTGCTGAGGAGCCGATTAGCGCTCCCTAATGAGCATACGGAATCAACCAACCCGTGCCGGATGCGGAGCCGCCACCGTATCCAGCATCATGTACATAGCAAAAAGTCCGATGATAGTCCACGGACGACGGGAAGACCGTCTCGGAGATGTGACGGGAGCCGGTACTTAGGGAAGGCACTTCTAGCCGCTATTTTACTCATGTCATTCATAGACAGATCTCAAGCCTCAACGCAGCCGAGCGGTCCTGTGGACTGGCGGCCCGAGCATATCGTTCTCACCGATGCGGCCTATCCAGGCTACATCCTCCGTCTTTTGAGTTACTATGGACAGGCATTCCAAGTGCTTCAGGGTTTGCCGGTCGTCCAGAATGATTACAATCTGCAGGAAAGCAGCCTGAAGGAGTCAAATACGTTCGCTCTCAGCGACGGCGGCCACCTCATGGTTTGCGGTCCCCTCAAGTGGCTGGCGTCACGCATGGTTCCTCAAAGCTCTCAATCGTCCCTCGTCGGCTTGGACTACAATGAGCCCGACGCGAGCTTCTTCAACGGGGACGAAGAAGACGAAGACCAGAAGGGTGCTCTGACGAGCACCCCATTGGTCGTGGGCGAGAACGTCAACGGCACGTTCAATCCCACGTACCAAGCGATGGTGCATATCGTACCGCACAAGCATCGTCTCACGTTTTCCAGAGGGAATAAAATCGGTATCTTGCCAGAAAACCGTGACCCCGGCTTCATGGTCCTCGCGGAGGACATGGGAGATCTCATACTCACCACAAACAAGGGGGCGAACTTCAGTATCGTTGAAGGTAACGAAAACGGCACCTTCAAACTCGTCAAGTACACGAGGAGACGGGTGAAGATCGCTAGCCAAAGTCGGCTGGACCGAGAAGAGAAAGAGATCCGGAACCTTGTCATCAAAGCTCAAGCAGGACCTGAGGTGGCCTATGTCAACGTCACCGTCAGAGTGAAGGACGAGAACGACAACCCACCGATTCCTCTGCAAAACTCCTATGAGTTCCGTGTGCGAGCCGATGCTGAACCGCAGACCGTTATCGGTCAGGTCGAGGGCAAGGACGCTGACGGCGATCAGATCATCTACAAACTGGTAGAGAGAAATCCATTAATTGCCATGGTGCCCAAAACCGGTCAATTGGTGCTCACCCGTAAACCCCTCGAGGAATGGGAGCGTAACTCCCAGCTCAAGACGCTCGCCAAGGAGGATATCCTTGAACCTTCGGATCTGGAAAGCGATCTCAAAAACCTGGAAAATACCGTCGACAACGTGGAGGGAAAGAAACCGAGCCCCCAGAACAGCGAGAGAGCGACTGAAGATCTCTACGTCGTCACGCTCGACCTGAAGGCAATCCTCAACGATACGCGACCCTTCAACCGAATGTCTTTCGCTAGTGCTCCGGTACCCGTCAAGATTCACATCATTCCGCCCGAGGGACGGCTCTCGCCAGATCCAGGAATCGACAGCTTCATGAGATACATCGAGGACAATCGCGACGGAAAGCGTGAAGACGAGGAGTCGAAACATCGAAGTCGACGTTCGACTCCTCTCGGATCCATTCGACCCACAAAAAGTTATAAGTTCAAGGAGACGGACGGAAGCACTCCCAATAAAACCGTCTTCACTTTGGATAAAAAATACACCGGAGAATCCTTCGAGCTAGAAGCCCCCAACAGGTTAGTTCTCGATTCACTATTTATATCCTCTCTCCTGACAGCGACTTGGAAACCCGAACGATTCTGAAATCGTGGGTCGAACGAAGAGAGAAACTTCCGATCATCCTTCCGAATAATTAGAGCAACATTCGCTCCTCTGAGCTCTCTGAATGAGTCTTCTTGTTGAATTCCCATCGAGAGCGGTGTTTTGAGACGAGCCGGTCGAGCTTAATCTAAGGGTTAGCCGACAGTCGGTTTAACCACTAAAAGTGGCTCAGAGGCCGTGCCCCCCGGCGAGTCTGTTCGTTGGAATGTGCGCCTAATCAAAATTCAATGATAAATCTGAAAAGCGCTTTGGAACGAATTCCGAAGTTCATCGAGTTCAATTCTGCAGAGCTCGATCCGGTTTTGAGAGTGGCTCTGGCAGGCGGACGGTCGGTCGGATCCATTCATTTGCTGATTTCACAAATTCAAAGGAGGAACTGCTCCCCGACCTCCTCCGTCATCATCCGACGGCTGCGTCGAACTCCGTCCCTTCAGAACAGGCTACGATGACTTGTTTGTTGTGTTCAACGCGCGACCCCGGTAGAATGTCACTGTCGCGTCAACTCCATAAATATGCACACATGCATATTTCCAAGTCCTCGGAGCCTGGAAGTTCCACGCCAAGTTCCGCTTCCGAGCCCTGGAAGTTGTAAAATTCTGTTGGAAACAAAATTGCGCTCGCTGCGATGACGGCGGCTGCGGTTTGACCCGCATCTTTCTTGGGAGTTCATAGGTCACCAGAAGTTATAGTCTGGGCCCTGAGAAGCAGGTTTTCCGGGATATTAGAGGAATAACTGAAGCGTCCACTAAGGGGAGGTTTCGTCAAACTAAATGTTTGCTGCGACCGACTGAAGTGACGGATAAAAAAGCGTTGACGCCGAGCGCACTACATTCCTCTTGGGCCACAAGGGTCGCTCATTGATCCATTTACTCTACCTTTCCATTATTCGCTTATTCATATATTTTAGTGGCGTTTATTCTGCATTGCACTTCCATAGTCATTCATCCTGACGTCCGTGCGGGATTCCGCTCCTTCAGCTACCCCAACTCCTGCTCTGACTCGAATTCCTCCATTTGATTATTCGTGGTCCCTCTCGCATTCGGGCGTAGAATTCAAAGAATTCCAAGGCGAAACCGCCGAATACTTGGACGACTGTATTCAGAGGGGAAGAATTGCCGCCGATACCAGCGTTCCGGATCCGAGAGGACTTGTTCATCCGAGTTCCGAGTTCGCCCCCCTAATAATAATGAATAATCGACTCCACGTCAGATACTAACCGCTTAGGGTCGGATTAGAAGCCTGGAAACGTAGAATATTATGCTGCGATCGGTGGGCCGCTGAGCTTGGGGTTCCGATTGCGACTCGTATCTCGATTTCGATTCAACATGGTTTGCAACAAGGGTCACAGAACAAAATGACTCTGGATGAACGGAACGTGAAGATCCTAACGCTTTGTGGAGCTCTCAAGTTCGTCGATGGTCCTGATTCCTAACTTGAGTATCGCGGCATGACTTATCAACGAGTAGCGTGTATACTCGCGTCGGTTCTATCTGACGTTTCCTCAATGAATGACTGACCGGTCCGTCCGCAACCGAGCTCTGCATAAAACATGTGCTCTAACCTCGGGCGCGAACCAACACACAGAGCTGAGACGCATGAAGCGTCGAGCGAGCAGGAAAACGTCGGACTTCTTCCCCTGCATGAACACGTTAAAATTCAATTCCTCTCCCGACTGTCTCATCCCTCTGGCGAGAAACTCCAGATGACAACGCGCGTCGTTCTCCAGCGGTCGGATATCTCGGATCAACGACCATATACGTCTCGAGGACGACCATTAGGCAGTGGAGCTTGTGAGAACGGTACTCCCTTCTGAGATTATCCTTCGTCGCTCATGACTAATTGAAGTCGGTCGTTGTCGCGAGCTTGCTGCTTGACTTGACCCGCACAATGAGCGGCTGATCGAGCCACGATCTCATCTCGTTCCGACCGCTCGAACCTAACAGTATTTCGTCACAGAATTACGGACCCTTGTCGATTGGCGTGAACCGTATCGACTCCCTTCAGGTAACGGCCGAAGCGGGATGATTTTATGGAAGCGATAATGTCCTCTTTCGACGAAATGGACGCGTCAATGCTGTCGTCTTCGACGAACCAGACGTCAATGTGGTCCTTTACTGGCTCTGCATAATAGATTTCCACGAGGTAGACGCGACCCGGAGACGAACGTCCATATTCGTCCGGTCGGTGGTCGGCGTGGCCCGAGTCGCCGTCCTGGCAACGGTATGTCGTTACGTTGATGTCATCAATTTGTCGCAATTACTTATTTCTGGTAAACGGTTCGAGAATGCAATATAGAAAGCTACAAACATGTTTCACAGTCATCGCCTTCTATTTTGTCTCCGTTTTTCTTTTCCTCTGTCATCTCGCCTCGCACTCCGCATAGTTTGCCTTTTAGGAGGCGTCTCGGTTGGTCTTAGGGTGTGGCGAACGCTTCGGTTGTTTTGATCAACGATTGAGAAAGGCATTGGCGTCGGGGATACGCTCTCAAAGTCGAGCGGATTGAGAATCTTGGACGCTCTGGATATGACCCTGGGGAAGCAGTTCCCGTCCCTCGGCGTTGCAGTCCCGGTTTCGAGTACTTGCCGTCATTTCAAACTTCACTGCAGCTGATGTCATTTGGTGCACTATAGAGTCGGGGAAGCTAATCGCAGCTGATGATTCGCGACGCTGACTTTCTGCTTTGTCGAGGTCTGCCTCGCTTGCTTTGGACGACCGACTGAGCTCCCGATGGTAATTTTTGAGTTTGCGACGATGACTGACATTCGTCAGAGCGCTCGGTGAGCGCTTCCTTCGAGAAAAGTCGGATGATTGCGGTGGCTACCGCTCATTGTGTCACTGGCGACACTTCCTCGTCATCAGGGGGATGAACGAAAATGATTTAATTTCGAAGAACCACCACGAAGTTCCGGGAATCCTGAAGAAAGAAAGTGTCGGGATCCGCGCATTCGACCGGTCAGGGGCAGAAAGCAAAAAGTCGACTACGGATACTGCCGTCGATCGGACGACCACCGACCATTGTGTCACAGGTTGCGTCCAGAGCGAAGAAGTGGTCGTTCATTATCTCTTTTAGGAAGAGCTCATCTTCACGCAAAGATAACAAAAGTATCGCCATCCAAATTACGTTCGCGTTGCTATTGCCGGCGCATCTGTCGTTACCGTTCTGACATTGGTAGTGGTGGTGTGGAAGTAGCGGGCGTTTCGATTACGGCGCGGCGTCTGCTCACTATTCCTAAACATTCGATCGCCGCCGCCGGCCGGTCGCTGTCGTCGTCGTGAAACTTTGGACGAGAGACACCACGGAGGAGCGGTAAATTGGCGAAAATTGAAATCGTGGCACCTCGTGCTGGCAGCGAAATCCACCACTTGTTCCGTCCGTCCGAGCAGTGTAATGACCGCGTGTGCCGACTGTGGGTCTTCGAGCATTATCGAAGACCGACAACAGGGCCATGCGGTGTGCCGGGACTGTGGTGTGGTAGTGGAGAGTAGTTTCATCGTGTCAGAGCTCCAATTCGAAGAAACATCGGGAGGAGGTATCCGCGCCCTCGGGACCCGTGTCGGTCCGGGTGGCGTCTCGAGTGTCGGTGGAATCCAGGGCGCTTCTAGTGCAGTTGAAAGGCGCCGTCATCTGCTGCATCGTGCCCGAGAGGAAATCCGACGCATTGCATCATCTCTGAGTTTCTCCGAGGATGCCATCAGCCAGGCAACGAATTTTTATGACCAGGCTCTGAATAGGAAGCTCACCCTCGGTGTCAAATGGGCGAAAACGCTGTCAGCTTGCGTTTACATCGTGGCAAGATTGATCAACATGCCGATCATGCTACTCGATCTGTCAGATATCGTTCAGGTGAACGTATGGGAGCTAGGTCATGTCTACAATAAAATCTGTCGTGGATTGTTCCTCACGATCCCGCTGCAGGACCCCTCGCTGCTAATTGTGAGGTTCTCGCAGAAACTCGAGCTCGGAGACCAGTGCCAAAAAGTGATGAACACCGCGGTTCGGATCTGTCAACGAATGAACCGGGACTGGATGCATATCGGCCGCCGGCCAGCGGGACTCTGTGGCTCCGCTCTTTTGGCAGCTTGTCGCTATCATGGCTTCAATCGGAGCTTCTCAGAATTCGCTGAGCTCGTCTGCATATCGACATCGACGCTCAAACTCCGCCTGAAGGAGTTTGCGGACACTCCGGCGGGCAAAATGTGTCTCTCGGACTTTCTGGACGCGGACGATAAGGACATTGCGGACGAGCTCCTTCCGCCGATAAGCAAACATCACAAGAGAGTCGAGGAGCAATCCATCGACGAGGATCTCATTCAGGAGACGAGGGACTTCCAGTTGCAGCTCGAGCGAGTCATAGAACAGCGGCAGCTCGAAGTCGCCCTAAGATTCGCTAGTTCTATCAAGGATGAAGATGTTTTGAAAAAATTCGAATTGACCAAAGAAGAGATGGATATACTCTCTGAGCAGATTACGTCCGCTCCGATGGGTATACTGGACGAGAACGGCGAGCGGGAGCAGCAGCAGGACGCGATGGCGTCGTCCGCGTCCACGGACGAGGACCGGGTCGGAGACTACGTGGTCCCGGAAAGCGTGGCGAACGATAATTTCTCAGACATCGATGATGACGAGATCCAGGAATATTTGCTACGCGAGGACGAGATCGTACGCAAAACGAAGAAATGGGTCAAGGAGAACATGCAGTATCTCCGAGAATTCAGAGACAGACCCAAACGACTCGACGTGGAGAAGACTAGAACGAGGAAGCGGGAAGCCCCGCCGAAACGCAACCCTCAAAAGCTCCTCGACGATGTGCTCACGCGAAAGTCGTCCGGAAAGATCAACTACGATATACTCGCCAATCTCGAGAGCAATTTTGACATTCCGACGGCGGCGTCGGGTCCACCCTCGAAGAAGCTCAGGCCCAAAGACGAGCTGGCCAAACGCGAGATGAAGGAGGACCTCATGAAGATTCATTCAATCGTGAAGACAATGAAAGATAGCGTCCACGAAATGAAGGCCGATCCGCACGAATTCATAGAAGAGGACGTCGAGGAAATAGAGTTCGAAGAAGAAGACGATCCTCACTTGAGTGCGTCCCAGATGATGTCCGCCGAGATGGGCTTCGACTATGGGACCGTAGAGGACTTCGAGTAGCAGCCCTGTTGCAATTTTCGTTAGAGGAAACCGCGTCTAGTCTTTCGCTCGATCTCGAGGAGCTTTCTGCTGTCATCTGATGATTCGGCAGGAGCTGCGTTCCTTAACGAATGGCAGCCCAATGCCCCACAGAACTAGGGTCCGCCACATCAATCTATCTACATGGCTCGATTGTGAATCTGAATTCAGAGGTTGCGTACGTACATCGAAGTCTTTGACCTTGCTCGAAGAACGAACATATCGAGAGCAGTTCATCCAGAGGTATTCGATACCCAACCCTTGTACAGATGAGTCGTTGATTTCTTTGCTCCGAAAAAAAATCGTCCATCCTTAAATAAAGCCTTTATTTATGCGAAATAGTTCCTTTCTCCACAATTCATCATGATTCATGACGAAGTCCTGCGTCAGTCCTGTCGTCTTCAAAAGTCTCTCAATGGTTGAATCGAGGACCTCCTCAGGAATCGATCAGCATGAATATGAATTTATCGGGAACGACTTATAAAGATATCGGCTAGGCGGTCAAGTTACCGGCCGAGCGGAATGGTATTCAGCTCTTCTGGTTTCAAAAGCAGCTCTTAGTTTTCAAAGAGATTTTTCTCCCATGCGTCTCAGTCGCGCATTGGAATGTTCGCCAGAGAACGTGCTTCGTTTAATGATTGGGTCGTTCACTCAGCCGAAGACGAAGTTTTCCATTTCTTCACTTTTCGGGTCTTCATGTAGACGGGACACGAAGCTCGGATACGTTCGTTTCCCTTCGGTCACTTACTTCCAGCTTCGTCTACGAAGCCCAGTTGATTAACGCTGATTATCGGTCGGTCCGGATTGCCTCGTATTCAGTGATATTTGATCATCGTTCACTAACACCCCGGAATGCAGAATCGAGCGACAGATGTCCGTAGAATGTCTACCTCAGGCAGACATGCCTGAGTCTGGAGACCAGCCATTGAACGCTCGGTGGACCGATGTGAAATCAGTGGGCTCCTGACTAACCAGCTGGCAGCCTGATTGACTGAATGAGTGATCGGTGCTGATAACGGGTGTTCAAGAACCCAATCTTTCAGTAAGGGTTTTGAACGGAAGGATGATCTCAAAGGACTTCGCGTCGAATAGGAGGGGAGGCAAATGAAGAATTCAAGTCGACTGTTTATCGATGACTGTGTCAAAAGGGGCTGAATGCATAATTTATTTTCTCCGTTGCAGGTGGGTTACGATCCTAGCGAACGGAGAGGTCAAAGTCAAGGAGAAGTGGGACTACGAGCAGCTGGACAAGGAGAAGACCATTGACTTCTGGGTTTTGGTGAAGCAGCAGAATCGACCCGACAAGGAACGGCAGCGCATTATCATTCACATCACGGATGTCAATGATGAGAGGCCTTATTTCATCAACAGACCGCTACCGATGCAAGCCGTCGTACAGCTAAACGCCCCGCCCAGCACTCCCGTCTTCAAGCTGCAAGCTCGCGACCCCGACAGCGACCACAATATCCGATACACGATCGTGCGGGACAGAAGTGAGTCCGATTTCTTCGATACGTTTTCTTCTTCCGTTCGATTGGTTTCCCCTTCTTTTCCACGACGGTATTCTTGACGGTGCCGGCCGCAGCGCCGCCCCGCTCCGCTCTACTGTTTGCGAATGGACTCATTACGATATTTAGAAGCGAATGAGTTCCCCTTATGGATTGACGTTTCGTAGTCGAGTTGGGTCCCCGTCGCTCTCTCAGCCAAGCCGATATATTCTCGACCCGATTTCGCTCAGGGCATTTGTCCATAGCAAAAGTGCTATCCAACTACCGTCTCCCGGCCGGAAAAAGGGGAACTTTGGCTTCCCATTCTTTGTTGGCTTCGCTTAGGCCACAAGCGGGGCGAAAATTGACGACGGAAATCCATGGAGGAAGGAACTAGTAGACTTCCACCTGGAAGTCTAAGTCGATGGAGCTCATGGGAAAAGGAAAAAGTACCGACCACATGGGAAGATAGACGATAGACAACGCGCCTTGGTGAGCTCTCCTCGGTCCTTCGTTGGACTTCACGAACTACCCGCTCAGTCTATTTCTGTCCTGGACAGGATTAAATTACGGGTGAACCAAGCTGCAAATTGAGCGAATGGAGTGGCTCGTCTGGCCGGCGCCTGGGTCTGGGGAAGTAATCCACTGTTTTCACTGCCTAAATGTCCCATTTTAGGGCTCTATATCTCAGTCTCGATAATCTGGAACTCTCGTCCCACAAGGGGACGGATTCGGCTGAGTTTTCTGGCATTGGAGAAACGCAAAAGTTTAGAGTAGGCGTGGTAGATGGAAGCTCCCATCATCCATTTTCCGCCATCGAAAATCTTTCGCAAAAACGACCCCGCCGAGGAATCTTGGCATGCCCCTCGAGGCTGCGAAACCGTAGCAAGGCGAATACTGCTCTTGCCTCTCCGTTCGGCGACAATACCCTTTGTGCCTGTACTTCAATTAGGCTAGTTGTAAGTTGTAAATGACTGCAATCTGCCGGCTAAATACGTTCAGTAAGCAAACGTGGAGGGAGTGGTCCCGTCGGCTGGCAGTGATCGAACGTTATACATCTGGCTCGGCTCAAGTTCTCCGACAAAAACTGGGTTTTTTCTTCTTTCACTCCCTCAGTATTGTCGGCTCGACTCTGAGTAAGAAGGTTCCGCAGTTTTCAATACCTTTGTCGGCACAGACAATCGCCGATGGAAACGAAAAATAGCAGGCTCTTTATGGGTGAAGTTCATCAGGAGCCGAAAGGAACAAACTCCGTTAGCCGCCTATGGCTCCCTCCACCATGGGATAATTCCCGCTCGCGTTAGTCGTAGCCCTAGTCTTCCAGCCTCGGTGCGTGTCGCGGTGCCGTCGTTTGACCTTCCGCCTGTGCGTAAACGAGCCGGAAATTCTTTTTGTGGAGCACGAGCAAACGCGAGCACAAGTTCGGCGTCGGACGGAGCTCGGGGGGAATCTTCCTATTCCGAGAGCACTCTCTTGAACGGCGATATTTATGGAATGGTCTGATCGTGTGACGTATCTTGCAGGTGGCCAACGCTTCGAAGTGGATGCCCTCTCTGGCGAAATCATCACTGTGGGCAATGCTCCTTTTATGCTGGACAAGGAATACGTGCTCTATGTCAAAGCCGAAGATCTCAGCGGACCTGAGGGAGAACGACAGTATCAGAGCACGAAAGAAGAACGGCTGTCCATTGTCGGAGGAAAGCGCCCTCCACAGTTCTACGTGCCTCAATACGAGGCGACGATTCCCGAAAGCCAGAAGAAGGATTCCGAGTAAGTTTAGCCCGCAACCATGCATGCTCAGGTCGATTCAACATTCCAGCTCCCACATTCATCGACTACATCGCTTCGAATTTCTCGACTCCTCATCCCCGGTGGAGCTGCTTCCATCGGAGGGCTCCAACCGAATTCCGGCAAATATTTCTCTACCCTTCCACGAAAGCTGAGCAATTAAAGAACCAACAACGATGAGCACCCGAGCTCCAGTGGGCTTCGTAAAATCGGCGGAAATGTTCTGGTAGAAACAAAGAATGTAAAAAACTATGAGATTGCCGTTTTATCCACATCTTGATCTTCGGAGTCACGATTGAGGTGGTCGATGGAATGGGCAAGCTCCCCTACTCTGCGGCGTCTTATTCTGAACGCGCTGGTGTTCCCTTTGCCCTGCGGAGAGCCGGCCGGCCGAACGGCCATTTTGCCAACATCACCGGTATTGTGAGCGGTCGCCGACCCGAATCCAGAAAAGACGTTGTGCGTGAAACTGAAGCTTTGCTGCGCTGTCTGGAGCGGGAGAACAGACAATACTCGTTCTCGGGTCGAGTCGGTCACATTATTCCAGTCAGCGAGCGGTGGGACGACATTGATGAAACATTCAAGTCTCTTGACGTCCTGTTGATAATCCGATGTAATACATTCATCTGAACCATCGCTCTGCTTTCGGAGCAGTGGATTCATCCAACGCGGAGGTGTACCGCATGGAAGTGTATAAGGGTGACAGAGCCTTTTCCCCCTCGAAAATTGGGCGACTTCCTGGAATATCCATATACGGAAAATGTCCGTGACTTTAGCGTGACGTGACACCTCGGTGGGCTGGCTCATGTGCCGATATACTTCTGAACGCGAAGAGCCTCAACCGGTCCTCTGAGGCCTCCCTCGTTCGCGTACGCCGAACCGCTGATTGCGTAAAGCGGAGGAAAGACTCCGCAGAAACTCTCCAGAGCGCGTTTCGACCCAGGAACCGCATGCCTTGTTAATTGATCGTCAGTTGTTCATGCAAATAGATAGTCAGGTCGGACGCTCCGCATGGTCGGAACTTTCAGGACCACAATCTAAGCCTGCTGTTGTCTTCTTCCAGCATCATCGAAGTCAAAGCCAAATCGTTCGCCGATCGAGAGATTCGCTACACGCTGAGGGCTCAGGGAAAAGGAGCGGGAACATTCAACATCGGCCCAACCTCCGGAATTGTCAAGCTTGCCAAAGAGCTCGATTACGAAGATCTTCGCCAGCCGAAAAGCTATCAGCTCGTGGTCACCGCGACCGAAGACTCTGGAGGATTTTCCACTTCGGTCGACCTCGTTATTAAAGTGACAGACGTCAACGATAATGCGCCTCGGTTCGAGCTCCCCGACTACCAGGCGCACAATATCGACGAAGATGTCCCGATCGGGACGTCGATCCTCAAAGTCAAAGCCACCGATATGGACACAGGCCGAAACGCCGAGATCACTTACTCGCTGGACAAAGAAGATTTCACCATCGACTCGAAAGGAAACATCTACTCGAACAAACGGCTCGACGCGGATGTGAATAACACCTATGTTCTGACTGTTAAAGCGACCGATAGAGGTGAACCGCCTTTGACCGGAACCGCAACCGTCCGGATATACACAGAAAATAAGAACGACGAAGCTCCAAAATTCTCCCAGGACGTCTACACTCCGAACGTGGACGAAAACGCCGGTCCAGGTGAGTTTTTCGTCTCCTCATTCGGGGGATCCCCCCTTGGAAAGCCACAGCCTGACCGTAGGGTTGATCGAACGTGGTAAAACTCAATTTCGAAGGTCCTCGGTGAAGAAAGCGAGTCACCCTGGTCAGACAAGAGCCAAGGCGAGGTTCACTTTCCGAAAGTCGCGGTGCCTTGGCGAACATCTGACTTCAATGGCCGGTCTAATGGCCTCTCGTAAAATTAGCGGCGAGCAGTAAAGAACTTCGGAGAGATAATCTCCCCATGGAGCCTTTGGCGTCCGCGCCCGGGACATCATCCGGGCATCTGAATGATGGTCGAGACTGCTGGATGCAAAAATGCAAGAGAGTTGAAAGAAAAAATGAAAATATTTCACGCGTTGTTCATTTTTGGAAGGACCGTGGGAACTGGACTGTCGAAGAAAATGAGTCTTCGGGCCATCCAGAATTGAGGAATTCATTTTGCGCCATTTATCTTTCGCGAATCCAATTGAAAAAAAAATGAGATACCGGTGAGAAAGCGAGCCTTGCGAGCGGTAACAATCTTCTCTGAATCCCGAAAAATGCTTCAATTTCCATAGATGCTTCTCCTTCGATGCGAGATTTCTCCGCGAGGATCACTGGTGTTTCAGACGATGCTACCGAGACCTCGGGAGCACGGTTTCGCCGTCGATCCGAGGCATTGACGAAATTTTCATGGCCTCAAATACGAGACGAGTTTGACGACTCGTTCGAAGATTCTCTTGTTCAACTAGCGAAATCGCTCGGAGGGAATCGCTTGAACCAATCAAAATATCAGAACAGTACGACACGAGAGTCTCGCGGACAGACCTCGCCTGCGGGACAGCCCGCTAAGTGCCCTGTGTGGGTCGTCTCGGGATGACGATGCGAAATTATCGATCGATATCGTTGGGGGTTTGCTCTTCCGCCGTCATGATATTCAATCGCGATTTCGGGGGAGCTAGTTCACGAACCGAATCACCCCGTTTCCTGAGATTTCTGTGAGTTTCTCCGTCGAGACGCCGAAGTGGACTCTAACCTTCGTTTCCATCCACAGGAACCTTGGTCACAACAGTAGTCGCCTCAGACAAAGATGGTGACAACGTCCTCTTTGGATTCGTCAACTCAGGCACAACGAGTGGAATGTTCCAAATCGAGGAAAGAACCGGAGTGATCCGGCTTATAGACACCGGAAAAATTAACCTGGACAGGTGAGCAGATTTCTCCCTCCGTTTGAGTCTCCCGGCTGAGGCAGAGCTTTTTAAGGCCGGGAAAAACTCCCGATCCTCCCAGGTCCCTGCGCTCCGTCGGAATATTTGACCTATTTCAAGATATGCGCACCGGGGGAGGACAAGCGTATGCGGGGAGCTCATCGAATAAAGTCACATGCAATCCGCCGCATGCGTGACACATTGTTGCGACGTGTGTAACGTTCTTCTCCCTTATCCGCAGAGATAAGTACGAGCTGAACGTGACGGCCAGGGACGACGGCGCCTGCTGCAAGAACGGCGCCCTTACGCCCCATACCTCAACGGCCCTCGTGGTCGTGTTCATCACGGACGTTAACGACAATAAGCCCATCTTCGAGGATTGCAGTAGCTACGCACCGAAGGTTGAAGAAGGAGCTCAGAGCGGCACATCGGTCATCCGAGTCCGGGCCAAAGACAACGACAAAGGCCACAACGGACAGGTTCGCTACTCGATGGTGCAACAGCCCAACCAGAAAGGAACCAAATTCAGCGTCGACGAAGTGACCGGAGAAATCCGCACCAACAAAGTATTCGACAGAGAGGGTGACGACGGACGCTTCGTTTCGGTGACGGTGAAAGCCACCGACCGAGGTAGTCCACCCCTCGAGGGCGTGTGCTCGTTCAAAGTTGAAATCACCGACGTCAACGACAATCCCCCGCTCTTCGATCGACAGGAGTACCGGGAAAACGTAAAACAAGACACCCAGATAGGGAACCCGATCCTGCGGGTGTCTGCCAGCGACGAGGACGCCGACCTGAACGGCGTCATCGTCTACAACCTCACCGCCCCGTACGATCCCGCCGATCTACACTATTTCTCGATCAACCCAGAGAGCGGATGGATCCAGCTGCGAAAACCTCTCGACCGAGACTCGTATCATCTGCGTGCCATCGCGACGGACAAAGGCACGCCGCAGCATTCCGCCACAGTGGAAGTCGTCATCGACGTCGTCGACCGAGCAAACAATCCCCCGATCTGGGACCAGCCCGTTTACGGACCTATTTTCATCAAAGAGAACCTCGAAGTGGGTTCGAAGGTGATCTCGATCAAAGCTCGCTCTGGGATTCCTGACAATCCTGATGTGTTCTACACGCTCATGAAGGGCAGCACCGAACAGACGAACAAGAAGGACACGTTCTATCTGAACCAGCGAAACGACGGCGGGCACACTTGGGCCGAGCTGTTCGTGAACTATCCGCTCGACTACGAAAAGATCCAACAGTACAACCTGACGATTCGCGTCGAGAACAACGGCATCCAGCAACTGGCCAGTGAGGCGACAGTGTACATTGTTCTGGAAGACGTGAACGACGAAATTCCTCTATTCATTGAGCGAGAGCAGGAAACTGTACTCGAAGGAATGCCTTCGGGAACCAAGGTCACCCAAGTGCAAGCCGTGGACAAGGATGGCACTTACCCTAACAACAAGGTGTACTACGCAATCGAGTCCAAGGATCAAGGCGATAAATATTTCACCATTGATCGGGAGACTGGCGACATATACACCAAGGTTGAATTCGACCGAGAGGAGAAGCTGGCGTATGCCATCCAGGTTCGCGCAGAGGACGGTGCGGCGTCCGCTCGGCCACACATCCGAGGCAATCAACCGAACGCGGTCACCAAATACATCCGTATCGGCATCGGAGACAAAAACGACAACCCCCCTTACTTCTCACAAGCGTTGTACGAGGCGGAAGTCAACGAAGACGAAGATGTACAACACACCGTGATCACTGTCACTGCGAAAGATAAAGACGAGTGTGAGTATACCTCTCATTTTGAGCTAGGGTCGAGGTAGAGAGGAGCTGACAAGAAGATGGAACTTCATAGTCGTCGAAAGAGTACCCATTGGAATCGCCGAGATACTCCGGACCTTGATAATGGGAACATCACCAGCCACATTATGCATATATTAAGCCTCCGACCGCGACTGAGGATTTCGTGCCGATAGCGAGTCCTACCGCACCGATTCGGAGCCTCTAAAATATCCGCGGCGGTATTTTTAGCTTCCCTGCGAACATTCTTTTCTCCTCTACTCTGATTTCGGAACTGCAACTGAGCGAAAGGAATCTCCGCAGTGACACGAGGGACAAAGCTCGGCTCGGATTTCTCCCGCTGGCGCTCTCTTTCCTCTTTTTATTCCGCGTTCGCCCCATCTGTCGTTAGTTCTCCTTACTCAGGACCCTCCTGATTTTCTTCCCCCCGGTCGCTTTGAGGTTTCTGTGAAAGGAGCCAGCCGACGAGCGTCTTTGTCCGGAGCCGGGATGTTTATTCTTGCCTTTGTTCGTAATCCTTCTTGATTTCTCCTTTTTTCAACGTGGGAAATCGTCTCGAAATTAGACCATACGGTTCATGCAGAGAGGATTTCCTCGACTCCTGTCCCCATTGTATTGCTGGGGCCTCACCTTCGGGGAATTTCTGAATTGGAGCTCCTATCGGAATCTCGAATCGACGAGAATTCACCTTGCGGTTCTAAGGTAGCTTAACGTTCGGTCGAGACATCTCGTGCTGGAATAAAGAATCCCCATCCTCATTACAGCTTCCCGCATCCGATACGAGATAACCCAAGGGAACATAGGAGGCGCCTTTGCGGTCAAAAACGAAACCGGGGCAATTTTCGTGGCAGGCCCGCTGGATTATGAAACACGAAAAGAGGTCGGTATCGTGACGTGAGAACAACCGAAACAAAATTTATGACCGCACTGATGTCGGACGAGGTGACGGCCAAGGGTCCGCTTATCCGATCCCTAACAACTAACCGTATGCATGGTTGAACTAACATTTTACGCGAACGCACGCGGCTCGGATAATACAGTACCGACTGCGACTGGTAGCGTCGGACAACCTCAACGAGAACCATACGACAGTGTTGATTCGTGTCAAGGACGTTAATGACAACGCGCCCATTTTTGACCGACCTACGTATGATGCTCAGATCGTGGAGGAAAACGATCGCAATCTTCCACAGAAAATCCTTACGGTGAGTTGATTTACAGTACAACTTGACCCTTGTGGCTTCGGATACGTACCACGAGAACCACACCGTCGTCAAAATCAAAGTCAAAGACATCAATGATCTCCCCCCGAAATTCGACCGTCCTTCTTACGAAGCGACCATTCCCGAAGAAGACGATACCGACCTCCCGAAGAAGATCCTGCAGGTTTGCTTGCGTTTTATTTTGTTTTGTTTCCCGCCATTTGCCTGATGATTTTCCCCCAGTCACCACCCTTCCTCCTGCATTTCGACTCCAGTGGAAAGCTTCGTCAGATTTATTCTCATTGAGTTTCCACCGAATCCTTTCCCCTTCGTCCTGCAATTACCTACCTACCTACTCGATTGATTGGTTCCTTATTCCTCACACTCCATAATGTCAAACCGAGAACGGTTCGCGCAATCATTTCCTATGCGTCTTCTTATTCATCCTACGTTCTGCGGGAGAATCGATTCCCCGAATCGCCAGACTGAGCCTGCGACGTCCTCGAAACGGCCAAATAGTGGACGTCGATACCGGGACTAATTTTAGACATTGGCAGCAGGAATCCTAGACAGGAACAAGCCGGATGGAATGTCCCTAATCTAGGATCTCTGGACGACTGACATGACTAATTTCTTATATTGCGAATCAGGTAACTGCCACGGACGGAGATCGAGACCGCGAGTCTGATATCGTCTATTTCTTGACTGGTCAAGGGGTAGACAACACCGATTCCGAAAATAACAAGTTCGCCATCAATCAAACGACCGGAGAAATATATGTGCTCAAGCCCCTGGATAGAGATTTACCGCACGGACGATCTCAGTGGCGATTCACAGTATTTGCAGAAGACGAAGGCGGCAATGGTCTTGTAGGATTTGCTGACGTGCTCGTCAATCTGAAAGGTAAGCATCGCCGGGAGCCAGTTACCAGAGTACTCGGGACAATTCATTGGAATTCAAGATGGCCTTTGAACAACCTGGAAACTAGACGGACGAATCTTGATCGTGACACGCCCTACCTGTGGGGCGATCCTTTCGGAACCTCCGATCCGTGCAGAAAACGATGAATTCTAGCGAACATGGAAATTTCTTGCAGACATCAATGACAACCCGCCTTTCTTCGCGGGAGGTGTCTTCTCCGGCAACGTAACAGAGAACGGAACAGCCGGGATGACCGTTATGACGATGACGGCCACTGATTACGACGACCCTATGGAGGGCACGAACGCCAAACTGACCTATTCAATTGAGCAGAACCAAGTAAACGAGAATGGCGAACTCATATTCGCCATCGATGAGGAGACCGGTGTGATCTCCACAGCGGTTTGCTGTCTGGACCGGGAGACGAATCCCGAGTATACCATCAAGGTGCGTAGACGCGACGAGCTCGCCTTACCATTCCCGGAAGATAAAAAAACGGATCCATCCGAAAGCTCTGCTAGCTCGAGTGTGTGCATAGATGTCAACGCTTCGGCGGAGGATTCTCTCTGACTGACTGAGTGGTGGCGTCACTGTTTAAGTGTTGAGTTCTTTGTTTCTCTTCCACTCACTCACTCAATGCTCGAGCGGCTAATGTTGACACAGTATGCCCGAGCACGATTTTCGGCGAGGAGGCGGTTACGTTACGGAAGGAAGTTTATATGGGTCGTCCACCCAGACCATGGATCGTCGTCACCGCCGCCGCCGCCGTCTGCTGTGCGCGGTGCTGCTCGTTAGCAGCAGATTGGTTTCTCTAACTGTGGTTTTGTCGTCTCTCGTGGTGAATTTACAGGTAGTGGCGGTTGACGGTGGTGGTAATAAAGGAGCGGGGACCGCCACCATCAAAATAAAGGACATAAACGATATGCCCCCCGAATTCACCAAGAAGGAATGGTATGTCGAGGTGGATGAGACGGAGGCCGATAACATCCCAGAAGCGCCCATCTTGGTGGTTTCAGTCAACGACGGTGATCTGCTGGAGACCAACAGATTCTCTTACAAAGTCATGAACAACTCGTTTGGGGCCGATCGTTTCACGATGGTCACAAACTCTGACGGGACAGGATCGCTCAAAATTGCCAAGGTGAGCAAAGGGGAAAAAAACGTTATGATACTCTTTCTGAGGAAAACCCTGATTTTCCCCCGCTTGTGCGGAAGGAAAACCTTCAGTTCCTTGCTCCGAAACCTTATTATGGAATATTTGTCTCTACGCGCGGCCCGTGGTACAGAGCATGGTGCACTCCGCGACGATGACCGTGCACCGTCCCCGAGTGACGAACCGTTTGACGTAAGACCGCTAACCGCGGAACTGTTGACGTTTCCAGCCTCTCGACTACGAAGACCTGCAGCAGAGGTACGGTTTCAACGTGACCATTCAGGTCAGCGACAACGGCGGTGAAAGTGCTGATCCATATCATTTGGACTATGCCAAGGTTCGTGTGAGACTCCGCGACATCAACGACAACCGACCGGAATTCGAAAAGCCCAACATCGAGGTTTCGGTGCCGGAGAACTCGACGATCGGATCCAGCCTCGCGACATTCAGAGCCACCGATGCTGACCAGGGAGGCAAGTCGAAGGTCAGTTACCAAATCGACCGTAGCTCCGACAAACGACGCCAGTTCACCATCAACAACAGTGGCGTGGTCAAGATCCAACGGCCCCTGGATCGGGAGGAAACCCCCAGACACCAGGTTAAAATCTTGGCCATCGACGACGGAACCCCGGCCCGCACCGCCACGGCCACGCTGACCGTGGTGGTTTCGGACATCAACGACAACCCACCGAGGTTCCAGTACGACTACAGACCGGTAATTCCCGAGAGAGCCCCGCCCATGAAAGTCCAGGAGATCCTGGCGACCGATGACGACGACAGATCCAAGAACAACGGGCCGCCCTTCACTTTCCGAATGGATCCCAATGCACCCGAAGAAATCAAAGATTTGTTCCGAGTCGAACACGATCCTACCGGCGCTAACGGCGACGGAATGGCAGTGGTACATTCGAAGGAGCAGTTCGATCGAGAAGTTCGCAAAGAATTCCTTGTCCCCATCTTGATAAAGGACTCTGGCAGTCCCAGCCTGACAGGGACATCCACCCTCACCGTAATCATCGGCGATACCAACGATAATCGTATGCATCCCGGTGCGAAAAACATATTTGTATATAATTTCAAGGGCGAAAACCCCCCGACGAAAATCGGTCGCGTTCACGTCGAAGATTTCGACGATTGGGATCTTCCCGACAAAACGTTCTTCTGGGAAAACAACAAAGAACACGAGAACTTCGAACTGGACACGGACACGGGCATGATCACGATGAAGAACGTCACCGGGGGCGGACTCTACGAGTTGAGATTCCTCGTCTACGACCGTATGCACACCCAGGAAGCGACGGCGAACGTCACCGTCACGGTGAAAGAGATCCCCGAGGAGGCGATCCACAACTCGGGCTCGATACGAATCGCGGGATTGAGCGATGAGGATTTCATTCGAGTGTGGGACTGGCAGAAGAAGCAACAGGTCAAGTCGAAAATGGAGGATTTCCGCGACATTATATCGGAACTCGTCAAGACCAAGCCGGAAAACGTCGACATTTTCTCCGTCATCCTGAAACAGGAACGACCACCGATCACAGACGTGCGCTTCGCCGCACACGGCTCGCCCTACTACAAGGCGTCGATGCTCAACGGGCTGGTGGCTTTGAACCGCCAGCTGATCGAGCGCAAGGTCGGCATAAACATCACTCAGGTCGGCATCGACGAGTGCATGTACGAGAACGTCAACTGCGAAGGCAGCTGCAGCAACGAGCTCGTCGTGGAAAAGAACCCGGTCATGGTGAATGCGAATAGGACATCGTTCGTGGGAGTGAACGCTTTCGTGCGCTCGGTGTGCGAGTGCTTGGCGCGCGATTACTCCCCGGAAAGCCAACGCGAACGAACCTGCCGCAGCAAGCCCTACCCGTGCTTCAACGGAGGTCGTTGCTTCGACACCCATACCGGAATTCAATGCAAGTGCACTCCAGGCTTCCACGGGCCTCAATGCCAACAGACGACTCGATTCTTCAACGGCAAAGGCTTCGCGTGGTTCCCTCCTCTGCAGCAATGCGAGAGCAGCCACATGTCCCTGGAGTTCATGACAACTTCTCCTCATGGCCTGCTGCTATACAACGGACCTATTGCGATGCCCGACGCCGACGAGTTCGTCGTGCAGGATTTCGTGAGTCTCGAGCTCGTCGACGGAAAACCCCGTCTCCTGCTAGACTTCGGCTCCGGGACCGTGGAGCTCACTGTCACGCCAGAAGATCCAGTCCACGACGGCTCCTGGCAGAGAATCGACCTGTACTGGGATAGACAAACCGCGCGAATCACCCTCAATCACTGTATGCAGAGCAGATACCTCGACGCTAACGGAGGAGACCGTAGCCGCTGTGAAAATGTCACCACACTGGAAAACCCCATTCCCCCATTCAACGAGTTCTTGAATGTGAACAGTCCGCTACAACTGGGCGGTGTGCATGTAACGAAAGAACTCACGCAGGCCTACGATTGGGCATACAGACCGAACATGGTGGATGGCTTCAACGGCTGCATCAAGAACGTTATCCATAACAGTGAAATGTACGACCTCGCCAGTCCCGGCAGCAGTTTCAATTCCGTTCCCGGATGTCCACCCGCGGAAACGTCCTGCTCCGAGTCCGGGCACGCGCACAGCTGCGGACACGGGTAAGCGATGCCAAACTAAATCAAATGTCGTATGAAGTCAATCAATCGATCTATACCCTCAATGAGACTCATTTCCCCCCGAATCATAACATCGATTCCCCCCTCATCCCCCCTTATCGCGGGGAGGCTCCCATCCTCCTTCACGCGGCTCTCGTCCAATGATCGATCGATTTCTCTCCTCCACAGACACTGCGAAGGCTCGTACCGGAACGCCGACTGCGTTTGCGATCCGGGATACTCCGGACCGAACTGCGATAGGGAAACAAGCTCGAAAATGTTCCAGCAATCCTCTTACATCAAATACGCGCTGTCGTTCGACCCTCATCCGTTCCGTACGGACCTACAACTTCAGTTCAGAACTCGCCAGAAGAACGGAGAGCTACTCCGACTTAGCAGTAAACACGGCAGAGAGTACGCCATTCTTGAGATCCGTGACAAGAAACTGAGGTTCCGCTTCAACCTAGATAGGCATCGAACATCTGAAGAGAAGGAACTATGGCTACCTTACGTATCTGTCAACGACGGGCAATGGCATACGGTTAAAGTCATGCGCTTCGGTGCCATTGCTACAATCGCCTTGGATGGCGGTTGGGGCAAGCGGTTCAATGAGCTACTCGATTTCACTTCGCCTCATCAATTGCTAGCTGTTGAAAAGCAACAGGTGCTCGCAGGAGGTGACGTCCAGTACGTCGGGCCGGGGGTTACCGTCGTTGACAACGATTTCCAGGAAGGCTGTATGAACGACATCAGAATAGACGGCCGCACCCTGCCCATGGAAAGTGGGTCGGAGAGCGCTGCCGTACTGGAATTCCGTAACCTCATCGACGGCTGCCCCTCGAACAATCCGTGCCACGGCATATCTTGTCCCAGGCCCTTCGTCTGCGTAGACTTGTGGATGCTCCACGAATGTCGATGCTCACCTGGTTTTACCATAACCGAAGACGGAAAGAATTGCACTGACCTGGACGAATGCCTCGCCGAACCTTGTCTCAACGGGGGCACTTGCGTGAATCGTAGAAACGGCGAAGGTTTCTACTGTATCTGCCCCGAAGGTTTCGGCGGGGAGCTTTGCGGAGCACTCCGACAGGAAAAAATCATGAGGCTTAGCATGGCTGCACTTGCAGCTATCTTGGTTTGTCTTCTGAACATCCTCAGTGAGTATCTGGCGAGGAGGCAAATCGTGCAAATCGTCAAAGTGACAAATAGTCCGATCTCATTTCGATCCTCGAAAAATCCCTCGAGACCTTTGTGGACGATCTCTAACTTTTTCCCGCCCTTCTCCCTCCACAGTCCTAGTGTTGGTGATCGTGGCGTATACGCGATCCCGTCGGCCGGACCAGAAGTTCGGCGGCGGTCCGTGCGAAGATGACATTCGAGAGAATATCATCTCGTACGATGATGAAGGCGGAGGTGAAGATGATATGAATGCCTACGACATTACGCCACTCAGGATTCCCATCGAACCGAATGGCATGAACGGGCTCAACGGCAGCATCCTCATGCAGCCTGGTCTCATGCACAACGGCACCCTAAAGAAATTGGGCGCCAAGCCGGGTTTGCTGCCGACGCTCAAGGAAGGCCCGCTTTCGGATGTATGCGATTTCATCACGGAGCACCTCGACAAGGTTGATAACGACCCCAACGCGCCGCCATTCGATGACGTGCGCACCTATGCTTACGAAGGAAGCGGATCCACCGCTGGCTCTCTTAGCTCTCTGAACTCCGCTGGTGAGAATTGCCATTGAACCCTACATAATTCCTAGAACCTGAGTCTCCTCATATCATAAGACTCACGAATATAGGGATTCAATTCGGGAATATGGGAAAAATTGTGGCTGACTCATTTCCCTCTTCCGGTTCGATTCATGAGTGCCCTGTCCCTCAGCTGGTAACCAAGAGAACTCGGATGAGATTTTTCATGATCAGAGGTCCAGAACTCCATCATCCGGGGATTCTCGTCGAAATTGATTTTTTCAATGTAATTTTTTTTCTAGGAACCGACGACCAGGAACAGGACTTCGATTACTTGAATGGTTGGGGTCCGAGGTTCCAGAAGTTGGCTGATATCTACGCTCAGCAGAATGGGGCACCCGACGGAAAAGAGCAACAGTAATTCGAAAACAAGGAAAGATAGACCAATCAACAAAACGGGAGAACCACCGCTAACGACCGACTCGAGGAGCCAACGAAATGCTTGAACAATTCATTGGGGCCCGGAGCAGTGCTCGGACCCATTCCCTAATCA
Organism: Galendromus occidentalis; assembly: GCF_000255335.2. NCBI lineage: Eukaryota > Metazoa > Arthropoda > Arachnida > Mesostigmata > Phytoseiidae > Galendromus > Galendromus occidentalis. The sequence continues at coordinate 1,066,134 of NW_003805434.1, forward strand.
GCGATCCTCGGTCGGATCCCGGTTCTACAGTAAACAGACACAGACAGGCGAATCCTTATAGAGATATAGATATCGAACGGAACAAAATACGGAGACGCTCACTGCATTGCCGTTAGTTCACGGCGCTTGGCGGCAGCCTGAACAAACCAATTGTATCAATAACTGTATAGAAAGTGAAGCCGTAGACATTTAATTCCGAAGCAAACCTAACTTCGAGCCGCGTCCGGGAGCAGATCTCGAGGCGATTCGACTGACGGCAGGAACAGTTTGTCGTCAGCCTTCCTCCGTATCCGCCGCAGATGAACATCTCGGGCATTGCCGAGGCCCCGGGCCGGGAAGTTGAAGAGAGAAGAAATAAGTTAGACATGAGGAGCCGAGAAAGCCTAACTCCGGAAGCGTTAGATTGAACACAAATGAAGATCACAGAATGCAGTGTACATTCGACGGACCTCTCGAGTGGGGATCGTCTTGTAAATTTCTCCACATCCCTCCCGTCGTGGAGGCTGATGGTAGACTGCCATTTTCTTCTGTAAGTAGAAAACGTCTATTTATTTTACGTCGTTCATCTTTCCCCCTTTCTGTGCCAGCTGCATTTGTCCACTTGTGTTATTTTTGAGTTGACATCTATTCTAACCTCATTTCCGTGTCAAACCGTGCGAGCTGCTACTTTGAAATCCGGTTCGTTCTGGCGGAAATCGCTCCAATGTTTGTGTCCCATTCTAAACCACGAAATTCTCAACGGAGCAGCTCCCTCGCATATATTTGTTTTGCGAGGACAGGCTCAGCTAACCGCGCGGGACGAGTATCAGTGCTCGTGGTCATGATAAGAAACGTCGCGGAGCGAACCGAATTTCACTCTTGTACATAAAATTCGTTGATGCGACAACGAACAGAAACAGAGAGCATGAGTGCGATCAAAACGATCTTGCGTTATTGTAGTTTTAGTGACAAAGCATGATTTATTTTTCTATTTTTGTAAGTTCTGAATTTCGCCTACGATCCCGAAATCTTCCAATAAAGTCCTCCTTTATGTTTCCCCTGACCGAAAGTTTTCGTTTTGTTCCTCCGATTGATCTATATTTTTTTAATCGAGTTCCCGACGGCGATATCAGCGACCAGATCTCAACGACCTTCACAACGATCATCGCGCTGTGCCGCGAGATCCTTTCAAGTTCTAGGTACACAAACTTGAGTTTATGTTCGCTGTTTGCTCAATCGTTATCCTGCGTTGGAAAAACTATTCTCAATACTATGAGCAGAGCCGTCGATCTCCGGGCTCATCCCTATCGAGGAAACCCAACTTTTGTCCACAAATCGAAGCTCGGACTCCGATGCGCGGAATTTTCGGAGGGAATCCGCCTGCGCGAAGGGAACCAGATCATTAACAATCTCACTCCGCTCGGAAGGATTATTGCCCGGAGATCGGTGCTCAGATCGTGTGAAACAAAAATACAATCACTACGAGAGAGTGATCATCAGCATAAGGATCGATGCTTACCCAATCGATGAATCTGCTTGTCGGTCTGTCTATCTATCTATCTAACTATCAATCTGACTAGTCAGAACTACGGCGAGCTGCGCCGGTTGGGAGCCGAAGAGGCTACCCGTTACGTCGGTTGCCCTATGCGTTCTGTGGGTGCAGGGAGGCCATCATTGGAGACAGAGAGTCAAACGATGATTGGAGGCAAGGTCTACGCGACTCCGAGAGAGTCGCCGTCTGTCGAGCCGCACCTCCGAACATTGGTCGTCCTCGTGTCCTCCGAACTTGAGCGCTGGCCGCCAAATCCCCGGACCAAATGGTGGATCGGCTGGCCGACTCGCTCGTTCGGAGGCCATGTCAGGTCGACGGAGCCATGAGTCCTACGTTGGACTGCGGTGGAATTCTGTATAAAAATGTAAGCTTTTGTACCAAATGGAATGATGAATGAAGACGACTAAGATTGCGAGCCTAAGCTAAGGCCGCGTGCAATGTGTGTGAGAGAGTTTCTACGGAGAGCGACAACAGTCGGAAATCAGAGATGAAAATCAAACCCGATAAGTGAACGGCGTCGAGAGACGCGCGTTCTACTTTCGAACCTAAACCATCAAAATAGGTATCCGACTTGACCGTCGGGCGTAGGTAAATCTAAAAACAAACACTTGGGATTGAGAATAGGGGTCGAATTAATAAGTAAGTCACTCAGTGAAAACACTACTGCTTAGCCGGGGGATATGGCGGTTCCTCGGCTAGTAGAAACCAAAGTTGAACCAACAAACAAAACGACCGACGACAGAAACAACAATAATATATTCAGTACTCAATACAAGAATTTAGGTAGATTAATTATTATCAAGAGGTCGCTAGGTATTACTTTGGAACAACAACCATGAGGAGGAATTCACGTGTTTTTCAATCGTCACGACGAATCTAGCGAGTCGCATGTGTATGTGAGTATGAAAAGCGGCTTCGACAAAGTTCAATCCTTAGCTCTGGCGATCTTTCTAGACACTTTGCGGCCGTCTCGGCTGTTAAACTTAACGTAATCTCGGAGTTTAGTCTAAGCAAGCAACCATACCGATTGATCCCTCACCTCAGCTCGATCTCCGAATCCCCGAATATTATCGATCCATGAACTTTTCGGATTTTCATTCGTTCACTCGATGCATCATGACGCTATCCCTTCACCTCTTCGATCTATCTCTTCGACGACACGGGAAACATCATTGAAAATTTGTGCATTGGCATCGGAGAGACTCGGAGACAGGAGACAAATTCTACGAAAGCCATCAACACACTCAAATGAATGACCTCGATCGACTTTGGTGATTTTCGGTGGACTCGCACCACCTACAAATGAAATAAATAAATATGATAAATAAAAGGAAAATAATATTCATGTGTCTTTCCCTCCTGAGAGGCGGGGGCTCGACGCGCGCGGCCTCGTGACAGTCGCTCCAGCCTCGGATACGCTTGCCACTTTTTTGTTTAGTTACTCAGCGCTCCAATAGGAACGCTTATGCTCCATTATTGAAACCCTTCTCGACGTTGTCGACAGAGGATACTAGGCTCCACGGATGATCAGAGAAATACTTCCGGAACCTCCCGAGTCGGTCCGGGAGTGGTCGGAAGACACTCAAGTCAAGAAGGGCCAATGGAATTTCCCCGCTAGGGCTACCGATTGTGTTCAGCAGTTCCGGAGTCTAGATTCACACCTAGCTCCCGTTGGGACTTGAACGCCTCCATTGGCTCACTATTAGTCTACTGGAAGGTCGTATCGAAGCTCCCAGTGGCGCGCAATCGACCGCCAAAGTGATCAAGTGGTTGGCTCGGCTTGCCTATCTGTGTGCAGAGCGTGCGTTCAGCACAGTGACTTCGACACTCCGAAACGATTCCTCAAAAGTTTCCGTGAGGATTTTGACAGAGAGTTCCAATAGCTCGTGCTGCCGGGGAATTCGGACATGATCGCATACATGAAGGCTCAGTCACTATAATGCGTCCTCGAATCTTATGTATTGGCGGTGAGAATGGTTGAAGTTAGTCTCATACTCACGGAGAAACTCGGAATATGTGAGCCGCGACCCGCAATCAGGAGCCCCGGCCAGTAAGATTGCTCATACGGGTATTAGAGATGATCATTTCTTCCATAAAACATGAGCTCCGAGATCAGTAATAATTTCCTCGCCTTAGAGGCTGCGCGCCGTCGCGGCCGAGATGAACTCCATCGGGCCTTCGATTCCTGCTGGCCCACGGCTGATTTTCCGAAATGCAGCTCACGGAAGAGGGCGATACCTAATTTCTTCGTCCACCCCTTCCCCCGCATTTTCGGAATTTGAGAGGTCCACATCCTGGAATTATCTGAAATCCGTCAGGCGGGTATGCCGGAAGGTCGAGAAGCGAAGGTTGATTTACAGAAAGACGCAAAACGACGGGAAGGTCAGCCGCGCAACTTGTCAGAAAGTGATACAAACGAGGAGAGACTTTCGTTTCTAGCTAGAGTGAGCTTCAGTCGCTATATTTACCACCGTCGACGTAGGGGACAGATGTAGGGGTAACCGAAGGAGGGACCGGTGTTGGCCCTGCCGGGCTCCTTCTTCTGTGCTTCCCCGTTCCATCCCCATACCCTATATTACGCCCCTTCCGCTCTACCCCCTGAGAATAGTCTCCCAGCTCAGTTGGGGAGCCGGCGAGCTTCCTAGCGCTCGGCCGCCGCCGCCGCCACCACCGCCTGCCTGCCCTCCCCCCCTCCTCAGTCTGCTCTCCCCTCGGTTCGCAACCCACCCTGGGTTCCTTTGCCGAAGGACCCCAAGAAGAGCGGAGCTGGGATTGCTGACTGGCTCTTTGGCTGCCTCGCTCGCTGTCGAGTCGGGCATGGGGAGTAAAGGGATGCGAACGGTATGGGGACTCGCTGGAAAGGCGGACAGACAGACGAGGCTGGGGATAAGCAAGGGCGAACAGGGGGGATTGGCAGAGGAGCAGAGTGCGATGAGTTCACGAGCGGGAAGCCTGCCGGCCTGCCAGCCTCTCTGTTCCCGGCTGGAGGGAGCCGGTGACCGAAGAAGGGAAACGAGCGGGGAAAGACAGCGGGGCTGGAGGGGAAACGAGAGGGGGATGGGAGCTGCTCTCTCTTGTGCTGCACTCACACACACAGTCGTCGCACACAGCTAGCAATGGCAGCGGCGGCAAAGGAAGAAGAAGCACCGAACTAAGGAGGGGGAAAGCTTAACTGACGGAAGAGCGACGGAAAACTGGAAGAGACTAGAACTGGAAAAACTTGGCGCGAGCCGGATCGGTTCGCTTCCGCTCTTGGAAAACGGTGGTCCGTGAGCGCTGCAGAAACGTAGCGTTTTTGGATTAGCCAGATGGATGTCAGAGACCTGTACGCAAGTACGAGGAGGAAAAACAAAAACGGTGCGGTCCGAAAATGGAGGAGAGAGGAACATCCGGAGCGGGAAGTATCAGAACGGGCATGCGCGAAAATTTTCCTCATTTTTGAATACGTCAGCTAATAATCCGGTTAAATTCGCCGAGAATAAGTGCGGTAGTCCGAGAATTCACTGGATCGTGCTTCGTGAAAAATTGAAGATTCCCCGACTTTCGGGGAAACGGCCAATGCTTCCGCCTTCGGGCAGCCGGTCGCAAACATGGTCGCATCCTACGGTCCCATCGACTTCAGCCTCGCTCGCTCTCGCCGCGTCAGGTCAAATCATAGTCCGGCCAAAGTCATCGATCGAATCCATCGCTCTGCTGAAAATCTGAGTTGATCGATGACTGATGTGATCCCTTCTCATGTCTCAGGAACAATAATTTCCGGGGAACCATTCTAATTTGCCTCAGATATAGATATTACACCAGAGTTAACAGTTCGACTGTGAGAGGAAAAAACACTGAAGAGCTGTATGTGAATCTTTCTGCAAGAGGTCGACGAGCCGATTGATGAGCGACATAGAGTCTATCCGATACTGTAGCTTTCAGGGAAGGCTCACCCCGACCACTCGCTCTCTAGATCATTAGAAGATCACAACGATGGAGATGGAGAAACTTTCTCCAAATGGAATAGAACTCTCTGCTGACCCCCTATTGTACCCCTTTTGAGGTCACCACGAGCTCCAGAGGGTTCAAGCCGACAAACCAGATGGGGGATCTACTGCTAGCAGGGGTAAGAGCGTTCCGATGAGTTCTCATTCCAATTTCGTAGCGTTGCGGGGAAGATTCGCATCCTCGTGCGTCGCTTCGTCCCTCCAGAGTTTCCACGTGGCTTCTTAAACCTGTCCTCACCTTGATCCACCGATGGCTCCGGGTAAATTTCTTCGTGATCTCTTCGTGACCGAAGAGTCACCGAGGGATCCATACTTCTACAGAAGGCCTTTCGAGGGAAATGCTCTGGAGAAAGTCTGAAGCATCGCGCGAAAAATCGGTACATCCTGCATTATGCGACATTGTTTTTTATTTGCGCAGGACAGGCGCTAATGAAAGAGACGTCAACACTCATTCACCGGGACTCGATGTCTGTTTCTCGGGTCGTGAAATGCGAGTAGACGATGCAGCTGAAAATCAGTAATCGGACAATCGCCGCTAGGAGAGCGACTACCAATATAGCTAGCCCTTCTATCCGCAGATACTTCGCTCATTCGTCGGATTGTACCTTCGAGAAAAGATCTGCACCGGAAAGTATCGGAGAAGCAAAAGAGATCAGAACATCATCAGTTCCGCAGGAGGACGTGGCGGGTACTGTTGGTGTTTGTTCGCAACAGACGTGCCGCGAGCGATGAGAAGCAGGAAAATCTATCGTGAATCATGAAGAAGGAACGTCCAAACGAGTTTCGGATCGCAGTGTTTGAACAAAAAAAATTCTCGATAAAGGTACATACCTACGGCGAGGATGCTACGCACCAAAGTATGGCTGAGCGTACATAACTTATATGAATCATATTTTCCTGACTCTTTCGCGATAATCGCGGGGAGAGAATGCACCAGAACTCCGTTAGCATCCCGGGATTCCGGCCACCAAGGTGCTGAAAACACTGCATCGTGGAGAACCAGAAGCTCTGCGGACGTCACCGTGATCGATTCACGGAGCTCCTGCTGCAGACGCGCGTTTGCCTTAATTTAGACCCCTATTATTACCCGGGAAAATCTCTACTTCTATCCCAGATCCTCTTCCGACGGATTTCTCGAGCTCCTGATATCAGAAGTTGGAGGAAGCCGCACCACCGCAACTCGGATGCGGTTCCGGTCGAGGCGTCAATGGGTGTGTGCCGCGGTATAGCCCCAGATGCCGCATCAACCACCCCACTGGGAGTCGGACGAGACTGCTCAGATTTCAGGAATCGATCTTCTGAAATGAGCTCAGCAGTCAATTAGTTCAATAGAATTTCATTCAAGTGCTCGAAACACACGATTCTCGCCGGGGCACACTTGGGACACAGTTTCTTCTCGCTTTGCTGGGAGCAGGTCTGGGATTGCGTCAGTTTCGGAGAAACCTTTCATGCTCCCATCTCAGAGATCGGGCAGGACGCGACAGAGTTCCGCAGGGCAAAAAAGGTAAAGAGCCCCTGATCTAGAGAGCAGTTCTTCTGGGTTCAAGAAGGCGATCTCGGATGGAGATTCAATTTTCATTCGAGATTCCATGGCAATTATGCATCGGAATCGATCCTTTAAGGTTGCGTCAACCGAGAGGCAGGACGGGAGGGCAACGACGAACTTCAGGATGATTGAATCAATCCGAGATCAATTGTGAGAGGTCAAAACCCAGACTCAGACCACGGTCCCTGTTCGTGGGAGCCCCTAAGCGTATTCGGAAGCGTCCCGTCGGAATGGTCGGAGACGGAAAAGGGATAACCATCGAGAATCGAGACCACCGTTTTCACGTGGCCATCCCTAGCCAGACTTGTGCAAACAGAGTGCATCCGCGAGCTCCGGGGTGCTCGGCACCGGGAGATTCACAAAAAGTGTAGTCCCGAGATCGATCAGGAGAACCGCGTCAAGGCAGCGCTCGCATTCAATGTCCAGGTCGCGATGCTGCCTAGATGACACCCACGCTAAGCATGCACGCGATTAGCTCTCCGAATCTCTGCAAAGCTCTCCTAATGAGTGTAATTTTGTTTCATTACAAGTTGTGAAACAATTCTGTTGATAATTTAGTTGACTTGGTCAACTTGAAGGAGGAACAACAAAGGACAAGAGATTGTGCGTGTCCGGCGAAATGAGCTCCCGGCCCATGCGAGTGTACAGAGAGCGCTGCTGAAGGAGTGCTTCATCTGAATTAGGGTGTGCAGCTCCGACGCCTGAATCCGAGCTCAGACGTGGGAAAGAATCGAATTCTTCGGGCACAACGATAATCTCTGGGAAATCGAAGGACTTGCTGCCGTGGTCGACCCCAGCCCGAGCTGTGTTCTTAGCTGTTCAGCGCATGGCCGTTCGCATCAGGTAGATGCAGATCACAGAGTCCATTTAGAAGAGAGAACCCATTCATTCATATCGTCTTCCGCGAGATACCCTCACTGTAGAATCACGCTCTGCCGTGGTGTCTCACACTCATACCTCATCTTGACCACATCCGCACTCGGTGTCCTTGACCGACTCACAGGGTGGCGAATCCAAAATGTCTGTCAGGTTGCTCCACGACAATATACGTTTATTGAAAGGAGTAGAGATTCGCGAGAGCCCGAATCACCGAAAGAGTATCATGCTCAAGGAATACAGTCATTTCGTCGCAGATGGGGATCTTGCAAGTCGATAGAGCCCGATGGCTCGAAAACCGAGAAAGATTTCAGCGTCTTAGCCCGCCTGAGGTCTGATGTCGATAAACGATTCGTGCTCGGAAAGATCCAGGTAACTTATGGGTCGGAGTCCGAGATTCCGTTTCGAATAGATGTTCGGCTGTCTTATCTAACCCTTGATTTCCAATTCGATCATTCCCATGAGGATGAACCGAGTCAAGATTCGGGACACACTGCGTCCCTCGGATCTTCTTTCGGTCAAAAGCTGGAGAGTTCATATCTCCAATCAATGGCATTAATATGAATTATACATTCCAGTTTCCGTCATTGATCCACGATTTTCCGCCTCGCTCAAAAAGTCCGTAAACCGCGACTTGTGGCACGTCGTACTAGTCCAACGGGAGCGAGCTCTGCATCGATCGCCCTCAAGGTCTTACCTCACAAAGGGAGCGATGATGAATAACACGCGGCCCGGAGGTTCCACGATGGAATCTCTACCCACCGTAAATAAGTCACGATATTTCGCAATGAGAAAGAATATGAACTTGACTCTCCATCCAGATATCTACCTGATCTCGAAACTTTTTTCCCAACACACTTCAGACTCTCTTCCACGAGTATCGGATCCAAGAATCGGCAGGAAGAGGAAGACCACCGGAGCCCTTCCGCGTGAACTTCATTGAATGTGATCGTGATTGGGTTCTTCGACTTTCCTTGAGTGAGAAGAAAGGAGACAGAAAGGACACGTCGCGACGGTTTCGACATCGCTTCTTGACATAACCTGATAATGGGGTAAAGGACGATGTGATTACCTAGAGCTTGGTCAACAAACAGGGATTCGAATTCTACATTGGAAGATACTTTCCCGAGAACACTTCCTCCCCAGCAAATGTGGTAGTGAATAATTCGGGGGGAAGGGGTAGAGAAAATGGCTGATGTCGCGCTCTCTGCGCTCTAAAATCATTCCGTTGAATGCTCGTTATTCATCTGCTGCTCGAACGATTCCGTAATAAGGACGATTCCTGGAGCAGCCGACGAATCGGGAGACTCCCGAGAGATTGAGACGAGGTGGGGACTTCATGTTCGTTCATGTGCCAGTTTGTTCGATCGTCACCAGTCATAAGGATCGCCTCTGTCCGAAGTTCCCTCTCAGTCCCGGAAAGGTCTGCGGAGCAGGGAAATTTCGTGACATGAGGGAGAGAGTATCCGGCAGGAAATACGCAAAACGTCGGCGTGCAACGTAGTCCGCGTGCCGTTGGCTGTACAGATCGCACATGCATTGTGAATATTGATTCGCGCTCCCCCGGGGAGCAGCCCCGAAGCCCTCGAGGCTAAATCGGGACGGCTCTCATGATTAGCTCGCGCTGCACTGAAACGACAGCGGGAGCAAATACTTTCAATTAGGCCCCTACCACGATTCGGTGTTCCATATCTACCGACTTATAGAGACACGACTATTGTGTCCCCTTTTCGTTGGGAAAAATGATCCCGGGAGCAGGACTCGACACGGGAACTACAGCGGACGCTTCGCTGATCTTGGTCGCGGACAAGACGCCGATCGACAGAGCAGGGTTCTCTCGCCGTGCTCTGCATTTGGAACGCCACAAGTGAGCTCGGATTTTTGTCGGAGTTTGCTACAGCTGAGAGATTGGTGTTAGAGCTCGGGGGAAGGGAAATGTCGGACTCGAGGGCTACCCGATTTCGAAAGGTCGGCGGAAGCTATAGTGGAATTGTAACTCCAGTTCTCAGCGTATCTGGCGAGAATGGATGAATAAGGCAATCACTACCCCACTGAGCAGTTGTCAGACAAGACCGAAAGTATCGTTTTCGATACGGTACTCAGAGGAGTTAGTTTCCTGTTAGCATGACTTTCCTAAACCTCTCTCGACCATTCGATCGGATTCTTCATCAGGGATGAGCCGAACGCTCATCGAGGATATGTAAGGGGAACGATTGGAGCTCCCTCAGTGCCTTAGCGACGAGCTATTTCACAAAATTCGCGGCTGCAACTTGTCTCAATCACAATTCCGTTTCTAGCCGCTCGGACACGTGATTTTTGACAACCGTTATTTCCCTCCGGGACCCGTTCATCACATTTCTAAATCCAAAGTGAATCGCTCGTCACGATTTGTTTCCATCAAATCAAACATGAGTTTATTCCATCTCGTATAACATGATGAGCGATTCCGGAAATAATTCTCCAGAGGGGCTCGTGGAATCGAGAGGAATTCCCATGGATTTGCAACGCAGACTGAATTTCCGTAGAAGCTCCCTCAAGCGCAAAAATCATTTTTTTGCGCTCGGAGTGCACTGAATGACGATATTACTGCGCACGCTTTTAATCAGAGAGAGAGGGCCTAGCCGGCTAACTCAGTCAGACTGGGCAGCCAGCCGGCCAGCCAGCTGGAGACACGCTGCGGTGGGAGGCAATTTTATCTACGTGACCACACCATAGCCCGGTAGCGATCGCGGGTCGAGTTCCGTCGAGACCGCGCGCCTCAGCGGCGGCCGTCACGGCGACTGGTTTGCGTTCGTTCGCTCGCAAGCAGGCAGGCACGGATTCGGAAACTACCAAGCTAGACACAAGTACCACAACCTCCACCCAATGTGACAGGAGCTCGCCTATGGGAACTCGAGGTTTTCGATTCCGCCTAATTAAAAACGTGTCGCACGAGACAGGTACACTGACTCGAAGCCAAAAAAATCTGGAGTACATTTCCTATTCTACATCAATACAACGACAGATACCGGAGCGGATCATATGTTAATTTCATTATTTTTATTCATTGTAGGTAAATCGTCACTTCGGTCATTTTCTCATCGGATTTTCGATGCTTCGTTGAATTTTCGAATCTACAAGAATCTCTGGAAGAAGCGTATCTCAGAGAGACCTCTGCAAATTCAGAGGAGAAGTCGTCGGGGTCGCTGAGCCCTCATGACGACTTGCTACTGCCTCCGCTGCTGCTCGATGATGTTTACGTACTTGGATACGTCTCTCGATTCTTTTCGTTTTGACGATCGTGATGATGATACGGCCGGCCGTTGCAGCTGATCTACTTGTTGTCAACGGGAGATTTGCGGCGAACTCAGCTAGAAGCTGATGGAAAAGGTCTCTGGATGACTAACATTTTCGGTGCACGCGAACGTTTCCGCTACTGTAGTATCGAGCACAGAGATCTCCGACAGGGATTTTCCCAGAGCTTTTCCAGATATTCGACGAATGAGTCAGGTTACGAAAAGTCTGAACTTCATCGCCAGAAGCGTTGATCATAGAGAGTCCCATAATTATCACCTTCACGCGCATAATTTTGTGGTTGTTGTTCGAGAATTCAACTAGGAACGACGGAGTCGGTACCGCATTTCCTCTTCTACTAAGAGCTAGCCTAGGAGCGACGACCCATGAACATCTGTCGGGATTCGGACTTCGCACCTCATCGCAGCGTTTTACCACGGAATAGGCGGTCGGTTGTCGATGACCGAGCAGGCAGTGTCACACGGACACGGGAGAATCTTACGTACCCTCAGAGAAGGCTGCGATTTCCTACTCCGTGATCCGGATTGGGTTCCGTATGGAAGTACTTCAACCCCCTCCTTCGGGAGACGACCTCGTACGCTCTCCGAATTCAACCTCAACTTCCACGTCCAAGGGGAACGGTTTTTAACGGACCGGTCCCCGGTGTGTATCCGTCATACAACTGACATCATGAGCTTCCGTTTAGTCCGCTGTTGACGCAACAATCCACGAGCGGTGGGTGATGAACAACTTGTGGGATTCCGTCGACACACTTTCGAGTTTCAATCGATGGCTTTGGCGGTAATAGACTTGTTGACATGCTGAGTCTCGAATGAGGGATTCCTCGCATACGAGCTCAATCCGTCGGTCGGTCCGACCGTCCGCTTTTGAAACTCTGTTCCGATCGTTTACTCTGTCTCTGTGGCAGGCTGGCTCTCTGTTTTCCTCGCTCGCGCGACGAGTGGGGTCTAGATTGGAGTTTCCCTCCTCTGAAGGGAATCAGAGTCGCAGTCGTCAACTAATTAAGCTGTTTGCAACTCGCCACGAATGGCAGTTCTTTGATATGTTTCTGGCAAACGGCTCCAATCATCGGTGGGCGCGGCCGAAATCAACTTTGTGGTCAAGAGATTCGCACCCCATACGTTCCGCATCGGGAGTTCTCATATGATCGTAATGATATCGTTCGCGGAAATACCTCTCAAATTCAGAAATCGCGACTCCGAATGACGAGAGTGTTGGATTTCGTCTGAAACGAGCGACTGTTGATTCCGATTCTGCCGAGCTGGAGCAACGCGACCCTGGATTCCGATTTTTTCATCAATAATACGTATGATATTCCTGGATGGAGGAGCCAACGAGGGAGTCTCTCGCGTGCAGTCTCGGAGGCTCGGAGGTGTCCATTCGACTCCGTGATCTGCTCAATCAGGATCTACAGAGCGAGATTTTTCTTTGCTTCTTCTGGAAGCGACCCCCCCCTAAAGTCTCTCTCGGAACACGACTCGATCCGGAGACCCCTCAATTCGTCGTGGCGAATGATGAGCCGGAGCAGAAGTCACCGGTATTTTCCTGAGAGCATCGAGCTCTGAGGATTTCGTTCAAGCTCTCTGCGGAGCAAACAAATGATCCGAGCTGGAGCTCTGATATTATTCTCTGACATTATTCGAATAATAACCTTGACTTCGCACTGACGAAAACCCTCGTCTCAGGGGCGACTGGAATAATCGAAGAATTTTCGAGACCCACGCCGACTCAGTTCTGGGTGGAGTCAACCTCGGCATGGACCTTTGGAAGATTACGCGAACGTACGAGCCTGTTGAGAAGTAGCGTCTCGAAGCTCGCGGTCTTCGCCAAGAGACGGAGTTTAGAGAAAATCGTGAAGTTCTCGAAACCCTCAACGTAGTATAATCAAAGACACGGTATCGAAGTCAGCCCCAGAGAACGTTTCCCGATCATCCCGATTGCGCATGAAACTCATGCGATCGAGATACTCTTGATCACACCCAAACAGATCGCTTTCAGGGATCGAGGTTGTGGGATTCCAGTCCCCGACTACGACGACTGCAAGACCTCGTTCGGCAGAACCCTGTCTTCAGCGTGGATTCGAACCCGATCCTCGAAATGGCGCCCCGCAACGAAAGGTCTCGCTCTACGCGGTCCCCGAGCGCGGGAGGGTTCGTGGGTTGCTAGGCTCGGGTCGGAGAGATTCTACCGGAAGAAAGAGATTCAATGGATACCCATCATAAGCATTGAATTTTTCAACAGGTGCGACATGGCTTGTGCGAAAAGATCGAGAGACGATTTCTCGAGCGCTTTAACGCGGGTCGTAGGGAAAGAACGTGGTTCAAGACAAGCGTGGGGACTTGCGTCTTTCCCAGGAAATCGGAGGGAATTCCGGAGGGACCCCCAAGTTTTCCGCCCCGCGGTTTTCGGGAGCAATACGCGAGACTCATCTGTGAAAGTGACTCCTCCTCTCTCGCTCTCTTGGCTCGTCGATATTGAAGCCTAATTTTTGTGCGGCAGAGGTCCTTTTAAGGATGAAACCACGTTCCTCCATCGCATCTTGACTTGTCCAGCCACAGAGCTGTCCACGGCGACAACAAGAACATCGACAGCAGCGACAACAGCTACGTCGACGTTGACGGCGAGGAGTTCATGGAAAGGGCCCGAAAGAACATCAAGCAAGCGACGGACCCGGCCGACGAAGCAACGAGTCAACGGAGCGACCAGCACAATGCCGAACGGCAAGACGATTTCAAACCAGATAGAAGAATACCGGGTTGCAACCGCATTGCAGCAGCGTTCCGAAGCAACGGAAAAATCAAAATTATTTTTTCCGTTTTCCACTGATTCGGGGACAACTCTCACCGAGCAATAATAAGACAGAGATCGCTTGCACGTGTGGGGGAAGATTCTTCTCCTAGTCGATATCAATGCAAAAAAACGGGAATTCGAGAAATCAGAGACAGAAAAGCATTCTGCTCCTCTAGGGCGTGCGACCTTAGAATGAATCCATCGCTTGCCGCAGGCTATCGTTCGCACCGTATTAGCCATAAACGAAAAGTCGAGAGCTCCATGGAGAGGAAAATTCTGGAAACGTGATAGGATTAGGAGATGGCGGAGAGTTACCAGCTGATGTGAGAGTGCTGAGAAATTTCCACCAGTTTACTAACCGGTTGGAACGAACTTGTCCACGAAGCATGTATGATCGGATCGGTGTCCAGTCTGTGATGTCGAGCGCGGTCTTAGGCTCGCTCTCGTATACTTGACTCCTTCTCGGTGAGAAAGTTATAATTCCGAGAGATCGGTCGAGGCAGACAATGCAACGCGCATACGCTGGTCTCAAGTTCGAAACGATCTCGCAGTTTTTCTCCTGAATACGATATAAGAGGACATTTTCCGTCTTAGCTCACACTTAAGCTCCGGACACCTACCTACACAAGTATCAATCTCTGCGTTGCTCGATGATCATCGGAAGAGACTTCAATCGTTCAGTGTCGGATGAACTCTCAAAGACATCGAAATCGATGAGCGCGGTGATCGCGGCAGGAGTCCTCGATGACTCAAGAGTCAAGTTCTGATGAAGAAGCTCAACTGCTCTCATCAGGACTTGAAATGAATTTCTCGTCGACCTTCCTGAAAAAAATGAGAATCGTTTCCACAGGAAAACCCTTCCGAAGTCAATCGGCCTCACGTCGAATGTCTCATCGCCTTCGCCAAACCAGATCAATGAATGGATGAAGATCTAATTTGTGCCGTCAATTGCTCGTAATCGTAATCTTCACAGAATCGTGCTTCCGAGAAAAGCTATCGTAAGCCGTGGTCTTCACACCCGTCGCCGCAGCTGATAATTCTTTCATCAAGGAGGCATCAAATAAATCCGTTAGTCGCGTCTAAAAGTTCCCACGTGATCGCCCGAAGACCGCGTGTAAAGTTCTTCAACTTTCATCTCTGCCGGGGTGGTGAGCGGAAAAACGGTTAATTGGCAGAGTTTCGTCGGCACCGGAAAATTGAACCGATCACAAATCGGCCGGGGACCCAGTCGCGAGCCGCTCGGTATAGCAAATTAACACATGATACAATCGAGCGATAATTAATGCTTTCGGAAAGACACTTGTAACAGAAATCTGATCTATCGTTGAAATCAATCAAATAGTTGCCAGCTGAAGCATCGAAGTCAAAAGGGATGAATTTTACATGCGGATCAGATCCGTAGGCGAAGTGATTGAGAATCGGCTATTAGCGACGAGTAGCTCCCGTGTTGAGTATCCCCCTTTTATTACTTCTGCTAACATCCCTGCCGCCGCTCTTGCCACAGCCGCTCACGCTTTTCACGCTAATGTTTGTCGCGATGATGATGTCGAGTATACTTCGAACGGCGATTCTGCTGATTGAGTGCTTGCGCTCGGGAGGAATATCGATGTTCCCAGTTGTCGCTATCAACCTCAGATGCGATGGCGGCCGGCGACAACACTTCAATCGACGTTACTCCAATTCAGGAGCGTAAGCCGCTGTCATCAATTTCTCCGACGCTCATGAGACTGTCGCCGTAACACCACAGATTGAGTGATTCGGGAAATCGCCGAAAATGACTAGAATCTCAAGCCGTTCCGCAATAAGCCGGACCTTCCCGAATATCGCCAAGGTGTCAAAAGTCGATCGGCCGGACACGACCGCCTTGTGAGGAAGACGGATTCAGTAGGAGATCTTTGAATGCCTGAAAGGATTTATTGACCTCATCCACATCGAATGAATAAACTGTACGCTCACAACATAGTATTAGAGTATAAATCACGGACGCAACCACCGCCGGATCTGCGGTCGCAGCGACGTTTGCGATGCGACCTAACGGTCCCCAGCATCAGCGTTGCGATTGTCTTCCTAGGCGAACCGAATCTTGACCGAAGTCATATCATACGGATGGGATTCGGGGTCCCAACTTTGTCGAAGATCTGCGGAGACTCTGAAATCGATGTACGAAAGAGGATATTCTCGATATGGATACGGCGAACTTAAGACGCCGGATCATTTACGGCAGTATTCCTCACTCTTCCAATGGAGGCTCTGAAACCGAAGGAGCTCGGGGCGTCACAGTCGAAAGACTCCGATGGAAGTGTTCAGTTTCGCCTTTAATATGGAAAACGAAAATAAAACCGGATGAAGGCCAGTGTTCCATAAAGGTTCGCGTGGTTTTCCCTGCGAGGCTGTGAACGGCACTCTACAAGGGAGCGCGATGTTTGCCGTCCAAACGCAGATAGAAAGACAGGCCTTGGAGTTGCTTGCGAGTGACGTGTCGCCAGGCGTTCGTCCGTCCGTCATTCCGTCTGTCCGTTTGCTGCCAGCCACTGAGCGTAGCTTGCGAGTCACATCCAGCCGACTCTATCGCCATATCCCAGGCACGGTCGAGTCTGCGTCGGCTCGTTCTCTGCTCGATCGAGTCTCCACTCGAAGCTACAGGGTCTACAAGCTAGAATATTGCTCACCTCATAGTAATAATTTTATTTTCGTTCTTTTTCTCTCTTCCGCTCCTTTCGCTTGGGCAACGTTGTCCTCCCCCAGAGAAGTTGACCAACACGGTTTGTTCATCTGGCGCTGTGCCGTCAGGGGAATAGAACGAAGCCCACACATCTTTCTAACAGCCACCAGCAAGAGCGACACTCACAACGGCAGATCCCACAACAAACGCAACAACAAAACTTAACATCCGAAGTCGATCGCGTGCGATGCGTCTCTGATCATCGAATCATTTACTTCCAGTGGATCCCGAATCTCGGATAATCAGATTTCCGAATTCCAGATCTCGGACCCACCGCGTCCGTCCTCGATTTCATCGGACGCACGCGGAGCGTTTCCCCTCCAGTCGAGGGGAATAATTATTTGGAGCCATTCGTCTCCGGAGGGAGATTTCGCCAAAGTCTCAGAGCGAGGTCCCTTAGAGAGCACTTTTCGATAACCAGTCACCGGAACCATCTCTCGAGTTCCATGTTGCCGCTATTGGGATCGGTATATATTTTGAATCACGCAACCTAGGAGGAAAACGCCTATCATTATCAATCACCATTGTCCTATAGAGGAATCCCGCGAGCGAGACTCCGAAGAAGTGGCGAAGTCGAGCAGACCGCTGGTGGACCTTTGAAATGGAATTTCACTGAGTCGGTTCGGTGTATGACGATGAGAGATCGTTAGAATGCGATACAGAGAAACAAGTAAACGAGCTTGTCGTGGGGGTTCTGTCTTCGGACGGTTCGTAGAGTTGAGGGGTTGTTTTGCTCGGCGGCTCTCGTTAGAGCAGCGCATCCCGCGCATTCCGCCGCTAGATCTCTCCGAGTGAGATTCAGATATCGAGGAGCGGACGCGGACTGCAGGGATGGGCAATTCTGAGCCAGGCTTCGTAGGACAGCGTGAATCCTGCTTCGTCTCCTAGAAAACTGAACTAATCCCGATGTCTACGCGAAGAATGAATTACATGCGCAGCGTTTTGAAAGCAGCCTCTTCCCATCCTGGTGTATGGCCGTGATTATTCGGGTGAGGTTACCTATCAGCGAATGAGAGGGACTCATTCCTAAATTCTGCCATCCGGAGGGATTTTCTTCCAGCTCTCCCGATCATGTCCAGCTGCTCTCGGATGCCGCTATCGTGGGCTGTACAATTTCCGACTCGGAAAGCTCATAATCGTTTGCCTTGCTGTTTCTAGAGCTGTCGAGGATCGTGGGTTCCTGGGAGATTCGAGGGGCTTGCTTGCATTCGTTCGATTTTCTCGCTCGGCGAGGAGATCATCGAGTGGGAGTTGAACTGAGGATCTCATGTCAAGTCTCCCTTTCGTAGGCTTGCCGGTCGACTTCTGTCGGGCTCAGATCCGGTCAGGCTCGATGTCCTCGGACAGAATGGCTTTCCTTAAGAAATTTTCCGCAAAGAAAATGAAAAATCACGCGAGATTTTCCGCCGCGCCCTCTTGCGGAAATAATCATTTCCCCTTCATTTCTAACCCGACTCAATATCACAGGAGCACCACTATGGCCATGCTGATTAATCTTCGAGAATACTATAGATGTATCGAAATTCCGAATATATATCCTCGAAGAGGATGTGCGAATCAGGCCTCAGCGCGCGACGAAGATATTCGATGTTCGATGTATGCATCAAGTCGGAACAACGCTATGAATACTCTTTGCGCTCGATTCTCGCTAAATACTTATGCAAAAATGCGCGGAGTATGATTTTCTTTGACCACGGTTTCCCGATCTTGAATACCGTCGTGATACCTCCATGAGACAATTGATTCGATCCCTCGGCTAATTTCAGAGAAACCCCCTCGACTATCTGGAAATCGTTCCGACACGACCGGTGGAGTATATCGCAATCATTTTGTCAAATCCTCCATTCCGTTTCCGTCAGTGAATTTCAAAATCAAAGCAAAACCTTCAGCGGGAGTCGATCGATTATTGATTCGGTCTGACGAGGAGCTACTGGTGGTTCCGGAGTCAGAGAGCATTAGCCTTAGAAGTAGGAGTACCGTTCGTCTGCTACCGGTCTGAGCACTAGCTCGCAGTGTACTACATGCATTTCAACCGGCGCAAGGCAAGCGGCAACCAAGTCGGTTGTTTCCTCCGTTGCTCGGTTGCTCGGCTGGTTGCTCGGTGGCAGTGGTTCTTTCGTTCGTTCGTCCGTTCGTAGCTACGACGACGGAGCCAGTCAGCAGCAGCCGGCAGCGAGCAAGCGAATAGTGAGCCAGCCATCCAGTCATGCCGCCAGCTAGCGAACGAACGAACGAGGCAGTCAGCCAGCTAGCGCTCCTCCGTCCGATGTGGAAATATACAGCGGATTGCTTTGAGCCGGCGAGTCAGCCAGCCCGCCAGCCCGGCAGCAGCGAACGAACGAACGAGCGAACGAGCCAGCAGGCTGGCTGCTACGCCGCTGCCTTCAACATTGGCAGCAGCAGCACCACCACCACCACACCACCACCACCACCACCGTCGTCTCTGTGTGTGTTAGATCGGTGCTGCGAAGAGGGTACGGCGAGAACAATAAGTGCCCGAGGCGGCGGGAAAATCCAACGTGTGTTTCACGTTTGACAACTCGCTGTCTGATTTACGAACTCGGGCCGGGTATTCGAACTCGATCAGAATGGGATCAGCGACGAAAACCTGTTGAACTCTCATGGAGGGTTTGGGGATAGGAACCCAGTTCGGGAGAGGAAGTACGGTGCTTGCTCAGTAGAAAAAAAGACAAATGCTAAGATCAATACTTTGACGTCAGCACATGACGCACTGCTCTGCTAGAGACCACCAGCTCTCCAGCGGTGGCGGCGGCTCCAGAAGCGAACTATATGGAAGACCTTTGTCCGAAGTTCTTGAGCTTTCGACTCGACTCTTCTTCCTGGAAGGGTCTCTGCCCCGAAATTTCTCCATTGAGTTGACGATAAAATCGTCGCTCCGTCAATTGATTGAATTATTGATTCGAGCAAGTCTCCGGATGACTCTTCCATTGAGTTGGGGGAAGACGACTCTATCGAGTTCGACGTCGGGCGATGTCGACATCCATATCTCTGCAGCGGCTCCGCGAAACGCTGTCAATTATGGAATTTCCCATCAAGTTATCGATGATGACCACTCCAACGCTCGCTGTGAGCCGATCCGTCTCTGGAACCAAATTTCGTGGGTCCCCCCGTTTACTCTGATTTCGGGGGTCCAGCTAGCGAGAGTTTGTCTATTAGTTCTGTCAAGAGGTCAAGATTTCGACGAAGGATAAAGCTCGGAAAAAAATGAACGGACAGAAGTTCTGCATATTCCGGGTATCCATTGCGTTTCCTGCATTCCGCGGGATCTCACTGATGGAGATGTCACAGTCAGAGGAATGAGGAATCTCGCGGTCTTGTCATTCGAGGGAGACTCGCCGACGTGAGACATGGATCACCTCGAAGCGGTACCAATCAGGCTACCGCAAACGATCCAGTGAATACTTATTATCAACTTCTAGCCCCAGGAATTCAGAACTGAAGGTGGAGAACGGCCTCAAATCCTTCATCTCTAAGTACCGGAGCGGCTGAGAGGTGGATCACCTGTTCCTTGAGCATTTCCGGACGTCGGTCGACGATGTGCTGCAAGGTTGCTCACTCGCACTACGGCTGCTGCTCGCTACGGTTTGTTCCTCGTCTGTGATACAGAGCGATAGGAAAAAGCAGCGGTGGCTGGTATTTCCCACAATTGAGAAGTCGCCGTGTCCTCTACATGAACGGCCACTACTGGTCCCTCCTCTTCGACCCCAAAACAGTCGCTGGCCGAACATACATATACCGTGCTCTGCCATTGGTCGGCCGGAGCACGTGGGTCCTGACGTCACAACATTATTCAGCACTTCGGACCGATTCGTTGCTTAATGTATTCCTGTCGTCTGCTACAGGGCGCCAGCCAAATATTTCTATGCTACACAACACTTAGAATCGCGCGTTTGATCATGTAAAGTTTCCCGGATTGCGCTGCACCAGTCGCTCGACCTGGAGAGACACTGGTCATGAGTGATCACGACCCACTTCTGATCATTATTGCAAAAGGTCTCGAGGAAATTCCTTTCCTCCGTGTGTCTCGATGGTTTTGTTTGGTAGCCTGTATCGACGATCCGTTTTAGGCTTAGACAGCGCCGAGCCGCCAGACACCACCACCACACACACGGTACCACCGAAGAGAAGCGCTCGGACTTTTCCGAAGCGGTCTGCTGTCGGACAGGAACGAGCGGATACGCGCTCTGTACTTCGCCGGGAAAGAGCAGATTTGGCCCGGATGGTCTCGATCCTCGAGAATTTATTCACTGAAATTCGTGCAAGAATCCTGACGTCTCTACGACCATGGATGGGGTATCAGCGGGAGCGATCGCAACATTCGATTCGATGCCGTCCCGTCCACGGAATCGACGCGATAGAGATAGAGAGACGGGAGGTAGACGACCGAGAGGACAGTCAGAGGACGAACGACTGAATACGATCTCAAGTAATTAATATTGGTGTCGCCCGAAGATTTTTCCATCTTCAGCGTAAATCCCGGAGTCATATTGATCGTCGGGGGCAGCCAGCGAACTCTGCCAGCGAGTTGTGCTGGCTGCCTTCGCTCTTCTATAAAATCTAAAATACGCCACTAGCGCCGCCACCACCACCGTCGCTACGGCAAAGCCAGTTAGCCAGCCGCGCGGCGCGGCGGCGGCAAGCGAAAGCACACACAGAAAAGAGACGACGACTATGTGCTCCTTGTGGATGGCGGCGGCAGCGGCGGTCTTACCCTTTCCCTCGAATTCGCTAGCAGACGACGCGCCAGAAAGACACCAGCGCGCGAGAATCGCTATTCGGAAAGGGAAATTGTTGTTTTCGCAGCGACGAGCGGAGCCTTGGCCATTATGGCGAACGTGGTTCAGTCTGTGTTGAGCCTTTGAGTAGGGAGCTTGCAGCGGGTCGATTCTCTGAAGACAACCTCGCGTGCTGCACATTGGTGCCGATCGTAGTCGACGCGCGCACAGCCGTGGAAAGCGTTTTCCAACACAGCATTACAGTTAGAGTGCAAGTGAACAAACTCCAGTGAATCGGACTGCTTGAAAAGGCAGACTGTTAAAGCGACCGGAGGCTCGAGTAGCCGTGCTCCGACCCGGTGTTTGCCAATCGGACCTTAACGTGGAATGAGCATGATGATGAGTTCGGTCAGTTCGGATTGACGTCGATCTGTGTGTGCCACAGGTCGGTTGCTTCTCAACTGATCCCATCCCTGCACCAATGGGGCTTCTCATCATATCGAATGATAACAAACTTTCACCCAACGCAAAAGTGAGTACCTGCTTTTCGAATCCGAACGAGTGAGTGACGGCAACTGTCGAGCCCGTTCCGGGTTTGTTTACAAATAAGACTTTTGCGCCTCGAAGATGGCTCCGGCGAGACTCTCACCACTTAGCGTTGCCAACAGGAAATCCAAGATCTCCTCATATGCTTCGATGGGTTTTCTGATTCTGAATTTGGAGAATTATCCGACGGCGATTTCTTCCCGCTCGTCGACGATGGTACTGTACTTCGCAGTGAAGGCAATTAGGATCGGGGAATGGACCGGAATTCGGCGGTTTCGCCAAGCGGTGCCTGATCGGAGCCATCGCTTACTCGTCTAGGATTCTAGTTTTGGAACATTATACCATCTATCGATAGGTTCACGGCTAGGATGGAAAACACTTCGATACCTCATCATGAGCTTGGGGGTCGTGATTTCATCTCTCGGATATAGCAATGGTACATCCATTCCGGGGATCACATAAGGCGTTCGATATCAGAGTGAGATGTCAACGCACGAGTTAAGCGCGCGAACTATGCGTTCGACTCGGTGGGTGGATTACAAAGGTCAACGAAGTGTCGCCTGCGTGAGTGAGAGAGCGCCGGTGAGAGAATGTTTTTGTTGATCTTCTTCTGAAACACGCGTATCAGGTCTGCCTCGAAAACGGTACTCGGTGTGAAAGGGGTCCCAGTGTTCGATTTATGCCGTTTCAAAACACATGTCACTGTCATTTCGCGCCGAATTCCCGATCAGCAGACCGAGTCCGGCTCGAGCCATACTCCGCCGCTGTGATTTCTGCTAGTACGTACATGTGTAAAGATCGAGTGCGGGAGAATCGTAATGTCGTTCGGAAGTGAAAATAGAGTTCTGTCTCTCGAGGAAGACGTGATGGTTGACGCTGAAGAGCGGAGCTTACAGTTTGGACTTGAGTTGTTCTGGGTTCGATGCGAGCTCCGAATCTAGGGAACTCGAGCGTCGATCAGGCAGCGTCGTACGGTCGCTCGGTCGCGGTCTCGCGGATTACTCAAGAAGACGGCACGTTAGAGGGCAGAGATTTTTATTTGAATACTATTCCCGTCACATAGATTCGTTATGATACAAACACGGAATGAGGAGCGAGTCCGAAGGACGGACACCGTACCGACCACCTGATCGCCCATAGGTATATATCAGGATTCGTTTCGAACCTTTCCCTCGCTCAAAATCCAAGCTGCAATCTCTGTCTGCCATAAGAATTCCCGCTTGACGATTCGTTCTCGAGAAAAACTCTAGGACCCACTTCCGCGGTCGGCATGTGTTCAGCGGCAATTTCCCCGGGGGAAGTGAGCCCCGCGTGCTGAATTTTCTTAACGTGCGTATTTTCCGCGTGCTCGCGTGTGTGTATGTGTGTGCGATTGCGTGGATTTATTTCGAGCAGAACGAAAATAGGCAGACAGCCACTATGATTAGAATCGATCCCAGCCGCTGTCGACGTCGATGGCGGCGGCGGCGGCAACAACCGGACAGAAGCACAAGGCTACCACTAAGGACGCTGTGGCGTCGTTGCAAACGTTGACCGCAGCAAGAGCCGCAACGACGGCAACAGCGACAACAACGTCGGCTGCGAAGACGGCAGCGCTGACCACTACATCGACGTTCAGTACAGAATATCGGTACTTCATCGTGTGTCTAGAGCCCCTGCAAACATTCCACGGAGCATTCGCATGCGCGGCTCCTCATGCGAGTTCACGTATCACCGCGCACTTGTTTCCTCCACGCCAGGGGGCTTCACTGGAAAATTGAGGAAAAATCAATGTTCCGGAGGAGAAAGAGGAGCGAATCGCTCGAGACGGAATTTCATAGCGCATCGGCGGTGCAGAAGTGTAGGGTGATCTCCCAATGGTGTCGACTTCTTACCCGGCGCGAATCGGAAGCAATTGAGAATCTCGAGAGAACGATGGTCACGGCTCGTCAATCGTAGTATTATCGTGTAATTGTTCTGTCCACACTTCCCGATCCGCTTGTGTGTAAGCTGACAGCGTCGACAAAGTTGTCGCTTCGTACTTTAAACAAACGATCAGCCGCGCGAGTTTAATCGTCCGCTCGCGCCCAACGATAAAGTTGTTATCCATACCGTTTTATTGAGCGGATCGAGTGACCCGCTGATTGATACCTTATCGTCATCATAGATTGATGGCCCGTCGCTCCACAAATCTGTTTGTCCGCCCGTCTGTCCGCCGGCTGACTGTCCGGAGGACGAACAGACTCAAAGACCGCCTAACCTGTTGATTAATTGCTGCCTGGTTGACGACAGTTGAAGCGGCGGCGGCGGCGGTCACAGCACCACCGCCGATCACGACGACTATCAACAAGTGTAAGCGGAGAGCGCGCAATACTTTACTACTCGTTAAGAAAACGACGACGACGACGATCATCGCCGCGGTGTGGCCGGTCGTGGAGCTGCTGTTGTCGTCGTCGTCGTCAGCAGGTTGGATCATCTCATTGGAACTAAATGCCAATAACACCGACGACGACTCCCTCGCCATCGCGGCTGCTGTGACTACCATTAGAAATAGCCAAATCATCTTGCTAGCTCGCTCACTCCTGAACTACTGAAAGTCCATTGAGCGGGCGCTAAGTCGGAAGCAGCTAGCAGCGCCCGAAGTTTGGAGCAATGCTGCCTGCCAGCAAAAGTTCAGTTCGCGTTCGGCATCCGAGGGGTTCGCACCGCCACATCTCTTCGGAACCCCAAGGCTGGGTCGAGTCCGAAACGAACGACGAGTCTCGACCGAGTGGTAGCTCGCGGCTGCCTCTTCGACCGAGCGAGCGACCGACCGATCGGCCAACCGTCCCACCAAGAGACAGAGCGAGCAGCCCAACGAAGGCACACATAGAAGAACACCCCAACTACGGCAGCATCGAACCCCCAGCAACGACAGCAGGCTGGCTGCCTGCCTGCCTGCTCACCCTGCCGCTTTCTCCCTCTGGCTCGGCATAGCCGCTGCAGGCTCAGAAAGGCTATGAAAGAACCGCCAGCCAGCAAGCAACGAACATCCCAGCTGAGCTAGCTCGCTGACTCGCGCTGGCAAGCAGCGAGTGAAAGAGAGCCCCAAAAGGTACCCCCTGCTTCTCTGGCAGACTCGCCGTCGTTCCTCTTATTCTTTTTCTTCTCTCTCTCTCGTTCGGCTCGTCCTCTCGCCTTGGTGACTGGAACCGGCCATGGATACGACAGACGGACTGATAGACGGACAGACAGACGAAGAGACAGACTGACCGACCGACCGACCGACGGACAGACAGAGATTCGGATAGACGGACAGATCTTGAGAGGAAAGAGATTCGTCGTCGTCGTCGTCGTCGTCGTTTTCATGGTGCTCTTCGTGGTGCAGCCGACGACGCTGGTGCGCCTCAAGCGAAAGACCGACCGACCGCCCTACCAAAGCGACCGACCAAAGGAACGAAGGCAGCGAGCATAGTCGAGCAGAGCCGAGCAGAGACGACGACTGTGTCGTCTTCCTCGCTGTATTCACTCGCCGGCTACGAGCTCGCACGGTCGCTGCTCGGTGGCCGGCTCATCTGTCGTTGTATTCCTCGTCCTCGTCGACGCGATTCCTTCCTTCGTGGAGAACCTCTCTCCCTTATAGAATACGTTGACGTCGTCGTCTTCGTTGTTGTTTCCGTTCCCGCAGACTGACAGCAGAAGAAGTTCAATTTGAACAGACTAGCGGGCAGCCAGAGTCCGAGCCAGACCTCCGCCGACGTCCTGCGGAACTCCGAAGACATGAGCG
Source organism: Galendromus occidentalis (assembly GCF_000255335.2). Classification (NCBI taxonomy): domain Eukaryota; kingdom Metazoa; phylum Arthropoda; class Arachnida; order Mesostigmata; family Phytoseiidae; genus Galendromus; species Galendromus occidentalis. The sequence continues at coordinate 1,091,906 of NW_003805434.1, forward strand.
GAGAGCTCTCAAGCAAATCAGCGAATCATTCGACAGCACCGTAGATTCCCCGGGTCGACTTGACTCACTCAGTCCCCAAAGTACCTTGTGGGGTCGTCGAGAGTTCCTGCGGGTCCTCCTGCGGCATCCTGGACACGGTCAAGATTTATTCCCCCTCATGTCCTTCGGTCGGGAATGACTCAGCGATAAAAACGGCAGGATACATGAGAGAAACGGTCGCACGGTCTCAACCGGAGAGAACGCTGAAAGAGTGCTCCATGAAGGGGTTCCAGTTCCCTCCTCCAAGGGGCTTGCTGAAGTCCATAGGTTGTACCGATTTCCTCCGATCCCTACGTCATCCCGTGGATTCGCGCTCCTTCCGAGATATCCAGCAGTCGACTGCCCGCTCGTTCACTTCTTCTCCGGGCAGACGGCCGGCCGGCTTGCTTGGCTGATCCGCTGGCAAGCCACGCGGTAAGCAAGCAAGGTGACTGGCAAGCAGGCAAGCTGGCTGGCTGACTAGATGGATGGATATTCCTTCCGTAGATTGTTGGCGTTTGCCGTCCGTTGCCAACCAGCGCTCGCTCGCTCGGCTGTGTGTGTGTGAGCGTATGTCCGTCCGACTGACTGACTGTCTGTGTGTTGGGCCGCTGTCTATCTGTCTGTCTGTCGGTCGGTCTGTCGTTCGTTCGGTCTATTTCTGCCATTGCCGCCGCGTCGGTCGACGGCAGCGGCTGTTGAGCTAGCTGACTGACTGACTGCCTGCCTGGCAGCTCGTTCGTTCGCTCGCTGCTTGGCTGACTGACTGGCTGGCTCAGCGGCAGAGCTGGCTTGGTGGAATGGCTTTCGCGGCAGCAACAAGGCGAGCGAGCGAGCGTTCGCTCGGCGCCACAAGGATAGCAAGCTGCTCGTTCGACTGGCTGCTTGGTTGGCTGGCTGGCTAGCTAGCATCAGCCGCAGCTACTGCCGACCGACCGTCGACGACGACCGCCACGGCACAGTCAGCCAGAGAAAACTCGCGGCGGCTTCGACGACGGCGGCTACAGCTACCACCACCGCTACTCGCTGTTGGTTGCTTGGCTGGCTGTCTGACGGCAAGCAACGAACAACAACAACTTCGATTCGCATGATGTTGTAGCTGCGTCTGCTGGTGTTGTTCGCTTCTGCTGATCGACCAGCGTTAGCGACAAGGAGAACAGCGCTAACAACTACGTCAACGACGAAGGCAGACGCAAATCGGTGCCGGGAACAGCGGAGGGGATAAGCGTGAGGGGTCTCCGAGAGAGGAGACCGGAATATATCGAGATCGATGACCGTCTCTACGATATATGGCGACTCGCTAATACGAGGCTATCTCGATTGTAGTACCAGAGTTCTGGAGAGGCACAGACTCGTCATCAGACAGAGGAAATCGCTCAAGAATGACCTCCTAGAAACCATCCCACCCAATACCACTTCATATTTCATAGTTGGATGTCCTGTGACGCTGGAGTCGCGGCTTCGGTGGGGTTTTCGATCGAAGGTTCCCGGGTTGCGCCGTGGACTTCCGTGTTGACCGTATAAGATCGAGCATCGTTCGAGCTTGTCTCATCGAAGTCCAACCGCAGATTCCTGCCCTGCAATGGCAAGAGGAATTATGAGATCCAGATACCTCGTGATACTCAGGCACCTCGCAAATACGTGACCTTGTCCGTTCGTGCAAGAAGTGAAGTCGAGGAATCGATAGAATCTCAGAAGGCGGCTGATTTCCACTTCGTCGAAACTCTTCTGGAGTTCTACGACTTTCCGTCCGTTCCTCTCGGTTTTGAAAAACAAGGAAAACATCGGGTTTGCCGCAGAAACGACATCGATTCCTGCCGGAAAAATGATGACGCTCATACAATACTCTGTCTCACCTGGATTCGTGTTGTAGGGACACCAGGAATTAGTTCAGAGGAATCCCGTTTGGAACATTCGACGACTTCAATCTCGTCGGGAGCTCTCCATTCCAGGAGCACTGCCATCGTCATAAGTTTTCGCTTCTCGCGCGAAGTAAGTCCGAAGCTGGTTCCTCCACACAAAGACTCAGGCCCAGGGTTCAGCGAAACGCCAACATTCGCGACGAAAATCGCGTCCGTCGCCCCTGCCCCCGAGCCGTGCCATTCGGGGAATGCCTAGAGAAATCCGTCACGTGACGTCACATTGCGACTGTCCATGGATGAGCGTGGTCGCTCAGAAGCGTATTCCTTCGCTCCTCCTTCCCCCGAAAAAGTCGGTATACGCTCGAAGAGAGAAGCGCTTCGACGTACCTGGTTCTCCCGACAGAGGACGGTCGTTCGGTTCTAGGAGGAAGATCGTGTATCTCTACGGACGGGAAATAACTCTATCAGACAATCCGAGACTCGAACCTCCGCCGAGAACCTATTCCTTCTTCAGACAAGGGGTGGTTCGAGGTGACTGTATGGCGGGTCGCCTTCCCATCCACTATCCTGCTCGGATGGTAAGCGGGAGAGGCGGAGGAGAGAAGCGAGAAACGCTGGGGTAGAGAAAATAGGGAGCTCAGGGTAACTCGGTACCACCGGACCCCGCGTTCCCCACCTCCATCGCTAGACGGCCTGGGGACCAGGGTATGAGAGCTTTCTGCCTGCCGCTCGGGGAGCCTGCCTGCCCGGTCGGGGAGGTAAGACCCCCATCCAGTCGGACCGTGGCTCGTTCCTGCTTCGCCCGGGCTCCGTTCCCAGTTTTCTGAATCTCGACAATACCCAAGCCCGGCCCCGAGGATCGGGAAAAGCCATCGTTGGGAAAAATCCCGACGTCAAATCGATTCGGTGATGCGTCCGTCTATGGGTCCGGTCGCTCGCCAGTCAAACCGCTAGTGATAGAGGACGATTCCACAGAGTCACAGTTTGAACAGCCGCTCGCCGAAGGTTATCCGCCATCGGCGACGTTACCGTTGCAGTGGCAAGAACCACCACTGGCGACGGTACTTACAGTGGTGCCACTGCCACAGTCAGTGCCGCCGCCAGAAAGCGATCCACAACGGAATATCAAGTCATCGGTCACTCAAACCTTTGAGTTTTAATCTAGGAATGCGCCGTCGGTCCAACACGGAATCCAGGGGAATCCAGCCCAATTCTCCGTTCAGCAGACTGACATTTTCCTGTTTACTCGTTCAAAACGCGTATTTCTCTTCTGCGTTCGGCGTACACAAGCTTCCCTCCGGATAACCTTCGTCATTGGTCCCTTGCCTAGATTCTTGCGCGCTCGCTCGCTTGCTTCTTGTTGTTGGATGGTAGTCGCTTGCTTGACACAGCTGGCCAACACTTGCGCATGGCCTTTCGAGGTTGGCATTCCAGACGTTGATTTCGAACGCGCGGCTTTCAACTGATACGGACGTCGTGAAGGCTCTGCGAGTAATTCACGAAGGGGGAGTAATTCCCCCCCCCCCCGTCCATTTCGATTCCTGCCGCCTGACCTGACGATGCCGAGCATCCCTCTCCGATGTGGGATCGACGGAGTTTCCGGAGCTCGCTGTCGTGATTTCATAACCGATGAATGATTTTCACTGTCTATCATGCACCGGTCATCCGACGACAAGTTGCGATCGCTCAATGGAACGCTGTTCACACAAAACAAATTGAGGGCGCGCGACACCTCTGGCCCGTCCCCTCGAGAAACTCTCCGGTGTTCATCCGCTCGGCCGTAGATCAACTGGTTGTTAATGAGCGCAGAGCGCAAAGCGTTTCAAAACAAATCGACACCCTAACAATCTCTAACAATCTTATCTCACTCACCCACCGCTCGGACACCGCGGAGATTTGTGGTATATATGCCCGCGCGGAACAAGGGTGTAGAAATGAAGTACTACAAACAAGGGGGAAAAGCGTGTCGAGCGCGAGTGAAGAATGGCGGGAGAGAAGCCCATTAGGAAAGGCCGATGAAATTCGAATCGAGTCGCGCGGAAGCCGACAAAGCTAATGATGATACCCTCCCCGAAATTTATAATCGTCGTCTCGATCGCCGCCTCCGACAGCTCTACCACAATAACAACAAAAACGGGTAGTAGTACACGACGACAGTAATCACGACGACAACCTGTTAACCACATCCATGGATCCATCTGTTCACGAGTCCGCATGTCTGGTGTGTATCCGAGACACCCGAGCGAGAGGAGTGAGCGCCGCGCCGCTGATTACCCCATTCAGGTCCGTAAGTATGAATTAATAAAGACGACCAACGGCTCTCGATTGAGGAAAGGCATTCCGATTCGCCGCGGCCGCGCACCCCTCCGTTATGTTGTGTTTATTCGGAGTCCTCGGTGTCGATTTCGCCAGGGATCCGCGCTATCTAGCCCGTTTGAGGTACTACTACAGCGAGCTACATATAAAATCGGCGCTCAATGTTCGCCTTAGATGAGCGCTGAGGCGCGAAAATTCAAATCGCTCCATTCTAAAGTCTTGGCTCAAGATAGAGAAGATTACATGCCATGCGATCAAGCTCATGAGGCTTTCTCCTATCAATGGAGGTGGATTTGGACCGGGCATAAATATCCGCGTAGAGCGATGATTCCTCGATTGATCCGCTGATTCTCGCGCGATCGTGTCAGAGAAAACGCGCGGATCATCGAAGTCTCACGCATGCTCAAACTGATTTCTAACGGAACCAGAAGCATGAAGAGAGTTTCCATCCAGAGGCGAAGAGCGGTCTGAATCCCGTGGGATCGAGACGATCTTGTGCGCTCTCGGAGCCGAGATATTCGAAATTCAAGGATAGGCCAAGGATAATACCTACGTCAAATGAAAATCCCTTCCGGGAAAAATATGCCGCCTCCAGCGCCTTCGGTTGAACTCCGGAGCGGTTATTTTCCGGAACTATGCTTCATCGAGATCCTGTGTATCCGATGACCCCCGTCCATATTCAAAAGACGACTCTCACTCATGGATCCGATCGATTTCTTGGTCGATCTCAAGAATGCCCCGTGATATATTTGATCGGATCTGCGCGAGCAGACGGTCGAGCAAACGTGATATTAGCGGCTTATTTATGCTGAAAACGCGTTCATTCATCGATTCCATCGGCCACTGTGCTCTGCTTTGCTGTTGTCGTCGGCATCCGGCAGCAGCGGCAGTCAATGCGCTCCGACAGGCCTCGCCGCCGCGTAACCGACGTCCTCTACGGGAAGGGCCCACGGCTAAAATCCAGTTCGCTAGTGCCAGTGAGCAAACCAACAGGCCCACGAACCAGTGGTGCAGCCGGTCTTCTATTACTCGGCTGACTACGGAAGGCAGTCGTCGCTGCTTGCTGGTTGCTGTGGTCGGTCGGTCGCTTGCTCGCTCGGTCTCTGCCGGCAGCAGTGGTGAGCCAGCAGCAGCGGCAACCAGCCAGCCAGCCAACCTACCAGCGAGCCGTCCTGCCTGCCTGCTTGCCAAGGAACCAAGTTGGCTAACAAAGTGGAGAGGGGGCGCTGCAGTCGTTTCAACCGTGGGACGATACGACGGTTCTTGAACGCACTCGTTCCGCAGCGTCAGGGCCGTGCGTTGCCGCTATAGCGGCAGCCACGCTGTAGTGGCTGGCGATGGTGCTGCTGTTCGGAAAGCAAGGCAGCGCGCGGCCTGACGGATACCGCTGCCTGCCCGAACGCCGGGCGAGCGGGCCGCCGCAAGCAAGCAGCTGTCAGTCACTCAGTCAGCTGAATTTGCCAGTCGCTTGCTGGCTAGCGACGTTCGTTGACGCTGCTGCTCCACAGCCGTCGTCGTTGTTGCTGCTGCTGCTGCCGTAGTCGTCGAAATAGGCCACGTTCTATTTTGCTGACTGCGAAGCTCTTGCGCAGCCAACAGCAAGCAACACACAGTCGTCCGTATAGTTACACACCGCCAGCACACGCGCGCGAACTGCTTTGGCGTCTTCTGCGGCTGGCGCAAATCTGTGCGTGCGTCTGAGTCGGCATATCGGTCCGTCCGACATTCGAATTCCACTCGGACGACACACGCCGTCCGGCGCCGGAAAAAGAGTCCATCCCTCTGAATATACCGCTTTTTGCTCGTTAAGACGCGGGGGCGGGGGAGTCCCCGCCGCCGAAAACACACCGCGCGACTTCACCGAAGTCTTTCAGAGAGCGCCGAGAGAGCGCGGAATGTTTTTCTTTCGTGTCTATCAGCTGATGTTTTTCGAAAGTTTGGCGCGAAACGATCCCGCTCGCTCGATTCTGGCGGAGCCGAGGGTATACATAGAGCTCGCTCGGTCGCACACTCGCTCGCTTACCAACCGGCTCAGGCAGTCTCCGTCTGGCAGTCAGACAGTGGTAGTCAGTCAGCTTCGCGCATGAGGCGGACGACAAGCTAACACAGTCTCCTTGCTCGCTCGCTCGACCGGCCGGCCAGCAGAGGTCTTCTTCTTTCGACGACGACGACGACGAGCTCGACAGTGGTGAGGAGGCCCTCTCATATTGAAAATACACGAGAAGAATTCTCCGAGCGAGCAAGCAACCTCCTAACCGTCTGTCTCGACTGCTCGATCGGACGGCCTCTTTCAAAGAACTCAATTCTTAGTAAGCGGCGAACCAACGAACGAGTCAGCTAGCGGCTGTAGCGGCAGCACCTCATACCCTGCTGCTGCCGCCTGCTATACCCTGGCTGGCTGCTGCACCGACGGCCGCCGCCACTGCTCTGTGTGTGTGATGGGCGGATTTGAACGGGACGACGTTGAGGGTGGAGCGGGCACCGAAGAGAGCGCGGCGGGAAACTTTTGCTGCTGCCACAACACACCGCTCGGCTTGCTGTCAGACCGTCTGCTTAGCTGTTCTCCGCGAAAAGCACGGCGATTGCTTGCACTCCTCAACAACATCACGGCGCGAACTCGAATAGAGAGACGACGACCTTCCGACTGTTGCACTCGCTCCCTTACGCGTGCCGTTCATTATGAATACCATATCGAATAGGTTCCGTTGAGGATTTGCAAAAAATTGTATGGGTCATATAATCGCCATGGCAAGACGGTCCCTGCTCGGACCGGCTCGATCAGCTGGTTGTATCGTAGAACGCCGGTGCATATCTGGAATCTCCGAGAGCTCCCCTCGTTGAACACACGGGCTGCTGGCTCGTAGCGTAGACACGAAGAACGTCGGTGTTGCGCATGCGTGTTGGGATTTCACCCGACTGGACTTGGTTTTTTCCATGAATTTCTACGAAAGAGATTTTCTCGCTTTGGTTTGATAAAATTGATTTCGGGGAATATTCGGCTCTGCAATGAGTTCCGGTGCGGAGTCGAAGGGAAGCAGGAGAGTTTCAGCGAAAAATTGTTTCTGGAGATGATTGTCCCTGTCGATAGTGCCCAAAGACTCCGGTAGGTTTTGCTCTCGCAGGCGTACTCGCTGCTGCTTGGAGGAGAAAGCGCCGCTCTTTTTGAAGCAGACGAGATACGACGACGCGCCGGGAATGGTCGATCAGCTGTTTTCCCAAAACTTTTCGGCGGTGAATAATTAAAAGAGTACTTTAGTTTCGCACCTACAGGTCGTTTACCCAAGGTTGACCTTTGGAATGATGCGAGAACAGATGTTATCAATGACGTGAGAAATGAATGAGACGAAATGTTGCAGTGCACAAAAATCATATGGAACCAGCCGCTCCCCCCCCTCCCTTCTAAGTCAGCTGAGCTCATCCTCCGACAACCACCTGTGCGGGTACATTGTTGTCTCAAACTCAGGAAGGTCGATCGAGGAATTCGTATTTTGCTATCACGGTACCGTCGACGTCCTCGAGTGGAGGAATGATGTCGGGGGGGAAGCGGATGTTCCGTCGTCCGAGCTCGGGGCTAGGCACACGGATGGCATTCACGGGACCCTGGCCACGCTTCCGCAGGGCGAGCAAAGGCCAGATATCATCTGGAATCATCTCGGCCGCTTACCGCTTCTTTCGACTCGAATATCTAGATTGTAGAGCTTTCATGGGAAAAAATCACCCCCGTGCCAACCTCGGTCTAATTCCTTCATTGGGACCTTCAGACGGAACTGGAAGTTCCCCCGACAGACGGGAGTTGTTCCAGCAGATGTTTATACCTCGAGTTCGTCCGGCGGGAGTACCCGCTTTGTTGATGTGTTTACTATTTGTCGGTCGTCTCATACTCTCCTTGCTCATGCGAGACCAATTTTCGCGGGCCGGCGCAGTTTGCAGCTGAATGTCGTCTGGTCGATGTTTACCGGGCGGGCGGGCGCCCGTTCGCCCGCTAGCCAGCGCGCAAGACATGCTGCGCAATTCAAGGAGACCCCGACATTTGTCCTCGCCGCTACCGCCACCGTTCTCGTCGCTTCGTTCAACGGGGAACAGGAGAACGAAACTGCCCGCCGCTCGGTCGGCTGCAGCGAGCAAGAGCCGTGTCCTCGTTGTAGTCGTAGTCGTACTGGTAGTCGGTGGTGGAAGTGATGGTTGGTGGGCCCGCCGGTCGGTCGGTTGGATGGTGGCGTTGCTTCCTCCGAGGCAAACAGCCTGAGCGGAGGAGAAGGGAAATCGGAAAAGAGCTGTCCTGAACGGAACCCTGAACGAAGACCGGCTCGTTCGTTTCCTGAGGCTTTCGTCGGTCGCTCGGGAGGGGTTGCTTGGATGGCGAACTGCCAGAGCGGCTGCCTTCAGCGCTCGAGCCCGTCTGCCTGTGCCCAGCCGGGTAGAGAGCTCAATACGACGACGACGACGACGAGGAAGAAGAGCAGGCTGGGGGGCGTTGGGGGGAAAGACGAGGGAAGCTGCAGTGCCGGGGAAGCGACCGAGCGAGGGATCGAGCGGGCGCGCGGGCGGACGGACGAGCGAGTGAGTAAGGGACGGGCGGAGAGCTAGGCAGGGAGCACTCTAATATATAAAGGCATGGAGATAGAGCGCCCCTCTCTGTGGCGCCAGGACGAGGGGGGGCGTGGGTTCCCCGGGGGGCAGAGGAGGGAAGCTCGGCTGCTGGTGGTACCGCCGCCGCTTGCACCGACGAGCCTGGTCCCCTTACAGCCATTTTCATAGAACGAACCGCCGACGCACTTCCCTCGAAAACTCCTCTCCGATCCCTCTCCCTCGGCTCTGTGCGGAACTGCGGTCTCAACCCCAATCGAGAGCTTGGGCCCCGCGCAGAACTCCGCTTACTCACGACTGGAAGAGGAGCGGAGGATAAGGGAAGAGACGAAAAGCGAGACTCGGAGAGTGGAGGCTGATAGGAAGGGAGCAACTTCTCCTCGAAGCAGAGGAACGGGGACTTTCGGGCAGGCAGGCAGACAGACGGGCAGGCGGGGAGAAAAACCGCTCTCGTACCCGAGCCTCCCATCCTGCATGGCTGACGCTCCAGAGGAGAAGGGAACTCTCTATCTCGTTGCTCGGTGGGCTCGCTCGCTAGAGGAATGGTTGCTTGGTTCGTTCGTTCGTTGGTCTGTCGGTGGATTCACACACAGCGACGAGCAGTTTCCTTTTCCCTTCCTGCCTGCCTGTCGTCCTTCTTTCCTCCATCGCCAGGCAGACGAGCGAGCTTGTCTGCCTCTTCCACTACTCGTTCGACAACTCCTGGAGCAGGACGACTCTCGGAGAACGGATCGAACGTTTTGAGTAGACTCCGGCAGATGACGAAGACGAAGCAATGAGACAAAACAACCAGCCGGCTTTCCGTTCTTCCGACGGAATTACGGAAGAGCGTGGCTGGATTTGCATTCACGACGGCATCCTGTCGTTGAATGAATTGATTCCACAGCCCCATCTCGCACTGGGCTCACCGGAATTCTTGAGTCGTATCTGATGTTGGTATTTTCTACGGAGATGAGACTTCTCTCAGTTTTCCCGAGAGCCCCGGTGAGGATCCCCATTATAGGTGGAGATGGAAGAAGGTAGTAGCGTTCCCGGATATTTCCTTCGGGTCGGTCTCTCGGGTTTGGTTGACCCCAATTCCCCATTCGCGTTTCCTTATGTCTGATAGTTGAAGTTCCCGGTGAGCCAGATCGGCACATTTATCGGCGGGGAAAAGACAATGGAAGCTTCTGATTTTCACAGCTCCGTACTCGAAGTATCCCGAGCAGACCAGCGTCGGATATTCGATGGGTCCGAGCGACGACGATGAGGATCCCGAAATAATACAATTTTTCAAATCGAGCTCGTCATATGACATCTTCCGCCTCGACCGCGCCTAATGATGCGCAGGCCTGAAACGCACTCCACGCGAAAATCCGGATGATCACGGTCGTCTGAATCCACCCTAGACCTGAATCGCGCAGATAGGCCGACTGGCACGAGTAGGGCTGTGCGAGTTTCGAGACATCGATCGATAACGAACGTAGCCGCTCCAACTGAGTTCCTGCGGCCTCGCAGTGGTCTTCGTCGTAGATGATGTCGTGGCCCTATTCCGTACAATCGTTCCCGTTTCTGAGTTTGTTTATCCGGTCTCGTTGAGCAATGATGCGGAGTCGACTATGAGAGTATTCTATCCGATCAAATAGAGAAAAGTGAACGCCCGATCGAACTCCCACCGGTCCCCGGATCGGATCCACTCTCTGGAGTTCCCCGAATAATTGTACCTGATTCTGGCAGATTTCTCTGACCATCCTCTCCGCAGGTGCCATACATCATTCAATCAATTGGATTGGACGGAAGAGGGAATCGAAAACTTAAGCCTTTCCGGACTTGGTATAGAATCCGAACGCGCGCGTTGGCGGCTTAGAATATTCAGGTGGACAGGCTCCGGAGCACATGGCTGAAACTCCCGCCAACAGGAGAACAACACAAGCGAAGGAGAAGCTGAAGGATGAGGGAGACGAGGAGGAAGAGTACAACCGCGTGGCCCACGCGCCGCCTGCCTTTCGGTCTGTTGTCTGCTCCTGTTGTGGGTGGGCGGGCAGGCAGGCTGTCGGCCACCCGCAACAATGCTGGCCCTCAGAGCATTTGAACCTTACGTGGAGCGATTGGAGCTCGCCCTGGTCGAGGTCGTTGAGCCTTCATAAGTTCCGGAGAGGAAAACATAATTTTTCCTTAATTTGTTCGAGGAGCCCAGCCGGGATTAACGTCGAGGGGGAATATGCCCATCGAATGATGCTCGTATCCTAGTCGCCGAGATGTTTCAGAATTCTAGATACCGAAGAAAACGCTTGCGGCTCGGACTATCGGGGTCGGGAGTCCGGTGGGAGGGTTTCGGAGCAAGGACGTGGCGGGCAACAAACTAATACGAATCCGGTAGCGCTCGAGTCGAAGTCACAGAGTAGCGGCGGCAGGGAAGAAGGAAGGGCTTTCTTCATACGTCAGCATTTGAGTGACGACAATTCTTTCTTCCGTAGAGTGCGTTCCTACAGTGCGGAGTGGATGAAGAGAAGGGCAGCTATCGGGAAAGTGGCTGGTTGGGCTTTCCCCGCGATTCCGCCGCGCTATCTGACTGCCTGAGTGAGTGAGTGACTGCCTGCCTCACTGACTCGCTCGGCTCGCCACGTGCTCCAATGTTGTTGTCTTCGTCATATGGCGAGCCATGGCTCGCAATCAGCAGCTCACTGTGGTCTGCTTAGGTTCGCTTGTTCGGCGGAAATATACTGTGAGGAGGGAAAGAGGCTATCTTCAGGAAAGAGACCTAAGGTGAACGGGATGAGCATCTTCATTCGATGGAGCAGCGCGGATGAGGATTCAACAGGCTGTCAATCTGTAGACTTCTGTTGGCGCTCCCGCGCTCTATTCCTCTGATGGACCTCGGTCGCGATGAACGACTAGGGGAACGAAGGCGGCTTCTCGTCCACATAGTGGATAGGCGTCGACAAAACAAAGGAATGGGAAAATCCGACCCTATCCGGAACCTTTCCCGGACCGACTACGTATCCATCAATGAATCGACCGCTTCCCGACGTTTCCGGGATTGGCTCTTCAACAAGTTTCGGCGGAGCGAATCTCGGCGCGATACGCCGGCGTTTTTCGCGGATACCCGGCTCGGGCCACGGGTCCCCGAGGCTGTCCGCGTAAGATTCTCACCGAGGCCGCGGTACAGGCGGCTCAGATGCCTCGGTCGCTCGTATACCTATTCGGCTCGGGCTCTGCGCCCTGGTTCTTCTGGAGCCGCGATGCTGAGTCTGTCCGACCGAGTCGGTGCTGACTCTTTTTCCCGCCACCGAAGTTGGTGGCGTTGGGGTTGAGGACCGCCGGTTGCACTCTCCTTCGTTTCTTGCCGGCTTTCCCCACAAGCATGCTTTCATCTGCTTCTTTGCCTCCTCGGTCGGCTGTTCGCAGAGCTCGCTCGTTCGTTCGCTGGCTCACTCGGTTCCATAGTAATTTCCTAGATGGTATGGAGAGCGGATGAGCAAGCGTGCCGGCAGGCTCCGCTCGCTTGCCGGCAGCCTGCCTGCCAGCTAGCTCAGGCGGGCGGGCAGGCGGGCGAGTGGGCGAACGAATGAGCAGGCGCTCAAAACGAGACCCCCACGAGGGGACTCAAAGAGTGCTGGAGCCCCTTTCCACTCGACAGCGGCAGCACACGGCTCTGCCTTCCGCCATACACTCGCTCCACACATCCTCATACAATACACCCACCCACCCTGCCGGCCTGTCGTCCTGGCTGGCTCTCGCCTGCCTGCTTGCCGTCCTGCCGTCGAGGGAGCCTTTCCATTCGCATTGATCCGGCTGCTAGAGGGCGCGACGTTCGCGGGTTTCGTAAGCCTCCCACCGTCGCTATTCCGGTTCGCCAGCAGGCCCTCACTCAGGCCCTTTGGCGCCGTCGTCCAGCCTGGCTGGCTGCGTACTTCGTTCCTCTTCCTTAGAGACAGGAGAATGTGGAGGGTACATAGCAGAGAGAGAGAGAGAGATCGAGCGAGAGGAAGAGAGACGTAACGACCGCCCAAGCGACCGAGAGACGGTCTGACGGTCGGTCTTTCGGTCGTCAGTCAGTCGGTCGGTCCCTCGGTCGGTCGCTCGGCTCCTATGTCGGTCCGTGTGCCTTCGCTGCTCCACCGAACGACCGACCAAGCGAGCTCGCGACCGAGCCAGCCAGTCGGCAGGCAGGCAGGCTAGCAGCCGAGTGAGTGGAGGACGAAGCGGGGGGAGGTGGGGGGCAGGGAGGGGGGACTCGCTCTCCCTGTCTGGTTGCTCCACTCTGCTCCATCGCTACCCCGCTGTAACTCAGCCCGTTCGTTCGTACGTCTGTCGGTCGGTCTGTCTGTCTGCCACTCTGTCGATCTGTCTGTCGGTGCTTCTGTCTGTCTCTCCGATGGTTCGTTCGTTCGTCCAACCGTCGGTCCCTCGGTCGGTCGGTCTGTTCGTTCGTCCGCTACCAGCGGTAGCGGCAAAGGGCCAAAAGGGCCCCGACCGGCCGGCGCGCTTCTTCGTCTTCGGCGTCGACCGAACCCCATCTTCCTCTTCCGAGTTCTCTTGCCCTCCCCGTGCTTATCCTGCTTCTGGTTTGCTTCGATTTTACTTCCCTCCGACTTTCTTTCCGATGACGATTATAATCTCCACTACTTCCGATCGTGTGGCTACATCAATCACTTAATCATTTCTCCATCGCTACGTTCATCCTCCCACCTCGATAAACATCATGGCGACCACTTCTTTAGAATATTCCTCAGATTCCGGCTCGTAGGGGCGATCAGCCGGAAAAAATTCTAGATTTTTCCAAAAATTCCCCGGCACCCCGAACCGGATAGATCCAGCTCATGGATATGACAGGGAGATACCGGTAGGGATAAATGAGTGCCAGAGCATAAATCCCACCGGATTGGGATGATGATGTAAACGCGTTCCACTCGTCGCTGACTGAACTGTATGGCCGACAAAAAAAAAAAAGATTGCGGCATTTTCATTGTTGTCGGTTCGCGCGGCCGAACGAGAGACCGTTGATTGATCAGCCGCTGGTGGGTTTGTGTGCGTGTTCGATGATTGACGCAGCACGACTGCCCGACGTACCAAGCGAACGGTCCGGCTGACTGACTGACTGACTGGCCGACCGAAGGAGCGAGCATTCGTGCTCAACCTTGTGCCGGAGCTGCTGCTGCAACAGCGGTCGCCTGCTGTATATGGATAAAGCGGCGAAACCTTGAATCGCTCCGGCTTGCTTTCATGTCGGATGGCGACTTGCATCGTTTTGCTTTGCCTGCCCGCGTGGTTGCCCTTCTGCCCGCCTGCCCCTAAACAGGGCGAGCGACCGACCGACCTGGCTCACTCCGAGCCACCTTCCAACCGGAGCGAGGAATACCTGCGAGAGAGGCGGCTGAGGCAGGTTGCCACCGTCCGCTTTGCCATCGGTCCATCCGTCAGTCCACTGAGTCAGTCCGCTAGCTCGCAATGACTACGCGGAACAATTCCCGCAAGACGATGGAGGAAACGAAAGCAACGTTGCTTGGTTTCTTGGATTGTCGGCCGACCGGCCGGTAGCTCGCTGGCTTGCTTGGTCGCTTGCCGCGACGGGAAAACGAAGGCAACGGCGTGGCAGCGAGCGGCCCAAGCCGACCGTCGGTTTGTCCGACGTGGTCCGTTCGTCCGTCTGTCCGTGTGTCCGCCGATCCATCGGTCTGCTTGCCGCTGCTCCGGCCGCTTCGGTTGGTATTCGGTTCGCTTTGGTTGTCTTCGTCTACCCCTCTCTCGGACGGACGGACGGTCGGGAGGCAGGCCGGCTGGCTGGCTGGCCAACTTGTTGGACGGACGGTCGGTCGGTCGCTCGGCTGCTCGTATCTTCCATATCACGTGGGCTACGGCTGCAACAACGCCAACAACAACGGCGGTGACGGCAGCAGAACCGAACGGCGAAGAACGCCGCCGCCGTCGTCCCTATGGCAACCGGTTGGCCAAGAAGCTCGCCGCTGTCAAGTCAGCGAACGCCGTCGGACGGACGTTCTTTCCGACAACGACGAAGATGATGATGAAGTCCCTGCCTGCTGCTGCCTTGCGGGTTGCTCGCTGCTGGTGCAGAAGACGATAGAAGATATTCTCCTCGCTCGCTCGCTCCTTCGTCCGCTTGCCAAACGACCAAGTTGCCTTTGGCTTACCGCTAACTTGCCTTTCGTTGCTCTGAAACGAAGCGACGCTGAGCAACTGAATAGGAGGAGATACCGGCAGGCAACTCAACTGAAGTTGTTGCCGCCGACCCGCTGGTTCGACTGAAAAATGCGTTCATAGCTTAGCTTTGGTGCAGCAACAACTGTCCTGGCAACGACGGTGCGGCTCGCTTGACTATCTTCCTCCCCTGCGTGTTGTCCAACGTTGCTTCACTCGTTCCGAGTTGCACAAATCCCGATGAACTCTTACCTTGAAGATTTGCGAGGGGGGTCGACGGGAAATATTCACGGCGGCCAATCGAATTACGGAAAACAAGAAATCACCGCGGCCAGGACAGAATTTCCGAATCGCGAGAATGGATCAACTTAGCGGACGATCATCATTCCGAGGTTGAGAGCTCCGAGGGAAGTCCGAGCCTGGCATCGTCCGGGTGATTGACATCCGGAGGCAAAGAATCGGGAGCTTCGATCGGCAGGCGCTCGGGCAGGCAGGCCGGCGAGCCGACGGGCATCTTGTCCATCGACTCCGGTACTCCTGGAGCCGATAGCGACAATCCCGAGGAAGGCCTGTGTCGAGTCAATGACATAACGGTTCGGGTGTCCGCTTTCAAATTTGCTGCCGCCTGTCCAGAAGGCTCAGATGGAGCAAATTTGAGAATTACCGCGGTAAACACAACCTGCGCGATTCCGTGTCTGGGGTACCGGCCCGTGTGTGCGGTGTGTAATTGACGCCCAGATCGTCTGGACCTACGAATGAGAGAAGAGAATGAATGAATGGATGGATGAGTGGACAGGCGGAGCCATTACTACAAAGAGAGTAAAAACAGGTGTAGAATCAGCAGTAAGCACATCACGCGCGCGGTGCGGGGAACTCCTTGAGCAGCAGCAGCAGCAGCGGCGTCGACGACGACGACCACGACGAAACAGCGACAACCAGTAGAGCAGCTGATGTTCGACTGGCTGCATGATCGCTCGTCGAGCGGGATACTTGTCACCCACCTCGAGGAGAAGACAAGCAGTCCCCATCGGCCGGCGCTCGAACGCACTCGAACCACACGGTCTTATTCGCGGTGGACTGATGGATAGATTAGGCGACAAACAAGAGCACCCAAACAAACATTCAAAGGCTCAGACAGATCGTAGACAGGGTTTCCAATCCAAGTTCAAGGTTCACGAGAGCAAAAACAGAGCTTCCGACCACCACCTTCTTACTACTAATGAGTCAACATTCTTTCGAGTCTGGTCCGGTGTAAAGTGTTTTTGTCGCTCTGACCGTATGACTTCCTCCACACTCGATGATCTCTCCAGAGGCTCGATGCGGAACGAGCTCCGAGATCGTGAGCTTGGGCGGCGGCTTCTGCCGAATAACTCAGAGACCCATCGATCGATTCGAGCGATGTCGCCGTCGTCGTCGTTCGAGCGGCGACGATCGTTGTATTCTGGAATTCCTGATCGCGGCTGTGACCGCGCTCCGATCGATCGTGAGAGAGAATCGAGAATCCTTATAGGGCGTGGGAACTTCTGATACACTGAAAACGTACAACCCATTTGGTGAATATTATTCTCCTGGAGTTGATTTTTCTTTTTTTCTAAATCCACTCCAACAGAACTCCGAGACGAATAAGTTGGAGTGCCCTCAGGGGAGGGGATGAGCTCCAGCGGATAGGTGGCCTTCCGACTAACGATTCGTTCCTTTTATCTTTTGCAGAGAACGACGAAAAAGTCCACCAGCAATGTAATCAACCGGACAGCGTTGATCCGAGCGAATAACAGAAGAACGCGAAATAGCCCAAGTCCTAGGAAAACAAACAGCAATATAGCAACGCCGGCCTCAGACCTAGAGGAAAGCTCCGAATTCACTTACATTTCGGAGGACTCTGGGCTGGGAGCCGAGTCGATTATGAGCGACGATAAGAGAGAAATGCCAGTCGAAGAAGGCCACACCGTCCTGCCCATTGACGAAAGTGAGCTCGCCGCCGCGGCGTGCACCCCCGTAGCCGTTGCCGTCGACGTCGAATCGAGAGAGGCTTCCAAAGCTCAAACCCTCGGCCCGCTGAGTCCACCGAGTTCCGCTCAGACGGGACCGTCGTACCCTCGACGAGTCGATCGGTGTCCGACGCCGGTATGGTTTGCCCCGGAACGATCTCCGACCCCTTTGAAGAGGAAGATCAACGGCAGCGCGACTACGTCGACGCCGTGCCTGGGGTCATTCGACGCCGACGAGAAACGCCGTCGAGTCGAAGTCACCAAATCGCCGCTCGAAGAGCTCAGCGCTCTTGGCAGCCGGTCGCCGGATCAGTTCAGCAGCGGCAACTCCGCCATGCAACCGGTTTTCACGGCGTTCGATAGCAACCTGGACGATACGAACCAGGATTTCGGTGTCGATGGCTTCGACTCGGACTCGATGGATTCGGATGAGAGCGATTCGAGTTTGCCTTCGGACGAGGAGAGCGACTCGGACATTGATTCCGACTCCGCGGAATGGTTCGAATCGGGTCCCCCTCGGGTCGACGAGGAAATGTGCCGGAAGAACTGGAATCAGCACGTTTACGCGAGCAAGAGCCAGTGCTGGAGCAACGAGAAACGGGTTACGGACAACTGCGGGAAGCCCAACTGCCCTTGCGGCGATGAACTCTACCTCAGGAGACGCAACGCTTACCACCGCCGACGGCAAGTCGTGTTCAACCTCTCGGTGTCGAAACTGGGTCGGTACAGACAGGCAGCGAACCCGTCGCTCTTGCGTTCGGTGCTCGTCTGTAACACCCTGCGGAACCTGGAGAAAGAGTTCGAGAAGGAGGGCGTCCGCTTCTCGGTAGGCGCTCACGGGAACCTCCTCATCACGAGGAGTTGTCCACCAAACCGATGCAATAATAGACCGCCGGCCACCTGGAGTCAGCGGAGGGTGATGCGCTTGAACGCTCAACAACAACAGCAACAACAGCAGCAGCAGCAACAACATCAACACCATCAGCAGCAGCACCAACAACAACAACAACATGCTCAACCCCACCATCATCATCATCAGCAGCAGCAGCAGCAACATCCGCATCACCATCATCACCATCAGCAACAACATCAGCAGCAGCAGCAACATCAACACCTGCAGCAACAGCAGCAGCAACAACACCAACATCAACAACAACAACAGCAGCCGCACCACCCCAGCCCGCACGATCAAGCTCAGTACTGGGGCAGAGACTGCGGGAACTGCGGCAACTGCGCAAACTGTGCCAATATGAGGTCTAGTCACTGTTTCCAATGCGGCAAGCCCCACAACATCTGCAGGAACCTGTGCAGAGATTACCGCTCGGAATGGCAGGACTACAGGCAATCGGACTACGACTACTGGCAACGGTGTCGCTACCGAAGACCTGGCTTCAATCGTTGGCCTTCCCCTACACCCCGTTACCCGGCCGACTACAAAGAACGCGGCTACAGAGACTACCGGGACGACTACTTCGACGGCAACAGTCGGAACAATCCCGGCAACAACAACAACAACAACAATCAACGCTCAGACGGATTCCAGGGCTATCACGAAGCTTCGGATTGGGCCCAAAGCACACCTCAGCAGAACCATACCTACGTTTACCGTTACGCGTCGCCATTACCCCGGATAGGATCCTCCGGACCCAAGGACGTATCGATCGTAGACGAACGCGGAATGCAACGGGACCTCTGCAGGGACTACAACAAGGACCCCGCGAGTTCGGTGCTATTCGCAGATCTCAATGAGGACAGTGGACGTTTGACGCCGTTCGTCGCGTTTCGGGACGAACCCTTGACCGATTACGATACGGTCGACCGTCTCCTCAACTCTGTCTCAGTGCTCAATTTCGGTAAGTGTATTTTGAGAGCTCTCGCCGTCCTCAACGCTCCCCAGAGCGAGCCCAGACCAGCGATCCCGCCGGGGTCGCAGAGCACCAGCTGGAAATCTCGCCGGATCCTAATCGGAAATTCCTGATTTCAGGCAATACGGTTCCCGTGGCGACTCCCGTTGCCGCAGACGATACGTCGGATATGACGAATTCACAATTGTTGACGCTCACAGCGCCCTGGAAATCTCCCCCGCATGCCGAAGGCCAGGAGAACCAAACAGCTCAGGATCAGAGTCGCGGCTCAGCTCTCCCGCAAGATAATCAGTTGCTAACTCTGACAACGCCCTGGAAATCACCGCCTCATGACAACCCCATGTACAGTTCGAACTCACCGACCTGTGCGACGGACAAAATCCCCAGTCCGCAGCACGATTTGGAGAACAGCGGTTACGTGGACCCCATCCTGAGCCAGGACCGCTACGACCTTTACGCCAAGCCTCAGCCGAGCCAGAGCCTGCAGCCCACCAACTGCTACCAGGACTTCCACCAATCGCAAGCACAGCAGCAGCAGCAGCAACAACAACAACAACAACAGCAGCAGCAGCAGCAACAACAACAACAACAGCAGCAACAGTCGTCTCCGGCGCAACAGCAACAAGCGGTGTCCTACCCACTACAAGATATGACACCGCGCTATGCTAATTGCGGGAAGGACTGGGAAGGCGAATGGAATCAGGAGTGGCCGTCCTACTGGGGTATGCCCGAAGAGGGCAGGTCGGTTTTGGCGTCGTGATATTAATCTCTATCCGGGTCGTCCGAGAATTTCGACTCTCTGCTGATAGTTTCTCCTACTACTACTACGTTCACTTCAATCGAAAGCAATCTTGTACAGTTCCCCCGCCAGATTCCTGATGTGCATACGGACTCACGCATTCATGCCCACATCCGAATCGTAGCTACTTACTACATTTCATTCATGAAGTCGACAGACTGACCGATAGACACCCACATACTACACTTCAAGCGACCGAAATTTCCACGGGAAGGGCATTGCTCAGTCAGAGCCCGGACAGAGATCTCGAGAGAGATGGAAGGCGAACTTTCGCTCTTGCTTGTTGTTGATTTGTCGTCACTCCGGCGATAATGATCATTCTATTGACGACGACGATCAGTGAGTAGATGTGAGTGTATCTAGTTCCATTGATGAAAACAGGTAGCGAAAGACACAGAGAAGGAGAGAGAGATATATAGCAGCCGAGGCTGTCGAGCCGGCTGCCGCTACTGCTGCTGGACAATTCTCAAAAAGTCAGCGGAATGAGGGGATTAGTCTCACCCGTAACTCAATTTACATGGAGAGAAGGAAACGACACGGTTATGCCGATGACGATTTGTTTCTTTTCTACGCTCGAGTTCTGTCCCAGTTCGTTCAGAAACGGAACTCTGCGTGATGAGCTTTGCGCAAACTGTACAGACTGTAAGCATACTTTCATCGACGAGTTTTGCAAGAGGATAGCGCGTCGCAGAAATCGCAGGAGCACACGGAGTCGGCGGCAATTGTGAAGCGGCCGACTTGTGATCCAGGTCGTTTGTTTGTTTCCATGTTTGTTTGTTGATAGGGAGGATATGAGAATACTTTCCACTTTTCCGCCTCTTACTGATCCACCTACTTCTCCTCATCCGGCTCTTACTTTTTCTCAAGTTCCTTCCTGTTACTCGGCTCTCATCCTATGACCTCCTCGCTCTTCTGCTTTTCCTCCTCCTCAAAAAACGATGATGTTGTTGAGAGTTCTGTGAGCATGTAGATGACGATTCATGAAACATTCGCGTGGAGGACCGGGAGATGTGGAACGGAAGGCGTTCAAGTTCATCGGTCGCGATTAATCGGACTAATCAACAAGCAGATACCATCAGAATTGATGGAGTGGTTCTTTCCGAAACCGATTCTACTGGGGAATTGACGACTGGAACCCGGATCTTGAACTCTCCCTTCCTTGTTGTCCAAACTCTCCGAGCAGTGCTGCTTTGAAGCTCATGTACATAGCTCTGACAGCAGAGGACGTGAATCCGAATCTCCCGCAATCCCTATGACTCGAATCAACAGATTGTGAACAAAACGCGTACTCCAGGAAGAGAACTCTTGATGAAGTACATAGTTAATAATGACTAAGATGGTGATGATTACGAGCGAATGAGTTATACTCCAAATCTGTGATATACCTCGCCTCGCCAGGGGATTTTCGATGCCTGCAAACTCGCAATTCCTGAATTTCTTGAGATGAACTCCTCGTCGTGAGAGACATCTTAGTCGCAAGCTCCGGCCAGATGCTTCGGAATCGGCTCGCCCACGCAGAAGATTCTGAAATGAATTCAATCTCTCAAACGCTCCGCGTTCAATCTGCTGAACAATCAACGAAGAATTGATCAAGCTATCGAAGTTTGTTTCTCTCCTCAACAATTATTCTACGTACAGTTTGACGAAGCTATAGTGGTCAAGAAGGAAGGGCAGCCCCAGTGATGGTGTCGCAAGGAGCGAAACTGGCAAATGTTGATAAATTCACCATCTACTTTGATACCGGCAACAAAACCCCAATCAGCGCTGAGCTTGTCAGATACGACTCTCGACGCGCTAGAGGGGGGTCGACCGAGAGAAAGTCAGAAGAGAAACCCACAGAGACCGACTCATTTGAATTTCAGCAGCAGACGTTTCTATAAATAAATATATATAGTATATATATTTGTAAACCAAAACTGTGAAGCTCGATTTTTGAGGCTTGTGGTTTCTGGAGAACATAAGTGTGTACATATAAATGAAGAATCAACTGTCCCGGCGTGAATTGCTGGTGCTTTCGTCTCAAGCTCTCACCAAGAGTATGGTGCCTCCTCAATCAAGAGCTCGAAGTGAGAAGAGTGAACCGTTGCTCCGAGGAACACGCTGCTGATGGATTTTTGTATGTATCGATGAGTTGAACAATCATATTGAAACACACGATGATTGGGTCGGATTCCACGATCAAGAGACAGTTGATCCAAGTCGAAGCGACTGGAAACCGATAATGCGGTTCTCCATGCGTAAGACGATCTTTTTGAGCCGGGACAGTCCGTGTATGTATTCTTTGTAATTATTGGCGACAACTTCGACAGAACTCCGATTGATACTAGGTATGATGGTGAAGAAGCAAGGAGATGACTGAAGAACAGTTGAGAACGCAAAATAAAAACTACATTAACTCGAACCGAATTTCGGCATTGTCTTGTTTGGAAATTCCAAATCGCTTGGCGCGTGGGGTAAAGTTGGGCACAGCATGCGTCCTCTCGTCAGAGATGGGGTTTTATCTCTCCTAGACTCCATGATCATACTTCTTACGGAGTCGATAATAAGCGACGTGTTTCGGTATTCATCGCCGGTTTGCGGTAGTTTCCTGGAATCGCGACCAGCGAGGCGAGCGATCGAGCAACCCTAGAAATTTCCGAATCAGGCGAAGTGAAATCATCGGAGTCGCGACGCTGTCCCTCTTGATAACGTATCAGAGAGTCACAACTTTCAGGCTTCACATGACGAGTGGCCTGAAGTTCTGAGGCGAGAAGTATCATACATTCCATCGCGGTGATAACTCACCTCCGCAACACGTTTGCACGGGAGACGAGCGCTACGCGGCCGCCCAACTTGTTCTCGGAGATTTCGATACGAAAGAATTTCTCCGAGACTTATACCGAACTTATTTTTCCATGCGCGCTTATAAAATCCTGCTGAAAATCGCCCCCGAAATATGGCTGTTTTCTGTTTGACCTTCCGCTCTCTACATGGTAAATTGAAAATCTGAAACTATAATTTACACTCACGCTCACTTTTGTCTACCATCTACCTCGACGTCATGTCGTTGCCGTCGACGACAACGACGACGGCGTCGCGAGTCGCTACCGCGCTGCTCCAATATGTGGCGCCCTTTCACATATATTATTCGCGCTATCAGCATAAAAGGTCCGAAGTCTCCATCGGACAAATTGTTCCGAAATTAGTGCTCGGACCCTCGAAGGATTTCTGGATTACCGTTTTGCGCACTCGCTCTCTATAAAATCGGATTTCTGCTCGATGGTAAATGCAAAGTTTTGTGCGTAAATTCGCCGTAGTTGTGCAGCCCGCTCTTTGTGTTGAAGCTTCGTTGGTATCGACTTGGGAAGTTTCCGTTGGCATTCACCAGGCGGTGCTGCACTCGGCGGCCTCTCTTCTTCTTGTGCCAGCCTGACCCATTTGGTTGGCTCGCTAGCTGGCTGGCTGGCTGACGGAGCTGCTTGGCTTGGCTCGGCTCGGCTCGGTTGGATATGTTCCTACCAAGGCGCTGCGTTGTTGACTGTTCGTTCGTCGGTCGGTCGGCTGCTTGGTCGGTCGGTCGGACGGACTTCGCCGCCTGAATGACGGAAAGAAATACCCGCAGCCGACCCGCCAACCGAGCGAGCCGGCGAAAGAACAGACAGACCATGGAAAAAATACCGGGGAAAATTTTGAAATTGGCGGGCTGCTTTTTCTCTCGGCTCAGCTCGCAATCCATTCTTCCTTTGTTGCTTCGTCCGGACGACTTCTGGTACTTCGGCACAACGTTGGCAGTAGCGGCGATGGTATCGTCGAAGCAGGGTTTTCCTTTGCGCTGAAGTTTCGCTCCTCGTGGACGAGCACTGCAGATGTCAGAGAAGGAGAAGCTACTCGTCCGCTATACTTCTGGCTGACTGAATGCCGGGACGATTCGTGAGCAGGAAACTCACAAGCTAGAAGAGTCGGACCATATCCATGCCCGCCAAGTTTCCGGGAGGCAACCACCGCGAGATTCATCCATGCCGCCAAGGAATTTTTCTTGGTTCTCCATCGGAGAAGTCTCGATTAGACTTGGTTCCAAGCTCATATCGTTTACATTGCCCTCAGTCTTGGAATCGAACGAGTAATGCCGGAGCACCGGAAGTTTGTACTGCGTCGACGTGAGGATCGACGTCACCGTCCCGTTTGTCTCTCGATTATGGACAAGACATCTCATTGGAGACGGTCCATTGCTTATTTCTCACTATCGGAGAAATCAACTCCGGCTCTCAGTCGTACGGAAAGCGAACGACCAAGTCTTTCGAATCGGCGTTCAACTCCCGGTCCTACAAACAACAATGTGTATCCTGAGGGGCAGCTCGCGGGAAGAGCCCCAAGGGATCAAGATGAACTCTTCTCCGAGGGGGACGGAATCGTCCGCGAGAGAGAAATATCAGTTACCGCTTACATACTCTAGGCTCTAGGTTACTCGAGTCTAGGACTCGCGCAGCGAAGTCCACTGAGCCTACCGCGCGGGATTCCAGGGCTTGTCGTTGTCAACCCTAGAGGAATAGCGCCAGCTCGTCGCCGGCGCACTCTTGTTGAGATCATATTCGGGGCTCACGATGCATGAAAATGAGTCGGAATATCGACCAAAGATAGTATTGCAGAGTAGTATGTATCCTTCTCATGCTCCGAACCGGAAATTATCCAAGCAGGACTCCGAGCCTAAGTTCGGGGTTAGAGCACCGAGAGATTCAGGGGTCCATCGATGATGAAGAGTCCCCTCGGCCGTGTCACACTCGGAAGTTTAGGAGGACCATCGATCGTTAATCATCTACACAGAATCTGCTCCGATCAGATTCCAGGACGCCAGAATGGAACGGCTCTGGTAGGCTGAAGTCTTATTTTAGTCGCACCGCTATGGTCCCTGGAAATAGCCTCGTCGAGACGGTCAGCTCCCCGAATGTGTTGCTTGAGCGCACGTAGCTTACGCCAAAGATGGCTCGTACGATTTGCTCGAGAGCTGCCCCGACTGAATTTTAAAGAGATCTCAATCGATGGACCACGGGAGTGACGGATCGCCGATCAGTGCAAGCGGTCTGTATTTCGGTCGATGATCTACTCCCTCGACTCGCGCATCGACGTCGTCGAAGACAGGACGACGCGGTTTCCAGTACAGCAGCGGGCATCTTCCTGGGGAGGCCAAGAAAATCTCTCATTGTAACCAATCCCCCGCGGTCGAATGCCGGAGGTTTTCTTTCCTCTCTATTCATTGACATCTTGCCTTTTCCGGACCGGGGTTCGTCGGAGAGTCCGTGAGCTGCTTTCGTCTTGGCTGTAAAAATGGAGAGCGGACGCCCGAATAGCTACATTCTCTATATCTGAGTTCTCAGTTGCATGAGAATCTGAGCGGTTCTTCCGAAGTGCCACATAGGTAGTCGCTAGAATTCCCGAGTCGGATGTCGCAGTCGCCGACCCCCGAAACCGTCCATTGCACCCCTATCGGATCGAGGAAGTATCCTCGTCTAACTTGGAGCTCTCCGCTCATTAATGACTTTATTGATACATTTGCATCGACCTTCCGCCCTCCCCCCAGCCTGACTTATTCGTTCCGAAGAGTTGATCTCGCATAGGCGAGCGATTCTTGCAGGTCCTCCAGCGAGTGGGGGTCCGAGCCATCCGCTGGTTTTGATCATCGATGAAGGAGACCGATCCCGCCCCTCCTCCTCCCTATGCCTCCGGCTCGAATGTACTCTATACTCCGCGTCGAACGGAGCGGTTGAGGATTAAGGAGCCTCTGTTGGAGAAGTAGATCTGCGGAGAATCATATCGAATACAGTGAAGTCTTCTTAATTTGGCGGCTCCTAGTCCCTGGAACCTCTGATAACAATTGACGATTGAGAAGGGCTCCAACCTGAGCTGACTCCCTCTGATAACTTGGAAAACCTCCAGTACCTTAAAAGTCTCTGGGATTTCGACACCGCGCATCAAACAATTACGCCCAAGTCGAACTCTCGTTGCTATTCGTGACTTGGAAAGTCAAAACTCGGCTCCGGAAAATCCTGTATTAAGAACATTCGACTGTATTTCGAGTAAAATTCCAATTGATATAGGAGGAATGGCCAAAGGGTCTCGCAGGAAATGTGCCCCTTTTTGGAAATCGCTTCGGCGACCAACTTCAGAGAGCTGTATCTCCGGAACGGTTGGTCGTAGAGCGACGATCAAAGGCGCGTTGGAAAGCTGAGTCTGAGAGCTAGTCAGATCGGGAAAAGGATCATTAGGGACGGAGATATATGACGATTTTCACAGATCGAAACGATTTCGCTGATTTTTGTTTTGCGGACGGTTTTCCGCGAAATAAGACTATGTGCGAAGTTTCAGAGTGGCTGCTCAACTGTAAGTATGTTTAAGTACCCGAAAATCCTTTTTTCATTGAATAAGCCCAATTGGATTCTACCACCATTCGGCTTGCGGAGGCTCCATCTAGAGGACGGTATGAAGAGGCGTCAGAGTACCCCGGTGAGATTATTCCAGATATCTGGCGACTGACTCATGGATATCGGTCAAGCATCCGGAGCAGGGCTCCGGAATGCTCATTAGTGGGCTAGTTTCTGCGAGCCTCGGATAAGCGGAGTCCATGATACCTTGACTCCTCTGCGTAGAAATTCCTTATCGCGCTAGGGTCCGATGCTGCGGCGAATCGCTGAGCCCGAGTCCGCGGTCTACCCATGCTCATGTGATTTCATCATGGCGGTGGTTCATCGGCTACACAGCGACTTTCTGCGGCTCCGTACGACCAACCGTTCTCTAGATGGAGACCTCCGCAAGCTAAATGGTGGTAGAATCCAATTGGGCTTATTCAATGAAAAAAGGGTTTTCGGGTACTTACAGTTGGGCAGCCACTCTGAAACTTCGCACATAGTCTTATTTCGCGGAAAACAGTCCGCAAAAGAAAAATCAGCGAAATCGTCGATATCGTTTTAGATCTGTGAAAATCGTCTTATATCTCCGTCCTAAGTGATCCTTTTTCCGATCTGACTAGCGCGAATGGAAGCTCTCAGACTCAGCTTTCCAACGCCTTCGATCGTCGCTCCACGACCAACCGTTCCGGAGGTACAGCTCTCTGAAGTTGGTCGCCGAAGCGATTTCCAAAAAGGGGCACATTTCCTGCGAGACCCTTTGTTCGAGCCTGCTCTCGGTGCTCCGTAGGAGCGCGATAGCGATGAAACATTGATGCCTTGCCTTACATGGCGCCGATCGAGGCACTCCCTGACAATGAGTTCGGCATCATCGGGGGTGACATGTTCCACTCGAGATCGGGCTAAGTAGGTAGTGCTTCCGCGCTTTGGTCCTGTCATATCCTATCTCTCGAATTCCAGCGCTTCCGACGCACCGCGGAATCCTATCGGGATCCCCGCCGGTAATTAAAAGTGATGAGTCTCCTTTCATCCTCCGGCAATGCCAGGGTGAAGGCTTGTGCCGGCATCTCTACCCCGGAATCGGAGCTCAGACTCCTTACGAGGAGATTCCGACCAAGGAAAACATATAATTGAGGGGAACAAGGCCCCTCTCGAAAATTCATGCTTATGTCTCTGTGACAGATAATGACAAATGACGCTATGGATGAGTTCTCCGCCTCTGGGCATGTGCGGGTCGCGATCTTGGAGAAATGACGCCTGTTTCGGTCGTATATACAATCTCCGACGAGCTCACAGCGGCTCGGTAGAGTTCATGAGAGACTCGTGAGGAGAGGAGCCCTCGATATTTCAAATTTTGGCGCCGCGCAGCTCGGTCGCGCAGGTCACGTGACGAGCTCAAACGCAGGCAGGCGGCGCTAGCAAAGCAGCACTGGCTTTAGTACTCATTGAAAATGGTTGCTGTCGGGAGGTCCGCGTCGCTGCCCGCTTGAAGGAGATCGACTCGTGTAGTTGTTTATCAACAACGGTCCGTCGACCGACTGAGCGACCGGCCTGGCTTCTGTCAAGCGACTTGATCGGCTTCCAGTGGTTAGTAGTAGGTGCAGTGTGGTGTCCTTTCAACTCTCGACATAGTATATGAGACGCATCATCAAGACGAGCGACGACCGAGAGCTCGCCGCCGTCAGGCAACAGTCACCACCGCGAAAACATATAAGTGCCTCGGCAACGTTGGTTGTCGGCCGCGGCAACCAAACAGAACAGGTTTCTCCTTGAAACGTCTAACCAACAACGAGCCAATCAAGAGAACGAACTCGTCGTTGCCGCTGCGTCTCCGCTTCGGCGTTTGCGTGGAGGCTGGCACTTGTGTCCGAGCTCATGCTCCCTGACGTCGATGTCTCGGAGTCGATGACTTCTGGAGATGCCCGTTTACGATGTAGGTTTTCCCGCTCTTCCAGGGTATGGGAACCCCGTCAGCCCGCGTCCTGCATCGCTGCTACTCGTAGTGCTCTCAGCTAGTGCAGCTTGCGGATAAATTCGTGGCGCCTTCGAAGCGAAGGGCCGCCGCGGCACAAACTCAGTTTACGTGTTGAGCGTACACGTACGATGTCGGACGCCAGTTTCCAATCCCTGTTCAACTCGCATCAACTCGAGTTGAAAAGAGCGGCCGCAGGAGGCTCGTCGAGTAATCAGGACTCGAAACAAGTCATTCACGATGATCCGTGGGGCATAAATGCACCACCGCAGGTACGTACCTACGACAGCATCACGCGGACCCGAAAGTGTGCATGAATGAATGAGTGAGTGAGAGGACATCATAGCCTCTTGGCCATACCGTAAATCTGTTCGTTCCGTGCTGTTCATGACGATGATAATCTCGATCTGATGCATGGCCACACGGAGAGTGCTCCTGTCGCGTTCTACGTCGCTGATCCGATCGGAACGCGGGTCGGTCCGGATCTACGTTGAACTCGACGCTCTCCTGTCGCTCTTCCGACAACCATTCCATTGGATGGGATATGCATGCGGAGAGCCGCCCCGGTCCTCCGGAGCGCTCCTCGAAACGTCAATCCATAGGGTCACCGGTGTCGTGTGTAGCGACGATCGGCTAGATTAGCGAGCGCGAATGGCGAGCTGCGCTGAGACTGGCGCTTGCGGCGACCTTGAACGACGTCTGCTCGTCTGGAGAGGCGGCCTCCGATCATGAATTGATTTCTCTAACCGAGTGTACGCCATATTTCCCTCATAGTTGTCTCCTGCGACGAAAGAGCAAGCAGCGCATCCATATCTCACGCCACCGTTGAATGATCGCAAAGAGCCTCAATGGAATCGGGAGGATCCTAGCCACGACCTGCCCCCCGAACTTCTCAACCAGGGATGGAGGAGGTTTCATTCGAAACGGGAGAATCGCTGGTACTACTTCAACAAGATCACCAGCGAGAGCCTGTGGGAGAT